>NC_141158.1:86571479-86882035 GCF_053477565.2 Lygodium microphyllum | reverse complement strand
CTACACTTCATTCCGATGAACGGATCTTTCGATATTAATTTTTAAATTGCGTTTTTAGTTCATTTTTTGTGTTTTTGCACGTGACCGCCCTTTACCCCTCCCGGAACCCCCGTCCCATATTTTCCTTGTTTCCCCCCTGTCGTCCTGCCCACTTTTCGTTTTTACGATATTTCGTTTTGACGTCCGGATTGGGAGTTATTAATTTTTCTTTATTTTTCCGTTTTTTCTTGCGCTCGTTTTGCGCGTGAACGCGCCCTTTTTCGATTTTACGAATCTCCACGCGCCTTGGTCGTGTCCGCGAAACCCGTACCGTCTTCCCGGTGCCATTTCAATCCCGTCACGGCAAATTTTTTTACCCCGCCCCGCGCATGTGCGCGGGACGGGGGTCCCTACCCTTCCCCCCACCTGCCCACCCCATGGCCCCCCCCATGGGCCCCCCCACCCCTCCCCCCCCAACTGCCCATCCCTTCCCCCCAACCGCCCTTTCCCCACTCGTTCTCTCTCCCTTTCTTTCCCTTCTTCTCCCTCCACTCCTTCTCCTCCCCCCACTCCCCCGTCCTGCCTCCCCCCGCAGCCCTTCTTCTCCCTCTCCTCCTTCTCTTCCCCCCACTCCTTCTTCCTCCACCGTCTCCTCCCTCCTCCCTGCGCGCTTCCTCCCCCTCTACCACCTCCGCACACGGACTCTCCCTCCCACTTCTACTCCTCCCCCCACCCCGCCAGTGTCGCCTCCCAGCCCCACTCCTTCCCTCTCCCACGCCTTCTACTCCTCCCCCCACCCCCAGCGCCACTTCTCCTCCCCAGCCCCCCAGCCTCTCCTCCTCCTCCCCCGGCGCCTGCTACCCCCCGCCCGCAGTGCCTCCTCCCTCCCTCTTGCCCGCCGTCGCCGCGTGGACCACCGTTCGCCGACGTTGCCGCCGCGTGGACCGCCGTTCGCCGCCACTGCCGCCGAAGTACCTCTCCCTCCTCCACCAAAACCACCTCCTCTTCCTCCTCCTCCTCCTGCTCTGTCTAAACCATACTAAGGTTAGACTCTAACCTTAGTTTAAGTCATACTAACCTAAGTTAGATTAAACACTAACCTAAGTCAACCTTTAACCTACCTTAGGTTAAAAAATCACTTAACTAGGGTTAGGTTCAAAACTAACCTCACTAGGGTTAGGTTAACCCTAACCTAACTGTAGTTAGTCAACTAACCTAGCTCAGGTTAGCCTCCCCCCCACTAACTAACCCTAGGTTAGTTAGTCTCACCTAGGTTAGTTAGAACTTACCTAGACTAACTTAACTAACCTAGACTCACCCCAGACTAACCTAATTGACTTAGTCTACCCTAGACTAACCCAGACTAACCTAATCAACCTTGACTAACTTAACTAGACTTAGGTAGACTAACCTGACTTATCCCACTAACCTGACTTAATTGACTTATGTTTAATTGACTTATGTGATTAATGTGATTTAGGTGACTTAATTAATTAATACATTAATTTTTCCATTAAAAAATTTCAGAAAAATTTCTAAAAATTCCTTTTGCCAGTTGTCAATTTTTGGAAATTTGTCTGCTGGAAATTGCCTACCCTATAATTTCTGAAAATTCCACATTTCCTAAATTTACCCCTAAATTGCCAATAAATATAGAAAATTCATTTAAAAATTGTAAAAAATCCTCAAAAATTCTAAAAACATTCTAAAAATTTCCCCTCACCTCCCTTGCTCATTTTCCATTTATTCAAACATAAATAATCACAACTAAAAATTTAAAAAAAATAAAAATAAAAAACCAACACAAACCAACTTAACACATCTGCTAAGGTGTCGTCATTGTTGTTTCACCAGTGTTCTTTACTTTTCCTTTACTGGAACTCTTCCGTGCGCATTCCTACATTACATACACACCCCTTCCATGTATTTATTTTATGTGCTTTATTTATTTATTTTCCCCCTTAATCACAAATTACTTGTTAAAATGAACCCTTTAATTCACCCACAGTTTCCACGCGCATTCGCGCTAAACACACATTTTTTTAAATTAAAATCAACCAGCCGTTCACTTAGCACGCGCTACGTGCGCTACAGAGGCACTGTAAATTTTTAAATTAAAATGAACCAGCCGTCACATGAGCACGCGCTGGCAAAAAAGCGCTCCACATCACCTTAAATTATAATCAATGAATTGCATTTAGAGACCCCGTCGGGAATCGAAGTCTGGGAATCGAATAACTGCACCGCTTAACCTAATAATTGGTAATTAAATAACTAATAAGGAACCGCCGTTTTCTTGCTAAGGTTTATCACCTAATAAAAATTCACCCATTTTTAATAATTGCTTAAAATCAACCCTTCATTAAATTAATTCCCCCCTCACTGCACTTAATTCCCATTTTTAATGAACCGTTTCGTGGGATGGGTATACGTAGTTCTTAGTGTTATTTTCCATGGTCCACTCTTGGTTCTATCACAGATGTCGTATTGATATGTGTCGGATATTGTATGGTTTTGGTTTCCTGTCTTAGTTACGGTTACGGGTACGGTATGCTGTTTTTTTTCTTTTATTGCCTGATACGGGGTTCAGGGTGTTTGTCTGATGCATCGCATGAAGCTTTCGGTCGCATTTGTCTCGAGGTCATGTCAAATTTTTTCTAGGATGTGGTTTGCTTGGGGTTAGTTGGTCGTGTCACGTTTTGATTGGTAATTCTCTTATCCTTGGTTTTTTGTCTGTTGCTTTGCAGGCATTCTCTTTGATTGTCTGTGTTTGTGGTGTGTGTGTGTAACCATCTGAATGGCACCTTCTCATGCTCTTCCCCCTATCCAGTACGTCCCATTAGTTAGTAGGGATTACTCGTCCCTACTTACTTTTGAGCCCCTCACGAAGGCAGGACTTGCTGCTTTTGTGGCCACTCCTTTTCCATTACTTCCAGAGGATCCGTCCTTATGTGATGAGTTCCTGGCCTCTTACAGCAAGAAGACAGGCGTAGTCCAAGGAATGTCTATGACATTGACATCTCGAGGCTTAGGGAAGGCTCTGTCTTTACCCTCCAAAGGAGAACCTTTTGTGACCACTCGTCAGCTCTTCTCTAATGAAGAGATTCTCAAGCTGTTGCAGAAGCAGACAAGGGAAGTCCTTGATGTTAAGAAAGTGATAAACTCTTCAAGAGTTTTGTTTTCTATGATTACTGATCCCGTATGGAAGACGATCTGTCAGTTCCTTCAGGACAGGTTCATGCCTGCCAAAACGCCATCCCATTATTTATCCAAAGAGCTTTTCACAGCTTCCAGGATGGTGCTAAAAGGAGTTGCCATTGATTGGAGCACATACCTCCTTACTAAAATGGATCAGCATTTTGTTAAAGTCACGAGGGGTAATGTTACCAATGTTACCTATGGATCATATTTGTCTGCCTTCTTGACCTATTCGGGTTTACAGAAGACTGTGCCTCCACCTCCTCCATCAGATCTAGTACCTCCTCCTCCACCTTCAGAAGAGTCAGCACCTATTGACATTGAGGATGATGATTCTCCGCCTCCCCTGGTCATACAGCGCAAACGCTTGAAGAGGGTAGCGGACAAAGCCCCTGATGTACTTCCCTCAGTGCCTATCCCTGCTACTTCTGGCAGTGAACTCCCTGGGTATCTCACTTGCAATAACCTGTTCAGAGCACATAGAGAAGTATCCTTGGAGATCTCAGTTCCCTCCCTGAACAGTCTCGTCTCAAGAGATGCCATTCCTTTCCTCTGCAAGGATATTCAAAGTTCCATTGAGTTGTCAGTGACAGCCTGTGTTCAACAGCTGTACGCATCTTTCTATGAAGAGCTCATGCAGTCCAAAGACCAGTTGCATAAGGCAACATCTGAGTTAGCTTCTGCTAAGGATACCCTAGCAGATCTATTTAAGCAAATGGAACAACAAACCCAACTGGTTGCCACTCAAAGCGATGAGATTTCTTCATTGAAGACCCAGTTATTCGAGGCTCAGTCACAGGTTACTAGCCTTTCAGCCGAGAAGGAGAGGATGTCCAGCGAAGCGAAAGAATTCCAAGTTCTCTTAGATGACAAGCTTTCAGCTTTACAGACTGCTAATGACACAGTGGCCAACCAAGCCTCCCAAATCCAGCAGTTGCAAGATCAGCTTGCAAAGTCCCGCTTTGTTCCTCCAAGTCCTCCTGTTTCATTAATTCCTTCTCTTTCACAGCAGGATTTGGCTGCCCTACAGAGACAGGCTACTTTATGCCCTCTATTCCAAGACAAAGTGGAAAGATTGCAGTCCAGAATGGACTTGTTATGGTCTACCTTTGAACAATTTCAGAACTTTGTCCTACCAGACCATTCTTTCTTTGTCCACTACCACTTGCAGAAGTTGGTCTTCTATATGAAGCTTTCCACAATGGATTTACCTTTTCCAGAGGATGGCTGGAGTGGGGTTTGGTCTGCTGAGTTGTTGACAGAGGTAGTTAGAATGCTCTTTGAAGATTCTGTCATGCCAGATACCATGTTGATGTCATACATGTATCTCCGAGGAGATTTGTTAATTCCAGATGAGGTAGATATGGCATGGTATGTGGGGGATGTGGTCTTACAGGCTGTTCTATATGTCAATCATTTGGAGTTGCGCATAGCTGATATGTTTCAGAGTTATTCCTCCAAAGTAGCTGATTGTCAGGATAATTCGTGGCATCCCATGATTGATTCGGTGGTCCTAAATCAAAGACAAAACACAGCTCCTACCTTTGTCCAAAGTACTAACCAACTGAGGATGGATCTCTTAACCTATCTTTCCAAACATAATCCATTTGATGCTACCTTCTTTGATGCCTATCATAGACGATCTCTTTTAGGACCTTCTGTTCCTACTCTCCTATATTACCAACAATTGGCTCACCGCTATGCTATATATATTTCCCTTTGTCAAACTAATTCCACAGTAATTTTACCACTTCTTTTCCAACCTTCCAATTTCCCTCAAATTCCTATTTTCACTTACTGTTCCTTTATTGAGGATAGGGTATTTTCCCCTTCTCCACCCTGTCCTTCACCCCTCATTAATGTACCCTCCACATTTCCTATTTATCAGTTAACACCGTTTCTTAGTGATTCCTTACAAATTTCTGCCACTCCTTCTTTAACCTTTTCTTCCTTTTATGATTTTTCTTATCCTTCCCTACATCCACTTTCCCTTATTCCACTACCCTCTCCTTACACTTCCATATCTCAACCACCTCAGTTGGTTAGTGAGTGTGACAGTTTTGATACTCAGATTTCCAGAAGAAGGGGATGGAGTTCGGATGATTGCCTTACAGGACCGCAGATTAATTGGCCAGTAATTCCAGGGGAATGGACAGTTTCAAGTCAAGCTTATCAAAACTATGTTCATTTTGCCCAACAATATTCACAGTCTGCAGATCCCTCAGTGAGATTAACTGCTCACTTTGCTTGGTACCTGGCGTATATGCATAGGCACTCTCATACTGATTCAAAGCCTATTCCAAAGTTGTGCATGAATGTCAATGTTAGCATTGATTCCCAACAGTTAGAGATACTGTATTTTCATGCCCTCTGTTTGCCTAGCAGATACTTGGTCCTGTTGGAAAGGATGTGCTGTCTCCAATTTTTCCAAAATCCTCCTAAAAACTTTGTAGATGAATCCTTATCTATGGATCGATTCCGACAACATCAATCTTTTAAGAGGGATCATCTTCATTGATACCTTTCCAATGTATGGTGAAAGCTTTTTAATGCAAAACTCTCTTTTTGAAGAAGTCATTCAAATGGTTGTGTTGTATATTAGTGTTTGTGTTGTGAGTTCATTTATGTCAAACGAACGTGGTGGTTTCCTATTGGATTTCGTGTACGAGCTATGTTTTGGAGATTTGTCGAGATGGGGTCGTGGTTGGAGAGTTGAAGCTGATGCTGATGAAGAAGAAGCAAACTCTTATATCCTTTACAAATTTGTGGTGATTTTTAGTTTGATAAGAGGTGTTAATTTCAAAAGAGTTTTCCTTTCTTTGTATTTTTATATCAGAAACAGGTTATAAGTTGGGGTCGTGGTGGATGGATTCTTTTTGCAAAGATATTGAAGATCAAAGTTGAGCTTTTCTATGAACTTGTATTCCCTTTTTCCTGGGTCGCGAGGACGCTTCCTTATTAACTGTGGGGATATGTTGAGTGTTGACATGACTTGTTTTTTTGGCTGATTTTTGTTGTTTTTGAGAGCTGAATGGTTGATTTTATGGGATGATTGGTTGATTTGGAAGTGGTTTGAGAGTGTTTTGGATGATATTGATTGTGTTTTGGAAGTTCATGATGTTTGTTGATGGTTCTGTGATGTTCTGATAGGTTCTGAATGGTTCTGTATACCTTCTGTTTTGCTCTGTTTTGGTCTGTTTTGTTCTGATTGTCTTCTGTAAGGAGGGATGAAGTATTGATTAATGAAGAATGAGATATTGTGAAAGTTTATTGAATGGTTTGTGAGAGTTTGAAATGGGTTGAATGAACCCGAATTATTCCACATTGGTGAAAGCGGAGCTGCTGAAGCTTCTGGAAGCCGAGTTCATCTATCCAGTGGCAAATAGTGAATGGGTTTCACCCATCGTGGTTGTACCAAAGAAGAATGGCAAATTGCGAATATGTGTGGATTTTCGAAAGCTTAATTCCAAGACAAAGAAGGATCACTTTCCAATCCCTTTCACAGACCAACTGTTGGACACAGTGGCAGGACATGAGCTTTATTCCCTTCTGGATGGATTCAGTGGATACAACCAAGTCCAAATCGCAGAAGAAAACCAATCCAAAACAACCTTCACCACAGAATGGGGGACCTACGCTTATCAAGTGATGCCATTTGGGCTCTGCAATGCCCCTGCTACTTTCCAACGAGTCATGATGGCTGCATTTCAGAATCATCTGCATGACTTTATTGAAGTATATTTGGATGACTTCTGTGTTTATAGTTTGATCAGTGAACACTGGGACCACCTGGAACAATGCTTTGACCGATGCCGGGAGTATGGGATTTCCCTCAACCCCGACAAATGCATCTTTGGGGTCTCTTCTGGAGTGCTGTTGGGCCACATTGTCTCTGCACAAGGGATATCAATAGACCCTGCAAAGATCGAAAAGATTGCAGCTCTGGCAGCACCCACCAACCTCAAACAGTTGAGGGGATTCCTAGGCCATGTGGGTTACTACAGAAGGTTCATAGCCCATTTTGCGACAAAGGCAACCTCCTTGCACAAGCTCCTGAGGAAAGATGCAGAGTTTACTTGGACAGAAGAATGTGACAAAGCCTTTCACACTCTGAAGCAGTGTCTGATAGAGGCACCCATTCTACAACCTCCTGATTGGACGAAAGAGTTCCATGTACACACTGATGCATCAATTGAAGGCTTAGGCGCAGTCCTATGCAAGAAGGGCTCATCGAAGCTGGATCAACCGATCTATTACGCAAGCCAAAAAGTCACTGATAGGGAACGGAACTATACAGTGACCGAGCTGGAGTGCTTGGCAATGGTGTTTGCCCTAGAGAAGTTCCGCCATTACCTCCTATCTACCCACTTTAAATTTTATGTGGATCATGAGGCCCTGTCCTTCTTAATGAACAAAGCAGATGTGAAAGGACGAATGATGAGATGGCTCCTTTTATTCCAGGAGTTCGACTTTGAGGTGATTACTAAGCCTGGTCGTTCCCATGTTCTGGCTGATCATCTGTCGCGTATCCCACAAACTGCAGACGAGGAGTAGGATGATCCAGACCTCCCTGATGCTTCCCTATTCTTGGTAGAAACTGTCACTCCCTGGTATGCGGACATTGCCAATCTGCTAGCAACCCAACAGTACCCTCCTGGTATTTCTAGTCGGGAAAGGAAGAAGCTCATGCTAGAATCAGCCCCCTACACCCTGCTCGGCGGTGCACTGTACAAGAAGGGCAAAGATGAAGTGCTCAGAAGATGTGTTGCAGGAGATGAGATTGGGATTGTTCTGAAGGCTTGCCACGATGAGCCATGTGGAGGTCACTTTGCAGGAGAAGCTACAGCCAGGAAGGCTCTGCTAGCGGGATATTGGTGGCCTACCATCCACAAAGATTCCTATGATTACTGTAAAAGATGTGATGCTTGTCAAAGAATGGGGAAACCCACCAAGACAAGTGCCATGCCATTGCAACCTATCCTTCCGTTGAAGCCGTTTGAGAAGTGGGGCATTGACTTCGTAGGTCCAATCGATCCTCCTACCAGAAGGAAACAGAACCGATACATCCTCGTATGTACAGATTATGTCACAAAGTGGTGTGAAGCTAAAGCCCTAAAGCGGGACGATGGTAACAGCGTGGCCCTGTTTATGTACGAGAATATCATCACCCGTTTTGGCAGTCCCTTAGAGCTGGTAAGTGACAGAGGCACTCATTTCCTTAACAAAGTCATGGAAGAGTTGACAGAGTTGTATAAGATCCGCCATCGCAAGTCCACTCCTTATTACCCCAGAGCCAACGGCCAAGTCGAAGTCACGAATCACATCCTCTGCTCGATTCTGACAAGAACAATTGCTGCACATCGTCGTGATTGGGACGATCGACTTACAGAGGCCCTCTGGGCGTACATAACCTCTCATAAAGCAGCAACGGGACAGACACCTTTCCAGCTGGTGTATGGTACAGAAGTAGTTTTTCATGTTGAACTGGAACTACCCTCTTTGAGAGTGGCGATCAAAGAGCGTTTGGGGGATGACGATTCACTGCAACGCCGTCTCCTGCACCTGGAATGTTTGGACGAAATTCGTCGGATGGCTCTACAGTGCATGGAAGCCACGCAAGCTCGACGTAAGGCTTACCATGACAGCTTCATCAAGCACAAGGAGTTCAAAGAAGGTGATTTGGTCCTAGCCTATGGTTCACGCTTTGGCAAGTTTCCTGGCAAGCTTCAACAGCGGTGGATGGGCCCCTATAAGGTACTTGCCGTCAACCCGAACGGTTCTGTCCAAGTGCAGACCGTTGATGCCTCTGATGATCCCTTTCTGATCAATGGATATCGCCTGAAGAAGTACTTCCCTCCTTGGGGATCTTGACAATTACGGCCACTTGATCTTTTCCCTCGTTGGCGTGGCACTGTACTTGTTATGATGCTACTTCTGATAGCCGTTCTTCAATCACTCCTGATGAAGTGGACGCAACCCTCTGTCCCCTCAAACCCCCCTTCCAGCCTTGATCTCTTATCCTCTATTTTCCACCAGCGACAGTGGCGAGGTGGGTTCTGACACATGGTCTTTCTACCATTCCCTTGTTCAATTTGAAGAAAAGAGAAAAAGAAAAAAAAAACAAAACAAAACATATCGGTCATGGGAGAAAAGGACTTAGATCCCTGTCATGCCGACCTATCCTTCGAGAAAAGGTGGAAACACCCTCGGGAATAGAAAAAAAAGAAAAAAAAAAAAAAATCTGTTATGAGAGAAAAGGAAGCAATTCCCTGTCATAGCAGGCCTCGTTCCAAGAAAAGGTGGTAAACACCCTTGGGCGAGAAGCTGGCTGTGGGAAAGGTGGTAACACCCAGCAGTCCAGAAAGTGGATTCATTAATTGATATCCCTAGGATCCAATTCCGACGCTGCCTCCCTTGGTACGCTGTGTCATGGGTCTCTTTGCAAAGTGACTAACTGTCCTCTAGCAGACGACATGTTCCTATCCAACACAATGTTTGATTTGATGGCTACCTCCCTGGGTACGCCTCTTCAACAACTGATGACGCGATCTTCATCGACAACCCCTTGAGTGATGTGAGCTTTCATCCTAACCGGATGGGGAAATGAGTATGGTTGCCCTCCTGTATCTATCAACAACGAGTGAGACAGAGGGTGGGGCGAGAGACCAGTCTTTTCTCTTCAAATCAAATGAGAGGTGAGAAGTGTGAATGAAGTGTTGCACGCACGGGATGGGCCTCTCAAAGCACAAAGCACGATTTGTTTCTGTGCACTGCACCATAAGGCTCCCTGGCCTTCCTTCTCGCACTGTATGCCGGCACAGGGCGGGATGCACAGTTGCACCATCAAATGCGCACAAGGCATACAATCTTTGCACAAGTGACTGTGAGGATTACATCAATGGGTTTCAGGAAAAGGCTGCCCTCTTGTATCTATCAACAGAGCGTGAGACAGAGGGTGGGATGAGTGTAACTGGAGTTTCTTCAATCAATTACCGAGAGGCGAGATTGAGGGACGTTACGACACTTGGAGTCAGGTATGTTCCTGTTTCCCTATGCACCCACGGGATGGGTTTTTACCATCATGACGAGTCACATCACCCTGTTCTGTGCACTGCACTGTAAGGCTCCCTTGCCTTCCTCTTTGCACTTATGCCAGACGGGTTGGACGCACTAATGCACCATCAAATATGCACCCTGGCCTACTCCCTCTGCACCATTTCCCCCTTGTCGATTCCTCAACCGGGTATGAGATATGGGTTTTAATCATTCTTCCTCGAGTGATATTAGTCATGGGCCGAGTGACTGTTCTTTCATTCCAATTGAGTGACTGTGAGTTGAGTGTAGTATCCCTCATCATCGACGAATTTCCTGCGATTTCTTCCATCAGTTACCTCCCTGGGTGCTGCCGTGTTGTCCCTTCCATGAAGGACGTGCGTCGAGAAGATGCCTTGGTTCCTCCAGCGCTGACAACCACCGTGGACGTGCCGTTGACATTCAACCTTGGTGTTCCTCTCGGGGCTCCACCCTACTATAAGGCATAGTCCCATTCCGTTCCCCTAAAACAACGTAAATCGGGATTATTATAACCTAGACTCTAGGTCAGTGCCCTTGCTATTCGTTTCCTTTGAGAAGATCTCCTTGTTGCCCATCATGATTGAGAAAAGTTCCCGGCCAACCAGAACCACCCATCCATATGACGAACCCATGGCCACATCCACCGCACTTTCCTCAAGTTGTTTTAGTTGTCTAATTACCTACCACATTTAGTTGGACATGCATCAAGAAGCTTCCTTAATTAGCCCGTTAGGCACCGGTTCCTTCATGTAATCTTAGCACTTGACATAGAAAAGCAGTGTCAAACAAGTTCCTTTTCAACAGGTTATCATTTTTATCTTTGGAATACATTCATAAATTCCGGCCTGCAGGCTTATCCATAATCCGCCCGAAGGCTATCTAGCAATCCACAAGGATTACTAATCCAAGATTCCGCCCGTAGACTAGTATACGGGCCTCGAGATTCAATCCTGAGTCATGTTGGCCTCTTGTGCACGGCCTGGAAGGCGAGGGATTTATGGCCAGAGCCCCCTGGAACCCAAGCATCCTCCTACTCGAAGTAGCTCTCAATGGAGAGACCTCACGTGGCGGGTTCAGTCCACCTTCCGAGCGCGGCTAACAATCCTGTTGGTTAGGGTCAGGCAGACAATCGGGGGTAACTAAGGCTGCCTCTCCCTTCAAGCTTTCAACCTGAAGCATTAGATATCTTTTCATCCTTTAGTACCTTGAGAAAACAAATCAAACAGTGCTCTCTAAACTATTACAAGCACAATCATATCCCGTGGTCGTTATTTGGCCAACTGCTAAGGAGTGAATCCTTCTCTCCGAATGCATCTAGCGTTCGATCCGGGATCCATTGCGACTCAACAAGATTCCCAAGGGTTTGTTTGTTAACCCTTATGTCCTTGGGTTAGGGCCGTTACCCTATTAACCCAACTTAACCAATACCTTAAGTTCTATTAACAGTAAATATGTTGCTCCAAAATATTGGTTGGTCCTTTGCCTCCAAGCAAATATCTAATTCCCTTATCTTGGTCACTTTTCCCAAGAAAGGTGCTATATTAGGAAGACTACTCATCCTCTTGCAAGATAAACTTGTGCAAGAATCTACCAATCTCATTCCAAGGAATTAGAGATTCTCTTGTGATCAAACCACAAGATCATGCGACGTTGCAGCTTGTTGCACAAGTGTTGCATCTAATCCATGGGACTATTTCACCCATCGAATGGCGTCTTCTAATCATGAAGTCATGATTAGATAAGAAACAGGGTTTAGGGTGTTTCATATCCAATCCATTCCCGATTGCACTAGGCCGACATCATCGGTCCTAGGGTTCCAACTCAATGCGAGTTTCATCTTTTTAACAAGTGATCTTTAGGGCAGAAACCCTAATTCATTTCTTGCAAGTACGTCCAATTGTCCCTACATTCCATGAATGTGGGCAGGACTTTAGGGTATGAGAGTTTCGACTTGGCAATAAGTGCCACTAGGTCAAGTCCTTAACATGCTAAACCCTAGTTAGCACTTGGAGTATATTGTATCGATTTAACCATCCTAAGTGAATCCTTTGCGGTTTAGGTGTTTTGGGTAAACCACTTTACTTGTCTTACGACAAGGACGAGCTACTCCTAAAGATATTGTATTGATCAAAGAGGGAAAAAACTAGTTGCATTACAATACCATTCTTGTAAGCACACGATTGATTGCCTCTACATATGATTAGATTTACAAACCCTAACTTTTCTTGTTAAGATCAAAGCGCATGTTAAGTTACGACATAATTTCCATTGATCCTACCAGGACATGGATTCACGATTCATGCCACTAAGCTTTTAGGGTTTCACGTTAAAACGAACCTTTCCCTAACTACATTTCGGAATGAATTTATTTATATGACGAATGGGCATTATGCAACCTTTCCTAATTACTATGTAGTTTAAATGATATTTATGCTAATTGAAGCCAGAGTTAATCTACTTCACGCAACTTTAGAATCTTTCCATGCTTTGCCGTTTTCCTATGGTTGATAGCAACTTTTTAATGAATCATTACGAAGAACATTTATCTAGAATTGCGACATGCAATTTAATCTTTTTGTGCATAATCAAAGGTGTACTACAATAATTTCGACTTTGTAATGATAGTCATTATTTGATCTAAATTCGTTACTTTGCAATGCACAAAAACAACTTGTTAAGAATGCACAGACATCTTACGTTCTTTTTTCGTTTGTTCCATTGCAAAATACAAATGACCAACCTTCAATCATGAGTTACTTCTTTTAAAAATAGCCAATGTAATTCAGTCACATCAAACTAGGTGGGTTTGACAAGCATGAGTGCATCCTAATTCCATGAAACAACCATGCATAATTGCAATACTTCGACATAAATCAAAAATAGGAAGAAAACCTGGGCTTGTAGGTTCGGTGAAATATCCACATGAATATTGGTAGATGATCCTCCTGCGGTTGCACCTTGTGACTTTTTAGGGGCCATCATGGATTTGACTTCTGGTTAGCCTTCGTGGATTTCGGACTTCTTGCCTTGGCTCGCAGTCTTATGATCTTGGCCTATCTCCCTCGTACGTGCAATTCCCTTTGAGGTATGGCTTCCTTGACTGAAGTTCTGACTTGCGGAATTTGTCTTTGGGAGGCCTTAGAGTTCTTGTGTGGGCCCTTGGACAACGGAAGCTTGAGAGCTATTCTTCACCTTGAATTTCGGTTTTAGGAAGGGTTTTGTGAGCCTTGCGAAAAAAGGGAACTCTAAATCCCAAGCCTAGGGCCTTATGGTTGATTGGTGGAAAGGCCTTTATGCTTAATTTCTTCAAAATCCTGGGGTAAAGATTCTTGGAAAAGGGGCTTAAATAAACCCTCTTCTTCTCTACAAGGAACGAGCCTAGGGCCTTAGTAGTTTCCTTTGCTTCAAAGCCCGAGATGGGCTTATTGAGGATCTAAAGGGAAGGGCTTTAAAACCGGCCTAGGGAATGGCTTGTGTGGGATCCAAAGCGACGGGGACTTAAAAATCCCGAGGGTGAAATGAACTTGTGAAGATCCAATATGAAGGGGCCTTAAATTCTGGGGATAAAATGGGCGTTATGGGGAATCCACGGGAAGGGGGGCTTAGAGAAGCCCTCTTCGAAGCTTCTGGGTAGCATGTGGCGGCGTGGAGACGGCGACTTGGAGGCTTGATGGTGGCTTTTGGCGATGGCAGCAGCGGCCTCAGGCCTCAAGCGGTGGCGTTCTAAATTGCACAGCAGCTCCACGGACTACAGCAGCTCCTTCCTCCTCCACGCAGCACAACGACAGCTTCAATGCCTCCACAATATGGCGCAATCTCCTCTTTTACACCTCCCCTACCCCCCCTCCCAAAGGGGGGTTTTTTATAGTCTCGGGGGAGAGAGGACCTCCCCCCTACATGGCCCCTCGCATGGCTTCTTCCCTTCCACCTCCTCAGTTGCCCATAATGGCCCATCCCCTTCCCTCAACCACGCATCAGCTGAGGGAAGGTAAATAAAAAAAATTGCAATAATCCCATCATTATCCTCTTGACCTCCTCCCAAGAGGGAGTTCACCTGCGGTATGCGGGTTTTTGAACCTCGGTCCAGATTTGCCAATGGGGAGGTCATGATTCCTCACGTACGGTTTATAGATTGCACTGTCGGTAACTCCAATGCCGGAATTGACATTTTCATGAGTTTCAAGCGGGGTGTGGAAAGTCGGACTAGTAATATTTTTCAACAGAAATATTACACGGGGGGTTCACTATATATATATTCTCTATATAACGTGAGTTCGTGGCCTATTTATAAATATCCTAATCTGTGAATTTTTCTTGAATAAAACACAACCCTTTTCTATTCAATGTGTAAGTAACCCCTTTATATGACACCCTTATGTATGTAAAAAATGCATAAAAATGGTATTTAAAAAACCCCTTATTTTAAACTCACGTTATATATGCATATATTCATGAGTGACCTCCCCGAGTTCGTACGTAACATTCTTCACTTGGAGGCCATCGTCCGCAAGTAGACTCAAGACATTAAGAAGGCGGAATAGATTCAAGATGGGAGAGCGTAAGATAAGATGGTTAAGTCGTGGATCGAGATAGAGGGAAATTGTGCAGCCTCTCGAGGTGACTATTCTCTCTCTCTCTCTCTCTCTCTCTCTCTCTCTCTCTCTCTCTCTCTCTCTCTCTCTCTCTCTTTCAAAAGCTCTCTCACAATCTCTTGGAGGGTATCCTTCTCTCTACCTCTCTCTCACAACCTCTTGGGGGTCTCCTTATGCTTTTTTGTGCCTCCCCATGCCTCATATTTATAGTGAATTAGAGGAGAGGGCTTGTGGCTGAGAAGTGGAGCTCTTTGTGGAGGGGGATCTTGGAAAGATCAGTTATCTGATGCTCAGATCATAAATCCGATGGTTCCATTGGATCCGAAAGGGGGGTAGAACCCTAAGACACTTGGCTAGAAAGCTCTTAGTTCACTCCTTCTTTTCTCTACTCAAAGTGCAAGTCTACTGCCTGTAGACTGCAATCGTGGCGCACACAATTTTGCAAATCCTCTCTTTATTTTTTTCTTTTTATAAAATCTCCAAAACTAATTAAAACTTCACTTGTCTTTTTCTTTTAAATGACATCCAGTTCTAGAAATCTCCATATCTTTTTTTTGAATAATATCTAAAATATACTAGTTTTGCCCAAAATCTAATATTTTTGGACCATCCAAACTATACACATTAACCTAGTGATTTATATAACTCATGAGTCTCGTTCACATTGTAATTTACATGAAGGGTGGCTACGGTCCTTGTCAATTCGAGAAAAATATCGGATTTACAACTCTCAATTTTTCTAAATAGAATATTTTTAATTAAATAAAAATTATTAGTTATTAATGTTAGTTAGTTCTTACCTTACTTAGCCTTTAGTTAGTAATCTTACTAGCTTATTATTTGACTAACTAACTTTTGAACTAACAAACTAACTTTTATTGTGTGGAAATATTACATCCTCCTCCCCTTAGAGAAATCGAGATGTCCTCATCTCGAGAGAAACCGAGGGTATCATTTTGGAACCTGTGGGTTATGGACCCACCATGCTTTCGCTGCGCTACTCTGATCACTCACACACATGCGGTCTTTTGAAAAAGAAAAATCTATTGTATTTGATATATCCGAGTCTTGATTACAAGAGAAAATTTATTGTAGTTACATCTCATGGATATCTTCTAGGTTTTTCCTAGGCACCTGGTATATTCTGGATCATTGGAGCTTGTACAACTTCGTTTCTTGTAAACTCAATTTCTCTTCAAGTTTTGTTGGGACAATTGATGTAGTTATGTCCAATGTCTTGGCACTCAGAGCATCGGTGTTTAGAGTGCTTTGGACATTCCCTTTTGAAATGACCTAACTCCCTGCAATAGAAACATCGTGGGACTTTATCACTTGTGGTCACAAGATTCTTGGTTGTCCTTGGTAGGATTTTCTTCTTTAGACAAAATTGTCCTAGGATTCTTTTAACAGATTGGAGTGGTCCTTTATCTTGGAAACTACATTCCCAGATTGTCCTCTTCTTAGTTCGGGACTGAGCTCCATGGACAATTTGCTTTGCTTGTAATACTAAATAATATTTTCAAGCTTCGACATTCTGGTAAGACCCAATCCATATTAGTTTAGAAGAAACGACTTAACAAAAATCATTGCATGTTATAACTGTCATTCCTTGCTAGAGTATCTCTAATCATTTGCAAGTTCTAGGCTCAAAATAGATGCAACTCATATTACTCAAGTTAACTGTATTTACAAGAGTAAAGTTTATTCCAATACAAGTTGTATTTCATATCGACAAAATTCCTAGGATTTCTAATAATCGTGAAGTGGTGTAGTACGTTCTAAGTCTTTGTCTTCATCTGATTCCTCTATATATCCATAGATTACACCTATGTAGCTTCGTTTTCTTGGAGGCTCAATGTCTTTTGGACTTAGATCAAGGCAGTCTGCTTGGATATGTCCTAGCTCATTACAATGGAAGCATTGATGGTAGGGACATCTTCTATGGATGTTCCCCTCAAAGAGCAATCTACCAATTTTGAGGTTGTAACACTTAAAAGAACCTGTGAAACTTTGGGCATTTTTCCACTCACAGTAGCAATCCAAAGGGTATACTTTTGTAAATACAAGACAAGTAGTTACATAGATATCATAAAATTTCTCATTCTCAATGAGTTACAAATACTTACTATTTGCGATGTTTCATTAAAAGGGCAAAATGGGCGTAATATGTATTTGTTTTTGCATGAATACATGTTGTACCAATGCCTCTGTTACAATGTGAGAATCAACATTCCTTTGTTTTGAGAGCTAAAATTTTACACTTCCAGTGCTTTGATACATCAACAATGGTAGATGTTTTCACCCTGAAATCTCCCTTCATACTTGGATATATATGTACCCAAGAGGAGTAATGATATATATCAGTTGAGATTCATTTGATCTAGCACAAAATTGCTAGCCATTGCATCATAGATCTTTTCATCATAGATACCCTTGATGAAAGCCTTCATAACTGTTTTGATAGTTGGATTTTCTACTAATGGGATTCTCCTGTAGAGTCCTCTCAATCTAGATACATAGTCTCGCATGCTCTCTTCTTATTGCTCTATGTTTATGAGTCAAACAATCAAATTGTCCCCATAGCTGGCCTCTACATTTCATTTAATGAAGAGAGTCTTAAGAGCTGCGAAGGAGGCCTTCTCAACTATATCAAGACCAATAAACTAAGTATGACGCTTCTCACCCATACAGAGCCCAAGTAGTTGTGCTTGCTTGGCATCTCCTATAAGGCTATTAGCATCATAAACTTGCTCAAATTTCTCTATGAGGCTATATGAGTCATCTCGAGCACGATACTTGTTAATTTTCTTTGCCATTAGAGGTACTTTGGCTTGGTCTCATTAGGTAGGGGTATTACCCATCCCAATTAAGAAATGTCTAGGCCATGTGAGCTCCTATAGTGAGGAAGTCGATGTGATCTAGTGCAAAAGTGGTACAAAACTTGTTTAGTGCAAAATTACATATGTGAAAGTATCCTGGTGCACAAGTTTATGCACATAAGTGCATGTGTGTAAGTGTCCTAGTATGAAAGTGCATGCACATAAGTGTGAGTGTGAGTGGAAAAGTATGTGTGTGTGTGTGTGTGTGTGGAAGCGCTTACATGCATTTGTGAATGTGTGAGTATATAAGTGCATTTATTGAAATGCCCTAGTGGCAACAAGTGACCACCAAGCAAACAATGGAGCATCTATAACACTGATACATGGATTAATCAAGTAAAAAGAGTTGAGTTTTGAGTTTTTTTTTTTGGGTGCATTTTTGTGTTGGTTTTGCTTTAATACACACACAACCCAAAAAGCATGATGTATCTTCAATCCAAAAAAATGTTGCATGGTTTGTTTAAGCAAGAAAAGTTTGAGTTTTGAGTTTTGCGTTTTGAGTTTTACATTTTGCATTTTTCATTTTTATGTTACTTTTGCTTTAATATGCAGACATGTTGAGATGACAAGCTCAACACATGTGGACATTGATGATGGACCGCCTGGTTAGATGGGTCCACACGTCTATACTTAGCACATCGGTGGTCATTATGACTCTCACATGGCCACTGACTCATTACTTATTATATTCAGGTTGTTACACCTATTTACAGCTGGCATAGTTATAGCGCTAGTCGACTAGTGTAGTCGGTTATGCATTGTTTGACTTAGTAGGCCACTTTCCTTTTATCTTGTATCTTATCTATACTTTGTGTACATTGTGAAGTGTGTGAAAGAAGAAGAATAAATCAGCAAGAAAACGTTTTGGCCTCCATCTCTCTTCTTGTCTCTTGAGTGAGCTTCTCCTTGTGCATTCTGTGTGTGTTCGGCGCAGATCTTGAGCAATCCCCTCCACCACGAAATTCTTGACATGGTATCAGAGCCGCACCACTGAGTGAGGCTGATTTCGAAGGTTGAAGCAAAGGGGAAGAAGCAAGGTTCGAGCAAACAAGCCACGGGTAAGAAGCTCTCCCATCCTTCCACTCTTTCTCTTGGATAGTGCCTGTGGAGGCACCGGAAGCAGGGTAGAGCAAAAAATCTCAGATTGCAGTGAGATTTGGTGTGCGCGAAGAGCACTGTATATTCTGCACATAGGCCCTTTAGGGCTTTCCCGCAGTTATTTTGGGCATTTGAGGCCGTTTCAGGGCCCGTTTTAGAGCCGCAAGTTGCGGACAGTAGTTTCAGGGTACACTGTGACTTCAGTTGTATCGACCGACAGTGGGTGCGCAGGTTACAGATTTCAGATCTGTAAGATTAAAGGTGTTTACCAATGAGTAAACACGAGGTTTATCTGCAAACAGGTTGCAGATTGCATGTATTGTTGAGCAGACAGTGAAAAAGGCTGTCTAGTGTATTGCTGTGCACTACAGGTCGAGGATTGCAGAAGATTTGCTTGCTGTTTGGTATTATTCTTGTGATAATGGCAGAGAACAGTGGAAGCCCCATCATTGAGAAGCTTGACAAGAACAACTACCCTTCATGGAAGTTCCGTGTCACGAACTTTCTTATTGGAAAAGGCCTCTACGAGTTCGTTTCAGGTGAAGAAAAGGAGCCGGAGGTGAGTGATCCTCCAACTGCAGAAGAGATAAAGGCACGAAAGGAATGGAATGCAAAAGACAAGAAGGTCATGTATTGGTTGTCTACAGTAATTGACAATAATATGTTGGGACACATTAGAAATGCAGAGAATGCATATGCAGCTTGGACCATACTTGAAAGTATGTTTTCTGTAAATACAAAGGCACGAAAGATTCAACTCAAGCAAGAGTTGAATACATTGAAGAAAGGGAAGATGTCTATCAATGAGTATGCATTGAAGGTAAGGAGCATTGCAGATGCATTGGCAGCGATTGATGCAATGCCCGATGATGATGATTTGGTGTCGTCTACCTTGGGTGGACTTAACAATGAAAAGGCTTGGAAGTCTTTTGTAACTTCCGTATATGTCAGAAAGCCATTTCCAGATTTTGATGAGTTGGTCTCTCTAATGATCACTGAAGAAATCAACATGCAGAGTGAGACATCTGAAAGAAGTGGTGAACAGGTCCAGGCTTTCTACTCCAGTTCAGGAAGGGGACGTGGCAGGTTCTCTTCAAGAGGCCGTGGTACAGGACGTGGTAGTGACAACCAGCAAAACAGATTGAATCAGCAATTTGGCGATATGCAGGTTTCAGGAGGTCGTGGTAACTTTAGAGGCAGGGGGAGCTTTAGAGGAAGAGGTGGATGGCAGAACAGAGGTTCTAACAACTCTGGTATTGTGTGCCACTACTGTGGCAAAAAAGGTCATATTGTAGCCCAATGTTATGCCAAGAAATATGATATTCGGAGTAGTAAGTTGCAGCAAGGAAACTATGCATCGTCTTCATGACAGAATGAAGACAAAAATGAACGTTTGTTTGTTATGCAGCATATGCTGAATGCTGTTACACGAAAGGGAACACATGAAGATGTTTGGTATGTCGATTCAAGTGCATCCAATCATATGACCAGCCATGCAGAATGGTTTGGAGAGATGCAGGATTTGCAGAATGCAGGTTATGTGCAGACGGGTGATGACTCATGCCACCCAATTTCACACATTGGAAAAGTTCCCTTGTCCTTGCATGATGGTAAGACCAAGAGTCTTTCAAATGTATTACATGTGCCATCTATTACAAAGAATTTGGTGTCAGTCGGTCAAATGGTAGAGCAAGGGCTGCAAGTCAGATTTAATGCAAAGGGCTGCTTTGTAGAAGACTTCAATGACAAGTGCAGGTTGGTAGCAAAGGGAAGTAGAGTTGGACGTATGTTCACTCTAGATGCCGGAATTCCTACTATGAATGCTGCTATGTATGCCAAAGGAAAATGTGTTGTTGCAGACATTGAAATTTGGCACAAACGCATTGGACATGCAAATGTACAAAGGCTGAAACTAATGTAGTCCAAAGGGTTGGTTACAGGTTTGCCTACATTTAGAGTTGCAGAATTTCAGAAGGTATGTGAAGCATGTCAGTTTGATAAGCAGGCAAGACAACCTTTTTCACATGATAGAGATGTAAGCAGAAATATTCTTGATGTTGTACATACAGACATTTGGGGGCCTACACAAAATGTATCTCTTGGAGGCAGTTCATACTTTGTCACATTCATTGATGATTGTTCTAGAAAGCTGTGGGTATATTTTATGAAGGAAAAGAGTGAAGCGTTTGAGCACTTTAGAACTTTCAAGGCTGCAGTTGAAAGAGAAACAGGCTTGAAAGTAAAGTGCCTGAGGTCAGATGGAGGGGGAGAGTACCTCTCAAATGAGTTCAGTGATTTTCTGAAGTCTCATGGGATAAAGAGACATTTCACATGCAGGTATACCCCACAGCAAAATGGGGTTGCAGAAAGGAAAAACAGGCATATTGTAGAAGTTGCACGTGCCTTGATGGCTGAAAAGAATATGCCTAAGCATTTTTAGTCTGAGGCTGTTCATACTGTTGTTTATATTATGAACAGAACTCCCACAGCTGCAGTTCATGGTATGACCCCCGAAGAATGTTTTATAGGTAAGAAGCCTGATGTTTCACACTTGAAAGTATTTGGCTGCATTGCGTATGTTCATGTGCCATATGAGTTGCGGAAGAAACTGGATCCAAAGGCTGAAAAGTGTGTCTTTATTGGATACTCTTTAGAGCAGAAAGGGTATCGTTGTTACAACTCTGTCACATGTAAGTTCAGAGTGAGCAGGGATGTCATCTTTGATGAAATGAGCAGCTGGTATGCATCTAGTGGTGATGCATTGGATGTTGATGATGATCATGACACTCATGTGCAGGCTGAAAAGCAAGAATCACGGACTCTTAGTGGACCAGAGACATCATCTAGTAGTCCTTGGTCTGGGAGACTAAATAGCACTACAAGTAAAGACAAAGGAAAGAATAAACTGTCAGAAGGCATTGATGCAGTTCTTGATGGAGACTCCAGTGGCTCAGAGAGCTTAGATGATGAGCTTGGCATTCCTTCAGTGAGAACTCCAGGTGTGCAGAGAGCACGGGCTGATGCAAAGACTCCATTGAGTGATCCAGTGGTACGCAGGTCTAGCAGGGTGAGATACCCTATTAAAAGATTTGATTTTGAAGGTTATGCAGCTCACCATTATGCTTATATGGTGAAACTAGTTGAGGATGTTGAGCCTACATGTTTTGAGGAGGCTGTTGGTCATGCTCATTGGGATGCAGCAATGGATGAGGAGATGGCTGCATTAGAGGCTAATAAGACTTGGGATCTAGTATCATTGCCGAAGGGAAAGAAAGCTATTGGATGTAAGTGGGTTTATAAGATTAAGCACAATGCAGATGGTTCTATTAGCAGGTACAAAGCTAGGCTGGTTGCAAAAGGCTATGCCCAAACATATGGCATAGATTATGATGAAACCTTCAGTCCAGTTGCTAGGATGGCAACTGTCAGATGTGTGATTGCTTTGGCAGCAGCCAAAGGTTGGAGGTTGCAGCAAATGGATGTAAAGAATGCCTTCTTGCATGGTGATTTGCAGGAAGAAGTGTATATGGATCAGCTAGCAGGTTATGAAGATTTAGAGCATCCCACGTATGTGTGCAGATTGAAGAAGGCACTCTATGGGCTCAAGCAAGCACCTAGAGCATGGTCTGACAAGATTAGAGAGTATCTTTTCAATATTGGTTTTTATGTTTCTGATGCTGATCACTCACTTTATGTGAGAAAAGGAGATGCAGGTTTGGTCATCATAGTCATCTATGTGGATGACTTGATTATTACAGGTGATAGTTATAGTGGGATTGCTGAAGTCAAGGGTTGTTTGAAGATGAAGTTTGAGATGAAGGATCTAGGTGAGCTAAGGTACTTCCTTGGCATTGAGGTGATCAGATGTGATGATGGTATATGGCTGTCCCAAAGACAGTATGGCTTGGATATGTTGTCCAAGTATGGTATGACAGCATGCAAACCACTTTCAGTCCCGTTGGAGCAGAATGTAAAGCTGAGTGCTGATGTTGGGGATGAGATAGAAGACCCTACTATGTTCAGGAGGATAGTGGGGAGTTTGATTTACATGACTATTACAAGGCCAGACTTGAGCTACGTTGTTGGTCTTGTGAGTCAATTTATGCAAGTACCTAGAAAACCACACTTGGATGCAGTGAGACGCATATTGAGATATGTCAAGTCCACATTACATTATGGACTTTTCTATGAGGCAGGTACAGACGTACATGTGTTTGGATACACAGATGCAGATTGGGCTGGTAGTATGTCGGATAGAAGATCTACCAGCGGATACATGTTCTCTCTTGGTAGTGCAGCAGTTGCTTGGAGCAGCAAAAAGCAATCTACAGTTACTTTGTCGAGTACAGAGGCTGAGTATAGAGGTGCTGTTGTTGCAGCATGTGAGGTAGTATGGCTGCAAAAGTTATTGGCTGATTTGGATGTGCAGGTGGAAGGTCCAGTTGTCATTTATTGTGACAACATGAGCAGTATACAGTTGGCTAGGAACCCTGTGTTCCATGCCAGGACAAAACATATTGAGGTACACTACCACTTTGTGAGAGAGAAGGTACTAGCAGGTGAGATTGACTTGGTGTATGTCAACACACAGGATCAGATAGCTGACATCTTCACGAAGGAATTGGGTACAGAGAAGCTTCAAAAGTTTCGAAGCTTACTTGGAGTTGCAGAGATGCAGTTGAGCTTGAGGGGGAGTGTTGAGATGACAAGCTCAACACATGTGGACATTGATGATGGACCGCCTGGTTAGATGGGTCCACACGTCTATACTTAGCACGTCGGTGGTCATTATGACTCTCACATGGCCACTGACTCATTACTTATTATATTCAGGTTGTTACACCTATTTACAGCTGGCATAGTTATAGCGCCAGTCGACTAGTGTAGTCGGTTATGCATTGTTTGACTTAGTAGGCCACTTTCCTTTTATCTTGTATCTTATCTATACTTTGTGTACATTGTGAAGTGTGTGAAAGAAGAAGAAGAAATCAGCAAGAAAACGTTTTGGCCTCCATCTCTCTTCTTGTCTCTTGAGTGAGCTTCTCCTTGTGCATTCTGTGTGTGTTCGGTGCAGCATCTTGAGCAATCCCCTCCACCACGAAATTCTTGACAAGACAATCCAATAAGAATGACAAGCATGATGTATCTTCAATCCATAAAAATATCACATGGTTTGCTTAAGCAAGAAAAGTTTGATTTTTTATTTTTGAGTTTTGTGTTTTGCATTCCGCATTTTTGTATTTTTGTGTTTTTTAAAGTTTTGTTGTATTTTTTAGTTTGATTTTTTTTTTCTTATCCTAACAATTTCTATTGCTTCAATCTTATTCCAATGAACTGGTTCCTTCTGATTCAGCCTTCATATCCTAGCCGAATTGATTTCGAAATGCTAGCCACAAACATAAAGGATCGGCATCCCATAAATCCCATCCATGCCCATACACAAGCCTCCTATTCCGCCAAACATTAGGAGTATGAGAACCTTAGTAGTTGCATCATCCTTAGTCTTGGCAATAGAATCAAAATGTTGAGCAAAAAGTATTGATAGTTAGGACTTTGGATGGACTTCTATTGTTTTAGAAGCTACAACTCACTTCGGTGCCAATCTCTTAGCTTGTATCTCAACGCTCCACTCTAACCAACCAAGTATCCTTCTCTTCAAGCCAAGAAAGAGAGGACACAATAATAGCTTCAAGATATAGTGAACTCACCAACTTACCAGCTTGCATTATAGTCCAAAATCTTGAAGACTTGAAGATGGTTCAACGACCATGATCAACATAATCCAATACCACTACTCCTTTGCATACACCGCCAAGCATACCAATGATTGGAAAAGATTGTAGAGAAGATGACAAAGAGCTTCGCCTTCCCTTACTCCCTCACTCAACACACCTCTCACTCACTCTCTCTTATTCACTCTCAACAATGGAGGCAAAGTGATAGAATAAAAGAAGAGAATAGAAAGCTTCAATAGTTGTACTAATAGAGCTTTTGTACCACGGATGCATCAAAAGGGTCAATACAACTAAGACCCCTCACCCTTATATAGACATAAATTAGGGTTAAGGCTAGTTCACCTCTCTAAAACAGTGCACTATTTTAGGGTTAGGATTTGTATTCCACTGTGCATTTCAAGGTTTGTGTTCCTTTTGCATTTTAGGGTCTCCATCACTATGAATTAGGCATTGCACCATATTTTGGGCATCCTACCCATGTTATAGGATCTAGGTCCGTAGGATGTTTGTACCTTAGTCTAAAAAGATCAAGTTGCACTAATCTAATGACAAATACATGTGCACAACCCATGCAATAGTTGAGGTTCTGATAAATACAAATATAGGTGATAAATACTATGTGCATGAGTGAGCTTGACTCCCACAAAATAATATGTCCATGATAATCTGATGTCCACGAGTACAAAAATAATAAACAAGTTTCCAAAATAATACAATGAAGCTCTACAGATTATAATCCTTCCAAAAATTGTAGCTGACACTTGCACTTTGACTTTGCTTTGACCTTATTTGACCTTAGTCTTTAGAAAATACTGTTAACACTAGATGATGCAGTAGAATGCCATCTCTTTTGACCCAACTATAGTCACAACCATAACTCCAATAATAGCATGTAGTCAAGCCCAAATGTTCGCTATTACTATCATAGTCCTTCTAGTAGTATGTACTTCTAGAAGAAGTACAACTTACAAAAGAAGCTAAAGGAGGAAGGAAAAGGCTACCACATAGAGGCAACAACAAACAATCAACACACAAAGATAAGAGAGGTGGAGCCTAATATCATGCTATGTGCAAAAGTGGAGCAATTGAAAATATTGATGTAGTTAGAGGTCGTGGCGTCCAAGCCAAGCTTATGATGCAATGTACTCTCTCCAAGATGCTACTCGTCAAAAAGATGAATAGACTAAGCACTTGATCCAACATCTTGTAGGAGGCAAGAGTGAAGCACAATTTTCTTCAATAAGCTATTTAGCTTAGTGCCCACTACACATTGGAGATCCTAGCATCCGATCTCTATGCTCACCAAATTCCATAGCCTTTGCACTAGGCCCATATGGACCTCTCACTTCATCACAACCACCTCCACTATTCCTTGCTCATGCCCTTATCTCTTGCACCTCTTGGTCCACACCCCATCTATTAAACTAGCCCCCATCCCATCCTATCCACCACTAATGGCTCCATGGAATCTTGGTCCTAACTTATCGCTTGCACCACCAAAAGTTGCACAAGATGTATCCACTTTGAAAGATGAAGGTGCCATCAAAGAGTGATCCACATGGGTTCTAGTCCTCCATGTGTGCCAGGTGTTAGGTGCATGATAGGCTAAATAGCAACCCAAAATAGCATTCATGGAATGATGGTTAAAAGAGACCATCAATTTTGATATTGGCAATGGCTTAATAATACAATGCATTAGATTATCCATGGTATTGTAGACCAATTCTTGATGGAGCTTCAAGGGTGTTTGTCAATGGAGATGTAGATTGATAGAGAGAGAGAGAGAGAGAGAGACAGAGACAGAGACAGAGAGAGATCTTCTTAGGTACTTCACTGTACTACTTATTCATTCAAATAAGAATATAGTATAATGTCTCGAAAAGGGACATTCACATCTAGTGCTGGTGTGGGCACAATAGTCCTTTATTCCCAACAATCTCCCACCTAAAGGAAACATGCCTTAAGAGAGTGAAAGAATCAACTAAGTTTAAGTATGTATAAAGCTAAAAAACCTATACCTATGCAACTCCCATAATCTAGTGGCAATGAGCAAACTGCTCCGCTAGAAGACCCTTCTAAGAAGGTCTATAGGGTTATCATCTGTGCCCAAGGAGTTTAGTCATAAATATATCTATATATTGTTTGGGTTCAATACAAGGGACTTTTAAAATACAAAATTTACACATTTTTTACATACAAAAAGATTTCATATAAAGGGATTACTTATAGATTGAATAGCAAAAGGGTTATGTTTTGTTAAGGGAAATTTCACAGATAAGGATATTTACAAATAGGCCTTGAACACACATGATATAGAGGGTATACATATAGTGAATTCCCCAAGCATCTATGTGCACCCTAACAAGCTCAATACTTTTGCTGTAAAGTACCTCTAGATGAAATGATACTTCACCTATATGTGTTTTGTCTTTGCATGAAAGACATGATTCCATGCTAATATGATAGCACTCTGAATATCACAATGGAGGACATGAACCTTTGTAATGCCAATTTCTCCCACTAGATGTGAGAGCCATAAACTCTCATTGCATGTCTTAGTGGTAGCCACATACTCTATCTTTGTAGTAGACAATGCTCCTCTTATGAAGATGCATACATATCCTAAAGTAGACTTCCTATAGTTTGAATGACCAGCATAGTCTACATATGTAAAGCCAACCATAGATGCCTTGTGCTTCTCAAAGTAGATGCACAAATTCTTTGTGCCCTAGCACCTCATGATACCCTTCACTACTTCCCAATGCTTCTTGCTAGGGTTTACCATGTAGTTGCTAACCAGTCCCACAACAAATGCAATATCAAGATGTGTTGCAACCACAACATACATCAAGCTACCAATAGCCAAACATATTAAATCTCGACTATTTTGGCCTTTTCATCATTAGATGTAGGGTTTTCCTTTACACTAAGTTTTACATATGGAGACAATGGAACACCAATCACTTCCCCCCTTCCATATTGAAACACTGCAAAATCTTGGATACATTGATGCCAGGAGGCATATTCCACGGTGGATTCCGTGCCACGGTGGATTCCGTGAGGTTTTACGGTGGATTCCGTAAACTTAGATGACCGGGGCTCATACACAAAGAGGATTCTTTGTGCGAGAAGTTGATGGGGACGCCTGTCCTTTTCGGGCATTTCATTAATTTAGTGTGTACATGGGTGATTCCATAGCGGGTGATTCCGCAAAATGCATATTAAATTAATAAACGTTTATGAGTTTAGAGTGCGCACTCGTAATAAATTAAGGTTAGGATTTATTTCTAACCAGTTGATTTATTTATGTAGCTGAAGACTGCTAGGTATTCACTTTTGTCAATTTAATTGTATTATTTTACTAACGATTGTGAATGCTTCAGTTGATGTGTAGAGATAGCAGCAGTGGCGGAGGAAAGCATTGGAGTCTAGCGGGTATTCGACATTTGGACTATATTTTGATAGGCGCCACGCCTATATTTTGTTATGTCTATTGAGACATTGATTATCGATTATTATTTTGTATGCGCTTATGCGCCCGGATATGTTATTTCTATTTGGACATTGAGATTGGGTGTGCCAGACTCTATGGGCACCGTCCATTAGCTTTATTTTCCTATTTTTGTAGAAAGCAAACTCAAAAGCTAAAAGCTTGTCATATTTTTGTAAATTGGGCTATTATTGAGCATGAAGATTGGAAATATACATTAAATACATGCTTTGTGAAGCGCTCACACAAGGCATGGGGGAGATTGAACCCAATTTGTCTCTTGCCTCTTGTCGTGCATGCTTTTACATTGTTTTTTGTGCAAAAAGGTAGAGTTCATTGTTCTTGGGGACCTTCAGGGATTCACTACGTGAGCTATCTGCGACCGATCTGCGCACCAGTGGTATCAGAGCGGAGCAGAGATCAAGAGCTTCCAATCGCTACCAATCTCGGGCGAAGGTGGAGCTCCAGGAACAAACGGGCTCTACAGTCAATCTCATCGCGAACTGTCGATACAGGCAGACTTCTGGCGATCAAGAACCCCTGTTTTCACTGTCAGATCGCGAAGGACCAGGCTCTGCAGGCGGAGGACCACGCATACATCTCCATCATCAAGTCGTGGAGTTACAGAGATAAGCTTCATTAATTTTCTCATTACTTCATTGCAAAAGCTTAAGAGAAAGCTTAAGAAGCTAAAAAGCTTCTAATAATTCTAATTGTGGCCTCATAAGACCCCCGAAAAATCCGCGCGATGAAAAAACGGACCCCCCCCTCACGAAATCAGACGCCGCCTGCTAAGTCCTCCATTAAGCTATTAAAGCTTAAGCTTAATCACAAAAGCTTAAGGCTTTCTGCAAGTTACACAAGGCAGACAAGTTCAGTAACTCTTGGTCCCGCACTTCTGAAGTCAAGTTCAGCAAGTCAATTGAAGTCAAGTTCTGCAAGTTTTGCAAGTCGGCCTAAGTTCAGCAAGTCAACAACTCTGCAAGTTTGCTAAGTCTGCAACTTTGCAAGTCAAACTAAATCAGAATTGACTAGTGCTTAAAACTCATAGAAGACTTGTTCGTATGCAAAAACTCTGAACTGGAAAGTTGTTCGCAGCAAGCTGTTCTACCTATCTACAAGTTCGTTGAAGTACTTTCAGCAAACGGAGACAGAAATATTGCAGAATTTCTGAAAATTGAACAAGAAATACCCACAAATACATAGCCTTGTAACCCCAAATTTGAGCTACGCTCATCCCACTAACCTGATTTTGAGTGAGAAAGGTTTGTTGAGTTTTACAGGATGACTACCCCACATATGGATGATCCTATGGCTGAAGACGACTTACCTGAGCCTACCATGGAACAAAAGCTGGATCTAACCATGCTGCAATTGGAAGAAGAGTGAAGGGCTAGGCAAGCATTGCAAGCGCAATTGACAAAACTTCAAAGAGCGTCCACCGATAAAGAAGAACCTCAAGCTGAAGATTTGATTCGACGTACCATCGACGCCACTCTTGAAGCACAAACCATTCGCAAGGAATCCAAGATAAGTAAACGAAGTTTCAAGTTTCGCACTTTCAATGGTATACGAGAAGGAAAGACTGTTTTATCATTCATTAGCCAGTTTGATGACTATTTCCATGAGGAAACTTATCCAGAAAAAGATAAAATCAAGTGTGTTACTAATCATTTGATAGACAGAGCATCACTTTGGTGGACTGTAGTCCGCAAGAGCATAGAATGTCCTGCTACTTGGGAAGATTTCAAGAAGAAGTTCATGCAAAATTTCCTTCCACCGCAATTTCATGAGAAGGCTATCAAGCAATGGGATTTACTTCAACAGCGAGATCGTGAGCCTATTCCACAGTATACAGAGCGTTTTTGGAATGCACTCCTATAGCTACGCATGCTTGAAGACGTACCAGAGACGACACATAAGCGGAAGTATATGTCTGGACTTCTTGGACATTACTACGCTGAAGTGAACATGTTCAAGCTTGCTACCCTTGAAGACACCATCTCCTTAGCTCACGACACTGAAGATAAGTTACGCAGAAGAGACAGATGACCACAGCAATTCCAAGCCAACGGTAATTATGGATCTAAACAATTCAATTCCAATTTTAGAAGATTTAATCCAGGTCGTTTCTCATCACCATCTTTCCGCAAGAATTGGCCTAAACCATCTGCATTACCATCCAATGTCAATCCAAATCCTAAGCCTATTCCACAAGCAAATCCAAATGTACCCAGACTTCCAGCCATTGCAAATAATGTAACCAAAGCCAAGCCAATAGTATGCTACAAGTGTCACCAGCCAGGGCATCTCGCAGCAAATTGTCATTCAAAGAAGCCATCAGCACATATCAACTACCTTGGAGCCATGGACGAAGACGAACATGAGGATATGCCAGATTTTACTGAAGATGAGGATGATCCTACTACTACTCCCGACACTTTATCAGGTATGCCTACTCCACATTCATTGTTGACTATGAAATGTATGGTGCATGGAAAAGAAAGAACTACCTTGCATGATGACGGTAGTACCCATGACTTTATTTCAGCAAAATTGGTAAAGGAATTGAAATTACATACAGTACCTACGCATTATCGCATAAAAGCTGCATTTTTAGGCACTAGGTACAATGGCACACAAGAAGTACAAGATTTAGAAATTCAAATTGGTCCATATATTGAAAGAAGAAATTTCTTAGTTGTCCCATTACAGTCAAGCGACATTATTTTAGGAATGCCATGGAGACACCAGCATAATCCAAATATAGATTATTCCACACACACAATGAATATTAATTTTCAAGGAAAATCTATTACATTATATGGTATGCATGCATCTCATATTTTTCCACTGCTTTCGCATACTCAAGCAAAACGTGCACTACGCAAGAATACTAAATCATATCACGTTTGGGTGAATGAATTGCACGCAAAGAAAATCATATGCACCCTAGGCATAAGGAATTTCTTGCATATTTTAAAGACTGTTTTGCAGAAGACTTACCACCAGGTTTACCACCTTCACGTCCAGAAGACCATAAGATTGATCTAATACCTGGCACACAACCACCTTGCAAAGCACCATATAGGCACAATCAAATAGAGCAAAAAGAAATCCAGAGTCAAGTTGAAGAATTACTAAATAGAATCTTAATTCGACCTAGCAGTTCCCCATTCGGTGCACCTGTACTCCTAGTCAAGAAAAAGAATAATACTTATCGTATGTGTATTGACTACCGAGCATTAAATAAGATCACTATAAAGAATAGGTATCCTATACCTAGAGTTGATGACCTTATGGACAAACTGCAAGGATCTTCTATATTTAGTAAAATTGACCTTAAGTATGGATATCATCAGGTGAGGCTAGATAGATCCGACATATTTAAGACTGCATTCAGGACACAGTTTGGCCATTACGAATTCTTAGTCATGCCATTCGGATTAACTAATGCACCTGCTACTTTCAGTAGAATGATGAACCGTATTTTTCTGAAATATCAATATTGTGTGATTGTTTTCTTTGATGATATTTTGGTGTTTAGTCAAAGTGAAAAAGAGCATTATGAGCATTTATCATTAGTTTTTCAATTACTGAAAGAAAATCAATTGTTTGCAAATCCTGAAAAGAGTGAATTCTTTAAGACGGAAATTGAATATTTAGGACATATTGTATCAAAAGAAGGAATTAAAGTTGATCCTAAGAAAATTGATGCAATACTGCATTGGCCTGTTCCTAAGAATGTACATGAATTACGCTCATTCCTTGGTCTTTCTAGTTTCTATAGGAAGTTTGTACGTAATTTCTCATTACTTGCTTTACCATTAACAAAACTTCTTAAGAAAGGAATTGTTTATCAATGGACTGAAACTCAGCAGAAATCCTTTGATTTACTGAAACGTGCATTAACTAATGCCCCTGTTCTACAATTGCCTGACTTTAACAGACCATTCTTTCTAGTTGTGACCGATGCTAGCGGATCAGGAATAGGAGCCGTATTAATGCAAGACAACCATCCAATAGCATATTCTAGTTCTAAGCTGAAACCCTCTGAGCTCAAATATTCCACTTATGACAAAGAACTATTAGCAGTTGTACAAGCATTAAAACAATGGAAGCATTATTTAATGGGTTCAGAATTCATGATAAAGACCGACCAACAAAGCATTAGACATCTACTTAGCCAACCCCAAATTTCTGACCATCATATCAAATGGGCTTCCTTCATTCAAAGTTTTTATCCTATCATTCAATACCAACCTGGAAAAGAAAATGTAGTTGCTGATGCATTGAGTAGAAGACGTGCAATTCATAATATTTCTATCATATCTTTTGATTCTTTGATTGATATGAAAGACACATATCACCAGGATAATACTTTTCATTCTGATTGGCAAAAATTAGTTCAAAATAATTTCATTCCTGTTGATTCATTGTCATATAATGATGGATTTATGTTTTTTGAAAAGAGACTGTGTGTTACTATTCCATTCCGATCTTTTGTTTTGAATGAAATTCATTGTCCCCCATATCAAGGTCATAGAGGTATCATTTCTACACTACACGTTAACTGAAGATTTTTATTGGCCACATATGGATGCAGATGTATCTAATTTCGTTTCTGAATGTTTGATTTGTCAAAGAATAAAGAGACATCATGGTAAACAATATGGATTATTAATGCCTTTGTCTATTCCATCTAAACCTTGGGAACATATTTCTATGGATTTCATTGCTGGTTTACCAAATACTAAATCTAACCATGACATGATTTGGACAATTGTAGATAGATTTAGTAAGCAAGCATATTTCATTGCATGTAAGAAAACTTTAACAGCATCACAAGCAGTACAGTTATTTTTGAAAACTGTTTTTACTAACCATGGATTGCCAAAAGTGATTATTTCAGATCGAGATTCTAGATTTTGTAACAATTTTTGGATTACACTGTTTGCAAATCTAGGCACAAAGATTGATTTCTCATCTGCATTTCATCCAGAAACAAATGGACAAACAGAAGCCACAAATAGCACCATTTTAGATCTTTTACGTGCATATACTATCTCTAAACCTCAAACATGGGATACTCATTTACATTTATTACAGTTTGCATACAACAATACACCGCACACATCTACAAAGAAAGCACCTTTTGAAGTCATTTATGGATATAGATTATCTACACCTGTTGCATCTTTGTCTAATAGAATTCAGAGTGCTGATGATATTGCTACTATGCATAACAGTATTTTTGATGAGGTTAAGGATATGATTGCTAAAGCCCAACAATCATATACCAAACAAGCCAACAAGAAAAGACAAGCCATGAATTTCAAAGTTGATGATTATGTTTGGCTTAGAATAGAAAAGCGTAGACTGCAAAGTGTAGATAGACACCCAGTTGTCAAGTTAGCTCCTAGATTCTATGGACCATTTAGAATTATTCATAAGATTAATGACAATGCCTTCAAGTTAGAATTGCCATCTCATTGGAAAATTCATAATACATTTCACATTAGTTTATTGAGACCATTTAGAGGCCAATTACCTATCCACCCTGTTTATGAAAACCCACCTTTACTAGCAGAAGAGACTGAAATACTTGAACCAGAAGCCATCATAGACACTGACTACATGACCACTAGAACTGGTCGAAGGTATCCTAGATATCTGGTAAAATTTAAGAACCATCCTGTAGAGGAAGCACAATGGATGCACTCTAGAGACTTAAATGCTTTCCCCACTCTCTTAGCTCCACATTGAGCTAATAGCAATTGAGGTCAATTGCTATCCCACCCTGGGGGTATGATGCCAGGAGGCATATTCCACGGTGGATTCCGTGCCACGGTGGACTCCGTGAGGTTTTACGGTGGATTCCGTAAACTTAGATGACCGGGGCTCATACACAAAGAGGATTCTTTGTGCGAGAAGTTGATGGGGACGCCTGTCCTTTTCGGGCGTTTCATTAATTTAGTGTGTACATGGGTGATTCCATAGCAGGTGATTCCGCAAAATGCATATTAAATTAATAAACGTTTATGAGTTTAGAGTGCGCACTCGTAATAAATTAAGGTTAGGATTTATTTCTAACCAGTTGATTTATTTATGTAGCTGAAGACTGCTAGGTATTCACTTTTGTCGATTTAATTGTATTATTTTACTAACGATTCTGAATGCTTCAGTTGATGTGTAGAGATAGCAGCAGTGGCGGAAGAAAGCATTGGAGTCTAGCGGGTATTCGACATTTGGACTATATTTTGATAGGCGCCACGCCTATATTTTGTTATGTCTATTGAGACATTGATTATCGATTATTATTTTGTATGCGCTTATGCGCCCGGATATGTTATTTCTATTTGGACATTGAGATTGGGCGTGCCAGACTCTATGGGCACCGTCCATTAGCTTTATTTTCCTATTTTTGTAGAAAGCAAACTCAAAAGCTAAAAGCTTGTCATATTTTTGTAAATTGGGCTATTATTGAGCATGAAGATTGGAAATATACATTAAATACATGCTTTGTGAAGCGCTCACACAAGGCATGGGGGAGATTGAACCCAATTTGTCTCTTGCCTCTTGTTGTGCATGCTTTTACATTGTTTTTTGTGCAAAAAGGTAGAGTTCATTGTTCTTGGGGACCTTCAGGGATTCACTACGTGAGCTACCTACGACCGATCTGCACACCATACATACTCCTAAACACAATATTAGTGAGTTTGGGAACCTCCAAATTCCCATTTTTTGAATACTAAAAATGTGGCACTCGGATAGCATGCCCATAAGTTTCTCAAAGCCATATGATGTGACTATCATTGGAAAGCACTTGAAAAATGGAATCTATTGAGCTATAGAGTGCTCGATTTGGAGTTATAGTGTTCAAGTTATGAAAAATTCAAAGTTTTGATCATGTGTCCCAAACTTATGGGAAATTTTCATATTCCCCAATATGGTGTTCGTACTGTGATAGATAGAGAAGACCCTTTGATCTATCCTTGAGTATCTTGATCCCAGGAATATGATTTGCTCCACCAAGTTTCTTCATGTCAAAGCCACTATGTAGGCTTTACTTTAGGGTATTCAAAGCATGAACAACCCTCCTTGCAAATCAATATGTCATCCACATTCAAAACCAACAATATCAGGTTGCCATCATCTATTGCCTTCGTGGTATACAAGCAGTGATCCATTGACTCGTACAGTAGCCTTGAGGCTAGATGAATATATAAAACTTATGATACCACTCTTGAGGTGCGTGTTTCAACCCATACAAACTCCTTTTGAGTTTATATACCATGTGCCCTTTCCCCTTTTCCACAGAACCCAAGATAGCACTACTTATGAAGGCTATGTTACTCACTTATGCATGATGCATCCTTTTTTGTGATCCCTTTACATTTACTTATCTTAGTGAAACTTGATTGCATTCTAAGACTTGGTTTATTCATAAAATAAAGAAAAAAATGAAATGAAAAAAATAGATAATGTGCAAGGATTAATAAATTTTTTTGAAATGATACCTTGGGTGGACATTGAGTAGATAATGTTCAAGAGCTAGAGGACTTAGATGCTAGGGAGACTAGCTATTATGAGCACATGCTTGCTTGATCATGCATCCTTCTTGATGATGTACATGCTACTTTAGAGCCCCATCATAATGTTTGGAGACATGGAAAGCTAGCTAGATACTGTTACAGGTGTTGACAATGTTGTGCCACAAGGGCTAGCATACATAGTCAGATTTTGCTCAAATTTTGGGTGTCACACTTGTCAACAATGTCATGGGATTTTTGACATAGAGTGTGAAAGTGGGATATGCTTTGTCTTGTGAAAGATTTCATGCTTTGTCTATAGAATGGTAAGTGATGGACTTCTTAGTTAGTGGACTTGTCTAACTTTCTCATTATCTTGATGATAGGAGGTAGTAAAGTCGAGCCTCAAAAGTTAATGACCATTTGGCTTTGAGTAGTGATTAGTATTCACTTAAGTGACTTGTTTTATGGGCTATCTGGTGGATAATGGAGTGTGAGATCAAGAAGACCATTCAACATAGATTTAGAGGCACCAACAAGACTAATTCGGTGGTTTTTATCCAACATGGCCATAAAGGTGAAGGCGATGGTATGCTAACTGGGAGAGGACACAAGGGAAAGGTGAGGGGAACCTACAAAGAAAGTAAGTGGGCTAGAGGCTCATTCATGAAAAAAGAGAGAGGAGAGTATTAGTACTATTTTAACCATGGGAAAATAGGGGAAGAGAGAGTAGCAAGCTATACTTGAATATCCTCATCTCTTATAAGGACTTGGAGGAAATCTCTCACTTGATTCTTAGTCTTTGAAACATCAGGGGAGTCTCTAAAACATAATCAATGTAATCATCATGGGGGATTCATTAGATGTTGGTTCAAGAAGTTCACTATTTTCATCCACGTGAGAAATAAGTTGATTTATGGTATCATGAGAAACCTTCATAGGTTGAAAAACTATCTCATTTGGTGCTATAACTATGCACCATTGAAAAGAGGCAAAAAGTGTCATACATATTCTGTGAGCATATGTTTGTATCTTTCATACATGAAAGTGAAGGCTAAAAACCATCTTTCATAAATACAACATCATGGTTGACCCAGATACACTTACTTTATGGATACTATAACTTACTACTTTTTCTTTCATTATTATATCCAATAAAGGTGCATTTCATAGCCTTATCTGATTTCTTGTGTTGTTGTATTGGTATTAAAGCATAAATTAAGCAACCAAAAACAACCAAGTGAGTGAGGACGGCTTTTACCATGCTAAGCATCATATAGAGTGATAGATTTTGTGCCTCGATGGGGCACTTGTTAAGTATATCAATTGTGCATAAAACAAGCTCAAGCCAAAAACCATGTGATAGAGCTTGACCCTTAAACATGCATCATCCCATCTATGAGACGTCTATTCTTCCTCTTAGCATATACCTCTTGCTAGGGTGTATACAATAGTGTACATTGGTGCTTTCAACCAAACACACATTAAATTCCTTTAACATATACCTCCCTTCTCTCCCCCTTGATCAGAACCAATAGTGCCCACTTTACATCTTGACAAATCTTTAGCCATGTTGAGAAAATTCTTGAAGTACAAAAACACTTTAGACTTTCAAACCATATGTCCATCCATGCTTGTAGTAATAATTAATGAAAGTCATGCAATACAAGTAGTTGCCAAAAAATGTGTTTGCATTGGAACACAAACATCACTTTGTACAAGCTATATTCTGTGAAAAACTCTCACTAATCAAGAGTAGGCAATGAAGACACCGTATTCGATTTCTGCATGTGTAGCAAACTAGCAAGATTCATATGATCAAAATGTGTATGCTAAAGTTTTGCATGTGAGACAACTTGCAAATTTGCAAATTTGAAATTGCACATGTTGTCTTTCACACATTTACTCTAATTATTGAGCTTGTATAGTCCATGACATAGTGAACTAGATGTAATAATGACATCACCACATGCTAGTTCATCAATGATATATCTACAATCAACAAACTTCACAATCAAGCCAATCTTGGGAAGTGCAAAAAATAACAACAAATTCTTCTTGATCTTTGGTATATATAAAAGCATTTTGTACATCGGAAATTAGTACCACTAATAACAATCAACAAAAATTTTCCAACAACTTTAACAGGATAAGAGAAGTGATCGGCACATGTGATAGTACTACCATTAGGGGTCGATTCAAGAGAAATGAATAGACTACATAGAGAATTAATATGCATAGTAGCACCATTATCAAAATACCATATATCTAAACCACAATAGACATGCAATAATTATGTAAAGAAGGGTTATAATTGCATTGCACACTAAATGCCCACGTTGTATCCTACACAATATTTATATATTCTGACTTGGAAGGACAGGTATCTGTAAAAACCATACTAATCTCTTTCTTCGTAGTCTCTTTTCTAGCTAGTTTAGGACAATTCTTAATGACATGATCTTTTGCCTTCCAATACTTACAAGAGATTGTATTCTCATTTTTCCCCTCATCCCTATCAACCTTCTTTGTTTGAAACAACATTTGCAAATTTTTTCTTACTACTAAAAAATGTAACATTTTCTTTACTTTTTGACTAGCCACAAAAGTTTGATCTATAACATACATAATGAACATATTTTATTGAGATTGTTTTTCTTGTAGTAAAATAGAAACCAACTCATTGAATGACAAATCATTAGAATTGATGCAAAAATATGATAATAATGAGGAAGACCATTGAAAACAATTTGCATAAGTGAACTGTTGGGTAAAATATCATACGTAGCATTCAATTGCTCCTTAAGATATTTTACCTTTGCTAAAAAAATTTCCATGGAGTCACCTTCATCCATATGTTCACTCTCTACTTGCTTACATATGTATGCAACACATGCCTTCCTCATTCTCAAGAAAAACAAACAAAAGAAAAGAAGAAAGAAAAAAAACAAACCAAGAGGAAGCAATGTACTCATCTCAAAGGCCTGAGGATGGATTCTTCATCTCCTCTTTGCAACAGCCCCTCTTCTTCCTTCCTGCATTTCCTCCTCTTCTTCGTGAATGGCGATAGCGACGGTGGTGAGAAGCTCACCTTCTCTCTCTTTCTCTATTCCTCTCCCTCTCCCTCCCAAAACCATGATCTCTTTTGCTCTCTCTCAAACTCCTTACAGCAAAATGACATGCTCGGGTTTGGCCCGTTTTTTTTTATAAGAGTACCATTGATGACGCTGCTAATTTTCCTCCCAAACATTTGGATGCACTTCTCCTAAATTTGGGCTAAACAGTAGTTGATAGTATTAGATAAAGATATATTAAATTAATTTATTTAAAAAATAAATTTATTGTAAGAAATTCATCAATTATGGTAAAAAAATCATAGAAGGGTTTTAAAAAATCACAAGAAAGGTTACATAGGGATATATAAAACACGCTACCCCCAAGGAGTAAAAAATCTATAAGCATGCTTATCTTTTGCAATCACCTCTATAACCATTTCCAAGGTCCTCTACATAATAACTATCAAATATGAACCAAACTAACAATCCCTCTTACACCATTTGATAAAAGAAAAGTAGGTTCCTAGTTATGCCTTGTATATAGAGTACATCAATTGATTACTTTGTTTTTACTATCCTATATAATCAAGTGAACATTTCCAATATGAGTATAATGAGATGGACTATATCATCCCATGTCTCATAGCTTATAGACTCTAAGGATGCAGATCACTCTAAACAACTCTAAATACCATATTGGGGAATATGGGATTTTCCCATAAGTTTGGGACACGTGGTCAAATCTTTGGATTTGTCATAACTTGAACACTATAACTCCAAATCAAGTGCTCTCCAATGATAGGTCACATCATATGGTTTTGAGAAACTTATGGGCATGTTATCCGAGTGCCACATTTTTAGTATTCAAAAAATGGGAATTGGGAGATTCTCAAACTCACTAATATTGTGTTTCTAAATGAAAGGTTGCATGGCAGAGAGTTGCTCACTTTATGTCATCATTATTTTTGCTAGTGGAAGCATAATTATATAGTTCCTTTTTTCAATTTCTAATTTTAGTATTGTTTTTAAAACAATCACTAGAAATATGGCCTTTCTCACCATAATGCTAGCATTTTATATGATCACCAAATTTTTTCTACTAACTTGAAACTTTCAATTTTCCCTATTGGGCTCTCCCTTCCTTAAGACTATCCTCTATTTTGATGTGCACCATAACTTTAACAATGGTTACCACCTTTCCCTCAGCCACAACCTCTACCTCTACTAGTAGAGTAAAATACCTATTCAGGCTAACTTTACTTTAAGATGAAGGAGAATTCTAGCTAAGGTCCCTTCTCCTCAAGTATTCCCATAGAAATTTGATCTACAAAGATAGAGATATCATCCTTGGTATTCATAGATGACACAAATATCTTGTATTCATCTCTAAGTTCACGTGTACATACTCACATAACATCATCTTCATCAACTCCTATACTGATAGATCCAAGAGCTTCCATAATACTTTTGATCTTTAATGCATAGTATTTCATAAACAGATTTTCTCTTTATACTTGATTCAGCTCACCCTTTAGTTTGCATATTTCTATTATTTGTGTTTAATTCAAACAAGCTTGTGAAATTCTTAAATTGAATAAAAACATTTTTTAATTCTTACAAATAGCTCATCATATTATTTGTGATACTAACCAATACATCACTTTACTTTGTGCTACTCCCAGTTCTTCTTACCTTTTATCTATCATGTAGTAGCATTTTGCTATAAGGGACTTTAGGTGCCATTGTCATTTCTCCTTCAATACAATTCTAAATGCCTTTACCCTTAAAACAAATTGTTGTCCTAGCTTTCATGTAAGATAATTATTCTTATGAATCTTCTCATTAACAATCTAGTTAAAATTATCAAACATTTTGACAAGATAAGAAACCTTGCAATCTACAACTAAGATGATACCAAGTGCCATCTCACATTGCATTTCATAGAAAGTATGAGAAACTATAAAAGACAAGGGATCTTGTCAAGTAGTGTGACTACATACCAACTAAAAATTTTGAGACACATAAAATGAAAACCATGTTTCACTAGCTAATGAATTGTTAATGTTTGTTTCCTTGTAGTTACATTATCTCAAAGAAAATTTATCCCATAATACTTTAGAATGCTATAGTGTTGGTGATTGATGCAATGCATTTAGTGAAGGAGATTTTCGTAGAAACCATGCTCACAGAGCCAATCACATCTTATAGTACATATAGTAGATGAGATAGCTAAATGTGGTATCATTCATGCTTAATGAATGTTTTTTCTTGATCTTTATGAATATCTTGAAGGATTTTATGAGGCAAAATACAAGGCTTGAGGGTAGTATGACAGCAAATTGGTTGGTCTAAGGTAATTGATAGATAGTCTCATTGAAAAGTGAATAAATTTTATCTACCTTATAGTGATATGATGAGTCGATGGGTGTGTTAAAGGCATGATTAAGGCATAACCTAGGGGTCTATTAATAGTTGTAAACCTTTGTAATGGTTTAGATATGAAAATTCATGAGTAGATTATGAGTCTTTTTGGGGAAGTTAGAAGGAGGAGTCGTGAGATTTCTAACTGTGTCTATTTGAGTCAAGAGAACATGAATTTTTGTAATCGATGTTTTCTAAGCAGAAGATGTGGAATATACAAAACAGATTAATCTCCTTGTGTCTCAATTTGTCTTATACAATGTTTCCTATCTTGGTTTAAAGTGTATCTGAATTGTGAAATGAATTATGAAATGGAAAACTGGTCTGTATGTTGAAGTGATGTTCAATGGTGCGTGATGACAAAGACAAAAAGGCGAATATTAGTCGTGATCTAAATTTGTCTTATATCAGAGAGATGTCCATTTTGGGTTAACTTAGGGGAAGATTTTTGACCCCTAACACTTGGCGATCTTGCAAATTAGTCTTTAGGCATTAGGTGAGATGTTTCAAAATGGAAAAGGTGCAGAAAATTCATGAATTAAAGAATATAGTCAGAAATGGATTCATGGCTGGAGGAATTTCAATATTGGACTACTGAAGAGGAGGAACGGGAATCCTTTGCTACACAGGCTCTATTATAGGAGTTTCAGAATTGGAAAACAGAACATGAGGAGTTTGAGGCATATAGTCAAGTATTTCTGAGCACACAATTTCCTGATTTACCTCTGGACATTATTAGAAAGGTCAGGGAGGTAGTGTGGAAAGAACAGATAAAGCAGGTTGCTCCTTTTAGATTGAAGTATACAGGCAATGTGTTTAGGAAAATTTGGCATAATCAATATCTTGGGAAATTTCGTCAACCTTATGGACTCAGTTATACACCTAAATTGGTCAGGGGAAGACAGAAAAATAATTGTGGATGTGCAAGTCATCACTATGAACATTGTGCATGTGGATCCCAACAGTAGAATAATCTGATGATAGAACATGTGTATGGTGTATGTTTGCTAAAAAATATAGGGGTGAAGGTTTTGGAACCTATTATACTAGGCTACAGGAAAAATTAGAACACGAAGAGAAACCGAAGAAGAAAGAACAACAAAGGTCCAGTAGTGGCAGTTAGGTGGATATCCTGGATTTAGGATATCTGAGTGATCAGGAAGTATAGACTGAAGAAGTAGGCCCTAGTCATATAGCAGGAGAAGTTGTTAGTGATCAGCAATTAGAGGTTACACCATGTGAGGAGGAGAGAAACAAAAATAGATTTGTGGGACTTCCAGTGTGGTCTCAAATTCAGAGACATGCAAGGAGAAAACTAAGGTTTCAACCATTGCCTAAAAAACCAGCAAGAAAAAAGGTTGCAGCAACACAATAGCTAGGATCAATGGCACAACCCTCTAATCCAAAAAATCTCAAAGCCAAATTTGCAAACTTCAAGGGTGAGTCCAAAAAGGAAGACCTTGATTCCCATGTAGCTTAATTCAGCACAAAATGGGAAGCAAGTGGACTAGGAGTATTGTATGGAGATGATGTGAAAAATCAGCAATTTGCTGCCACATTGGAGGGTAAGGCTATGAATTGGTTTATACAGTATGGTGCAACCCATTTTGCTGATAGAAAAACATTACAAACACCATTTTTGAAAAGATTCAAAAGGTAAAAAACACCCATTGATATTCTAAACAAGCTTAAAACAAAGAAATAGAAGAGGCTTCTTGTGGAGGATTATGCACAGATTTGAATGGAAGACTTGCACCCAATGAAAGGCCAACCAATGAGATGCTAGGGGAATATTTCTATAATGGGTTGAGGGAATCCCTAAGAACTGTAGTAGCCAGTACATATATTCCTAGAGATGCAAGAGGATTTAATCAGTTGTTGGTAGCTGCTGTTAGGAGAGTAGCGAAAAGATTGGGAACTATCAAACAGAAAAAGAAGAAGAAGAAGAAGTATAGCAGTGATTCAGATTCAAATTCACACTCAGATTTAGAGTCTGACTCTGGTTCAGATTCAAAAGTTGACAGTTCACATTCTGATTTTGATTATTCAAAAGATGAGGAAAGGAAATCTAGAAGCAGAAAGAAGAAAAGGAAAGAGAAACAGAGAAGTAAAGCTAGAGAAAAGAAGGACAAAAATGAAAAGGGAAAGATAAAGATCAAGTCTCAGAACCTGAATAAACAAATTATTGCAACTTTGAAAACTATGGGAATTTCAAGATCTCAGAAAATGGACAAACCAAATTGTAACACATGCCATATGCATGGGCACACAGATGCTACTTGTTGGTATAATCCTAATAATAGGGCAAACCCAAGACAGCAAGTGCCAAGGGCAAATGCACCAATTGCAAATGCAGTAGTGTAACGTGTCCACTTGTATCTTCAAGACACGTCTTAGCAATCCATCGGAAAGGATGTCTAAAAAGCTCCGCCCGGCACTCCCATGGAATGTTACGGGGTTTGCGATCTAGGGCTTTCCACGTCTGCCACGTAGCGGAAGTATTCTGGCCGTTCCCACTTAGGATTAACTTGAATTAGGGTTTTCTTTATTGGTCATTTCCTAACGGCAACTAGCGTCGAACCCAAGTGAACTACTTTATGCAGAAACACGAGGTCCGAAGCGGATTCACACTGCACTTGGTTCAAGGAGAATGGGAAACGAGAGGGATGCTTGACGATCTTCCTGCTGTCCATCGTGATTTGAGAAAAGTTCTCGGCCAACCGGGACCACCCATCCGTAGGATGTGTTAGATATGATCAATGCCCCACCCTCATTAGGTGCTACCAATGATCCATGGTGCTCAAAGTTGTAAGGCCCCCATTATGAGGAGAAGCCAAATGTGAGCCCAGACATTAGTTGAGTCCTGACTTGTATATCAGATGAGGTCTATGTGACCGGATGGCAAAAAGGTGACTGTTGTGGGTCTAATCTTTGGGTTAGACGGAGTGGTTAAGCTGGTAGCAACTCGAGGCACATTGCATTGAGTTGCATGGTAAGGGAGTTAAAAGGGCCCCCTATTGTGGGGTCCGGCGTTGCCCCCCGGCCCGATGGTAAAGGGAATATTCCCTGGAATATTCCCTGGCCGACTAGTGGAGGCTCGTATGGTAGGTCGGTCAGCAAGCCGACCTAACGACCTTCGCGGGCTATAAAAGCTAAACCCCTTCGCAGCCATCACTCACTCATCTTTCACCTAGTCAGAGTTGTTGTTCCAGCTAGCCTTAAGCTCTTCACCTATCTTCTGTCTAGATCGCCATCTAAGCTTCACACAGTGGAAGCGCACGGGTGGACAGAGCCATATTTGTATCAGTTGTTTGGAGTTAAAGAATTTACTGATTCTCCTCTTATCTGTTGTGTACTCTCTATCTCTTTCTCAGATTCTGTTCACTGCGCCGTGTAATATTTTACATGGTATCAGAGCCCAGGGGGCTCTAGAGATCGGAGAGCGTGCAAGAGGCAGGCTTCAACAGCAAAGAGAAACGATGTCGACTCCGGGAAGCAGTTCTGGCGCATCAGGAAGCGGTGCAGGAGGTGGTTCTGCTGTACCGGCTATTCAAACACTAAGGATTCGTCCACCAACCTTGAGCGAAGGAAAGTTAGATGGTACAAACTATACCTTGTGGAAGTTCAAAATTACAACTATCCTTGATTCTTATGAGCTTCTGGAGACTGTGCTGGGGACTGACGCAGAACCACAGCCTACCCCCGACCCATCAAATCCTAGTGTGATGATTCCTCCGAATGCAGATCTTCTACGAGCTTGGAAACGAAGGAATGCAGATGCATTGTGTGCCTTAGTTACAAGCTGTTCTGACAGTGTTTTGACTTTGATTCAGCATACAACCAAAGCGTCAGAGGCTTGGAATGTACTAAGGAGTCAGTATGAAACACGAAACCAAACGAGGATTCAAAACTTGGAGAATCAACTAGCAGCGGAGAAGTTTGCTGAAGGAGAGACGGTTGAAGCATTCATCACTCGAATTAAGAATCTACGCGACCAGATGGCTGGCGCTGGGATACAAAAGACTAGCGAAGAGCTAGTTCGGAGGTGTCTTCGTATGCATGTCAACCACAACCATGATGGAGTTGTATCCTCCCCGAACTTGGGGTAGGCCAATAACAAATTCCATACTGATGAATTCCCATTTCATTTGGGGGATGTCAAGCGGTTGCAGCTTCCCTGGCATCTTGACATGTTCGGCTTTGATACGTTGACAAGACAAACACTCGGTGACATATTTGAGAATGTCACCTTTAAGCCTCTCCCAATGGTAGCCCTTCCTAACTGTATTAAGAGTCTTGGCATAGCTAGGATGTGCTGAGAAAGGGGAATCATGAGCTTCCCACAATATCTTCTGCTTAAGTGACTGGCTTGCTGGTATACACAGCCTTGTTCTATAGTAGACAAGCCCACTATTGATAGAAAATTCATGATACTTAGCATGCAGCTTTTGATTCTGATCCTTGATAGAGATCTCCCTTAGCATTGTTTGGTAGGCCGGATCATGGCATGCATCCTCTCTAGCTAGCTCAAGTATAGGGTTGTTTGGCATAGATACGTTTGTAGCTAGAGATCGGATTCTGCAAGATTAGGGAATTAAGGAATGCCTTGTGACTAAGTGCATCGGCAACTACATTCTCTTTTCCTGGTCGGTACTTAATTTCAAAGTCATATTCCTCCAACACTTCAATCCACCGATGTTGCCTCATGTTGAGCTCGTTCTGGGTAAAGATCCATTTGAGACTCTTATGGTCAGTTACTAGAGTAAACTTGTTACCCAACAGGTAGTGTCTCCAAAGCTTTAGAGCATGGATGACAGCTAGCAATTCCAGATCATGTATAGCATAATTCTTTTCATGACTCTTCAATTTCCTTAAAGAGTATGCTACTGGATGACCTTCCTGCATGAGCACACATCCCAAGGCAAGTATGCTAGCATCAGTTACTACCTGAACTCTTTATTGAGGTCTCGAAGTTTTAGAATAGGTGCTGATACCAAAATTTGCTTCAATATGTTGAAGCTATTTTGTTCGGGAGTTGACCATGAAATGGAAGTTTGCTTCTTCAGTAAGTCAGTCAGAGGTGCTACAATCCAGGCATAGTTTTTTATGAAGACCCTATACCATCCTGTCAATCCAAGAAAGCTACATATCTCTTTGATAGATGTTGGTATTGGCCATTCTAGCACATCTCTGACCTTGGCTGGGTCCACTGAGATTCCTTCTGCTGATAGTATGAATCCCCAATATTCAATCTGACGTTTGAAGAATGCACACTTCTTCATCTTAGCATACAACTTATGTGACCTCATTGTCTCAAGGACAATCCGAAGTTGGGGTTCATGATCTTCTTCATGTTTAGAATAGACTAAAGTGTCGTCGAAGAAGACAAGCACAAAATCATCAAGATATGGCCTAAAGATATCCTGCATTAACTTATTGAAGGTGGCAGGTGCATTTCTAAGTCCGAATGACATAACTAGAAACTCAAAGTGCCCATATCTTGTATTGAAGGCAGTCTTGGGGATATCTTCTTCCTTGATCCTTATCTAATAATAACCTGACCTGAGATCAATCTTGGAGAAGATCTTTACATCCTGAAGACGATCAAGAAGCTCATCTATTCTAGGAATAGGGTACTTGTTCTTGACTGTTGATTGATTCAATCCTCGGTAATCAATACATAGTCGAAGTGTCCCATCTTTCTTTTTCTGGAATAGCACTGGAGCTCCCCACGGTGAACTGCTAGGACAGATGTAGCCCTGATCTAGCAGTTGCTTAAGTTGTTCCTTCAGCTCAATTGCTTCTGGTATGGACATTCTATAAGGTCTCTTTGCAATTGGCGCAGCTACTGGTACTAACTTAATCTCATGATCCACTTCTCTTTGAGGCGGGAGCTCTATCAACTCTTCAGGGAATACGTCCGCATATTCCTTTAGCCAAGAAGGTCCTTCATTAGACTCTTGTTTCTGATCTAACTTGTTGAGTTTGATCAAGTAGGCAGGTAATCCTTTTCTGACTCCTTTTATGATTCGAGATACTTTGGCCAATTGGATTCTTGGCACTCCAGCCTCGCCTTGAGTTGTGACTAATTCCCTTCCAGAGTTTCGAAAGGAAAATTGACCCTTTCCACAATGAATGTGGGTGTCATTAGGCTTAAGCCAACCCATTCCGAGTTAACGTTATTATACGATAATCGTTATTGATTTATATTACATCTTCAATTTTGCTATCATGTAAGCAAAGTAGCTACTTAACTTTTTATCAATTCTCATGCACAATCAGACATTGATAAAAAGAAGTCTTATTTGTATTTATATGGGCATAGCCCTTTCGGAATACAACATTTCTTGCGATGATAAGCCAACTGTTACATTTAGTTTGGGGAGAACAATGTTGTATTACATTTATCTACATGAACTGTATAATAGTATGATTTCGGATCATGGATCTTTAAGAATCGGCAAGTCATTGGAAGTTCAAGGTATCCTTTCCTTTGGAACCCATTCTTTTCATGGCACCCTAACACTTTAATCCTGTCGCGGCGGGGATTACACGGTTTACTTCCTCATATACATATGAGTTCATCTCAACCTTCTGACCTCGAATATGTAAAGTTGAGTTTACGTGAGCTTCCACAAAAATGAACAGCTTCACGACCTTCAGGTCTTCCAACCACTTGATCCTCTCTAGGTTGGTTTGTAGATAAGAAAACCGGTGGGTGGCTATATAGTAGATTTTTGAGGCACACGTCCATCTTTGTTCCATGTACAAAGGTGATAGATTATATATTTGCTCTAGGATGTTGATCATCTCAACCCTTTGTCGGTAATGCAGAGAATACATTGCAGTCATAAACATGATTCGAAATACTAAGAACTTGTTCCACGCTTCGTAATTCTGCAAGACATCATTGAAGGTAAGGAAATGTTTGGAACATCAACATTTTCTTTACTTCATCTTATTGAGATTTCATAAAAACAATTCCGTTGTTGGTTGGCTCTGATACCAACTGTAATGTGTCCACTTGTATCTTCAGGACGCGTCTTAGCAGTCCATCGGAAAGGATGTCTAGAAAGCTCTGCCCGGCACTCCCATGGAATGTTACAGGGTTTGCAATCTAGGGCTTTCCACGTCTGCCACGTAGCGGAAGTATTCCGACCGTTCCCACTTAGGATTGACCTGAATTAGGGTTTTCTTTATTGGTCATTTCCTAATGGAAACTAGCATCGGACCCAAGCGAACTACTTTACGCAGAAACGCCAGGTTCGAAGCGGATTCATGCTGCACTTGGTTCAAGGAGAATGGGAAACAAGAGGGATGCAAAGCTCAACCTCTCTGCCATAAGGCATAGTCCCATTGTGTTCCCCTAAAACAATGTAAATTGGGTTCAATCATAACTCTAGGTCAATGCTTTTGTTTCTATTCTTTGACGATCTTCCTACTGTCCATCATGATTTGAGAAAAGTTCCTGGCCAACCGGGACCACCCATCCGTAGGATAGACCTATGGCCCATCCTCTGCACTTTCCTCGGGTTGTTTTAGTTATTTAATTACCTAACACATTAGTTGGACATGTAACAATCATCTTCTTTAATTAACCCGTTAGGCACTAGTTCTTTCACGTAATCATATCACTTGACATAGAAAAACAATATCAAGACACGTCTTAGCAGTCCATCGGAAAGGATCTCTAGAAAGCTCTGCCCGGCACTCCCATGGAATGTTACAGGGTTTGCGATCCAGGGCTTTCCGTGTCTGCCACGTAACGGAAGTATTCCAACCGTTCCCACTTAGGATTGACCTGAATTAGGGTTTTCTTTATTGGTCATTTCCTAACAGCAACTAGCGTCGGACCCAAGCGAACTACTTTACGCAGAAACGCTAGGTCTGAAGCGGATTCATGCTGCACTTGGTTCAAGGAGAATGGGAAACAAGAGGGATGCAAAGCTCAATCTCTTTGCCATAAGGCATAGTCCCATTCCGTTCCCCTAAAACAACGTAAATGGGGTTCAATCATAACTCTAGGTCAACGCTTTTGTTGTTCGTGTTCTTTGACGATCTTCCTGCTATCCATCGTGATTTGAGAAAAGTTCCTGGCCAACCGGGACCACCCATCCGTAGGACAGACCCATGGCCCATCCTCTGCACTTTCCTCGGGTTGTTTTAGTTATTTAATTACCTAACACATTAGTTGGACATGTAATAATCAGCTTCTTTAATTAACCCGTTAGGCACTAGTTCTTTCACGTAATCATATCACTTGACATAGAATAACAATATCAAACAAGTTCCTTATTAACAGATTATCATATTTATCTTTGAAATACAAAAATTCCAGCCCGTAGGCTTATCCACAATCTGTCCAAAGGCTATCCAGTAATCCACAAGGATTACCAATCCAAGTTTCCGCATGTAGACTAGTATGCAGGCCTCCAGATCCAATCCCAAGTCACGTTAGCCTCTTGTGTAGGGCCCGAAAGGCGAGGGATTTACGGCCAGAGCCCCCTCTGGCACCCAAGCGTCCTCCTACTCCAAGTAGCGCTCAACAGAGAGACCTCTCGTGGCAGGTTCGGTCCACTTGCACGGCGCGGTTAACAATCCCCTTGGTTAGGGTTAGGCAGGCAGTCGGGGATAACTGAAGCTGCCTCTCCCTTCAGGCATTTAAACTGAAGTATAGATATCCATTTATCTTTTAATTCATTGATCAAACAAAGCCAGACAGTGCTCTAGAATCTGTAGTAAGCACAAACATTTCCATTAATCGTTTTTGTTGGCAAACTGCTAAGGAATGAATCCTTCATTTCGAATGCATCCATCACTCGATCTAGGATGACTTGCAACTTGGCAAGATCCCCTATATCCTAGGTTAGGGCATACCCTATTAACCCAACTTGGTCAAAACCTAAGTTCATTGGTTACTTCAGTTTATCGGCTGGTCTTTAGTTTCCAATCAATCTTCTTTACTCAAGAAAGACCACTAAATTAGGATGATTATTCATCCTCTTGCAAGATAACTTGTGTAAGGACATGCCAACTTCATTGCGAGAACTTGGCCATTCCCTTGTGATCCAATCACAAGATCATATGATTCTGCACTTGTTGCACAAGTGTCGCATCGTACTATGAGACAATGGAGTCATGAAACAATCTGTTTCAGGTTACTAGGCTGACGTCGTTAGACCTAGGGTTTCCAAGTTTCATCTTGTAAGATTCTTAGGGACAAACCCTAGCTCACTTTTCAATTTCATTTCATTGTCCCCTACATTTAGTGAATGTGGGCAAGTATTTAAGGTATATGAGTTTCAGTTTTAGCGATACGTAACGATTAGGTCATGTGTTAATTTCCTAGTGAATTTCTTGGAATTCAACTCTTTCTAAACGAGTACTCCACGATTTAGGTGTTTTAGGTTCATACCAATTTGGTTAACTCTAGAAAATAATTACGTGATCATTTCCACATGACTCGTTGTCTATGCGTAAATTAATTTTTAAACCTTAACTTATCGATTAAGGCCAGGCATAGGTTAGGTTAATTCCAACTAATCTTCCTATACTTTGCGAACAAAATTCATGCTAAACAAGCAACCTTTTACTTGATAATTTATGCAGTTGGCAAACAATATTTTCCTAGAGTTTATGCATCGTAAGAATCATTTCATGCTTGCACTTTCCATGATGATTCATTGTGAAGAGGATATGGGTTAATAGTGCGATACGTAGTTTATACACCTAGACTTAAATGAAGTATACTATTTTAATGGACAATAATCTAGTTTATAATTCATTTCAATGCATAAAGCTATTTGCTAGAAATGCGTTTATGCTTTCTTTAATTTGCATGTTTCATTTAAAAGTATTGATGACTAAGTTCCTCCGTTGTGAGCATCTAGGATAAAAATATATCCTATTTCTAACAATTAACCTTGCATGATTGAATTACAACAATATCAAATAAAAATTAGGAAGGAAAACTTGGGTTTGGGGTGAGATATCCACGTGGATGCTGGGAGACGACCCTCTTGCGGCGGCTGCCCCTTGGACTTTCTTAGGAGGCATCGCAATTGTAGTCTTTCGGACGTGGAAGTAGCTTTAGAACTCCTCTTTGGAATTCCACCGTCGCTCCCTTGCACTGTCCATCCAAAGTAATTTTAGAAGGCTCCCTCCTTGAAATAGGGATTTCGAAAGAAGGGGTGTTGCAAAATCTTTTGCGGATAAGACCCATTAAAGCCATGGGAGGGGCTTAATGGCCTTATAATGACTTGCACAAATGGGGAATAAATAAAGTGTGGAATCCCTTACAAGGGTTTTTGAGTGGGAAAGGGAGGTGTTAAAAGCCCTCAACACTCTCTTTTCTTTTACGAGTGGAGAAAAAGAACAAAGCTCCAAGGGTATTTTGCATGGGGTTTCAAGAGCACAAAGGAAGGGCTTAAGGGGGTTTTTTACGATAGGGGGTTTCAAGCCCAAAGGAAGGGCCTTAAGAAGGATTTAAAAACAAACCGGGGAGATAAGACCTTAAAGGTCAAAACCCTTTTTGGGGGGGGGGGGGGGACCCTAAGGGGGAAACTCCAAGGGAAATAGTAACCTTAAAGGTTATAAGTAAGGGTGTAAGGACCCTTAGGGAAAATTTGGAGGAAAGGGGTTTCAGGAGGCCATGGGAAGGGGTTTCAAGATGCCTCTAGAAGAAATTTTTAAACACGGGGGGGCCAAAGGAAAGGTTTCCAATATCCATGGGAAGGGGGCTAAGGGGGTTAAATCATGGGGGAAAAAGGGTTTTAAAGCCTAAGGGAAAGGTTTAAGGGATAAAACACGGGGGGAAAGGTGGGAAGTAATCCCAAAGTCCAAGGGAAAAGGGGGGCTTTAAGGGGGGTAAAACATGGGGGGGAAAAGGGTTTTAAAGCCTAAGGGAAAGGGTTAAGGGAAAAAACACGGGGGGGGGGGGGGGGGGGGGGGGGGGGGGGGGGGGGGGCGCGGAGGGGGGGATTGGTGGTTCCAACAACCATGGGAAAGGGGGGCTTAAGGGGTTAAAACACGGGGGGGTGAAAGGGGGCTTAGGAAGCTCCTTTTTAGAAGCTTCTAGGAGCTTCCACGTGTGGCAGGAGGGAAAAAGACAGTGGAAATTTGGATGGCGTGCTGATGAAATGGTCGCGGGCTACGATGGTAGAGGCCAATGATAGCCTGGTGATACTCGGCGTCTCCACTTCTCCCCTCTTGCAACAGCAGGGGCAGCCTCTCCATCTCCCTCACGATCCCCTCATAGCAACAACAGGCGCAGTCTTTTCTTCCTTCCTCCCACGATGCCCAGCAGAGATTTAAATAGGGGAGGGGAGGGAGATGTTTCCTCTTCTATGTGTCGAGAGGCATGCCACTAAGGATGAGCAAGATCCAACAAGGAGCTTGCTGGACATTCTATTCCCCTCTCCCCCTCCAGCACGACCGTCAGCTGGGGGGGATAAGGAAAAAAAATTTCCATTATCCTTTTAAAAAAATGCTATATCATTATCCTCATTTCCTATTAGAGGTAGTTTACGCAGAAAAAATTTTAGAACGTTACAAGTAGAACCAGACAGAAATAGAGCAATGGAAGGTCCACCTAGAAGATTTTAGGGGAGAAACAACAAGGGACCACCTAATCCTATATAGCTGCCCACGAGTTTGCATACCTTCAAACCAACCTAAAGAGGATCAAGTGGTTGGAAGACCTGAAAGTTGTGAAGCTGTTCACTTTTGTGGAGGCTCACGTAAACTCAACTTTTACATATTCGAGGTCGGAGGGTTGAGCTGAACTCATATGTCTATGAGGAAGTGACCCGTGTAATTCCCGCCATTAGGATCAAAGTGTTGGGGCGCTATGAGAAGAATGGGTTCCAAAGGAAAGGATACCCTGATCTTCCAATGACTTACCAATTCCTGAAGATCCATGACCCGAAACCATACTATTATCTAGTTCCCATAGATAAATGTAATACAACATTATTCTCCCTAAACTAAATGTAAACAGTTGCCCTATCATGCCAACGAAATGTTGTATTCCAAAAGGGCTATGCCCATATAAATGCAATAAAACTTCTTTTTATCAATGTATGTTTTGTTCATGAGAATTAATAAGAAGTTAAGTGGTTAGATTGCTTGGTTGAGAGCTGAAATGGAGATGAAATATAAATCGTAACGATTAACGAGTAATAACGTTAAGAAACCTTTATCCAGGCACAACCCTAGGTGCAAATTCCCAATTCGCCTCCTACATCAAGTACTGCTGTAATCCAGGAGAAGAAGTTTCTTCTCAAGCAGATTAAGCTGCCCGAATTTGACGGGAAAGGCAGGTCCATCCAAATAGATGCCGAAATTTGGATTGAATCCATGGAGGATTACTTTGAAGCAGCCAATACTGCACCTACCAACCAGGCTATGCTCGCCAAGCTGAAGCTCACCGGCGAAGCGAGGCTTTGGTGGAAGCAATTGTTAGATATGATCAATGCCCCACCCTCATTAAGTGCTACCAATGATCCATGGTGCTCAAAGTTCTAAGGCCCCCATTATGAGGAGAAGCCAAATGTGAGCCCGGACATTGGTTGAGTCCTGACTTGTATATCAGATGAGGTCTATGTGATCGGATGGCAAAAAGGTGACCGTTGTGGGTCTAATCTTTGGATTAGATGGAGTGGTTAAGCTGGTAGCAACTTGAGGCGCATTGCATCGAGTTGCGGGGGGCTAGACGGTTCCCTGGCCGACTAGTGGAGGCTTATATGGTAGGTCGGTCAGGCCAACCTCACGGCCTTCGCAGGCTATAAAAGCTAAACCCCTTCACAGCCATCGATCACTCATCTTTCACCCAGTCAAAGTTGTTGTTCCAGCTAGCCTTAAGCTCTTCACCTATCTTCTATCTAGATCGCCATCTAAGCTTCACATAGTGGAAGTGCACGGGTGGAGAGAGCCATCTTTGTATCAGATGTTTGGAGTTAAAGAATTTAGTGATTCTCCTCTTATCTGTTGTGTACTCTCTATCTCTTTCTCAGATCCTATTCGCTGCGCCGTGTAATATTTTACATGGTATCAGAGCCCAGGGGGCTCTAAAGATTGGAGAGTGTGCAAGAGGCAAAGGTTTCAACAGCAAAGAGAAACTATGTCGACTTCCGGAAGCGGTTCTGGCGCATCAGGAAGGGGTGCAGGAGGTGTTGTTGCTGTATCGGCTATTCAAACATTGAGGATTCATCCACCAACTTTCAACGAAGGCAAGTTAGATGGTACAAACTACACCTTGTGGAAGTTCAAAATTACAACTATCCTTGATTCTTATGAGCTTCTGGAGACTGTGCTGGGGGCTGACGTAGAACCACAGCCTACCCTCGACCCATCAAATCCTAGTGTGATGATTCCTCCGAATGCAGATCTTCTACGAGCTTGGAAACCAAGGAATGCAGATTCATTGTGTGCCTTAGTTACAAGCTGTTCTGATAGTGTCTTGACTTTGATTCAGCATACAACCAAAGCGTCAGAGGCTTGGAATGTACTAAGGAGTCAGTATGAAACATGAAACAAAACAAGGATTCAAAACTTGGAGAATCAACTAGTAGCGGAGAAGTTTGCTGAAGGAGAGACGGTTGAAGCATTCATCACTCGGATTAAGAATCTATGCAACCAGATGGCTGGGCACTGGGATACAAAAGACTAGCGAAGAGCTAGCTCGGAGGTGTCTTTGGATTTGTCCACAAAAGTTTGATGGACTAGTAACTGCCCTTAATACTCAGGTGAGACCTCAAGCTTTGACTTTTGAGGAGTTTTGTGCATTAATAATGGAGGAGGAGTTGAGGCTGAAAGCCCGAGAAGGAAGCAACAATGGAGATTCTGCATTCTCTGCCAATGCAAAAGACAAAGGTGGTTCCTCCACCAAAAATGATGGTGACAAAAAGAAGAAGGGCGGAAAGAAGAAGTTTCAAGGAGAGTGCTTCTACTGCAAGAAGAAAGGACATGCAATTGCAGATTGTCGTGTCAAGAAGGCAAATGAAAATAATGATACCCTTAAAAGTAAAGGGAAAGAGACAGCCAATACGGCTGAAGCAGAGCTGGAATTATTCATGGCGACCATTGAGGAAGTGTGCTCCTCGACGCAAGAAGAATCTTCCACTGACTCATGGGTGTTGGATAGTGGGGTCTCCCATCACATGACCAACAAGAAAGGTCTATACAGTTCTATGCAGCCTCTACAAGAATCCATCACTGTGACGGGTGGAAATGATGTTAAATGCCCTGCTGCGGGCACAGGTACTATTTCTTTTGTTGCTGCAAATGGTGAAGTCAAAAAGCTTTCAAATGTGTTGTATGTTCCCGAAATCAGGAGAAAACTCTTATCAGTTTGCTACCATAACTCATCTTGGTCATGAAGTGAGGTTCAAGATGACAGGTGCAGAAATTCTTGATAGTGCTGGCACAATTGTTGGCAAAGGAGAAAGAAGGAACAACCTGTATGAGCTAAGTGCTCTTACAGCCACCGCTGGAGTGGGCACAAGTAAGCTTTGGCATGAAAGGTTTGGACACATCGGATTTGCAGTGTTGAAGGAGATGCAAAAGCAAGGTATGGTTGCTCACCTACCTACAATAATTGAATTGAAGGAACCATGTGAAGCTTGTATGATGGGCAAGCAACAGAGAAAGGAATTTCCACAAGAAAGCAAGAATAGAGCATAGGCTCCTCTAGAGTTGGTGCATGCTAACTTGTGTGGTAAGATGCCTACATAGGCCTTGGGGGGATCTTCTTATTTTATGTTGATTGTCGACGACTACAGTAGGAAGATGTGGGTGTACTTCCTTCATGATAAGGCTCAAGCTTTTGGTAAGTTTAAAGAATGGCTAAAACTTGTTGAGAATGAAAGAGGGAAAAGTGTGAAGAAATTTAGAACAGATGGTGGTGGTGAGTTCAATTCAAAGGAGTTTGAAGGCTTTTGCAAGAGCAAAGGGATCAAGCGTCAATTGACGACGCCTCACACACCTCAGCAGAACGGTGTTGTGGAACGCAGGAATCGCACCATTGTGGAGATGGCAAGATGCATGCTAAAGGGCAAGGGATTGCCTAACCATTTTTGGGCTGAAGCTGTTAATACTGCAGTCTACATTCTAAATCAGAGCTACACAAAGGCTCTCAAGGGAAAAACACCTCATGAGGCTTACACTAGCAAGAAACCATCTGTCTCACATTTCAAAATTTTTGGATGTGAATGTTATGCACATGTTCCAAATGAGAAGAGAAACAAGTTAAAACCAAAAAGCAGAAAATGTATCTTCTTGGGTTATAGTGATGAGCAGAAGGATTACAAATTATATGACTAAGAGGGAAAGAAGATCATCGCGAGCTGCATACAGTGGAGGAGGAGAAGGCAAGTTCTTCCACTTTGTCATCAAGTGAAGAAGTAGTCCACTATGAACTTGTCCCGAGAGCTATCCCTATCCTTAAGGAGGAGGAAGCATCATCTTCAGATGATGAGGAAAAAGTTCAGCAACCTGACATCACCCCACCGGAAAAGCCATTTCCGCGCTGGGTGAAGCAGCTCTATGACCACAATAATCCTATGTCTACATTTGTTGAGGAGAAGACAGACGGACCAAGGAGGTCCTAGAGAATAGAGGAGCAAAGGAGGGCTTTTGCTCACATAGTCAATATGGCCTTGATGGTTGAGATTATGAGAGAAGTAAAGGAGCCAACTCACTTAGAAGAAGCACTTGCAGATCCATCATGGAAGGCTGTTATGCAGGTGGAGTATGACAGCATAATGAAGAATGACACTTGGGAGCTAGTGGATCGACCAGTAAAGCGGAAGGTTATTGGCACCAAGTGGATTTGGAAGGTAAAGTACAAGGCTAATGGTACCTTAGAAAAGTACAAAGCTAGATTGGTTGCCCAAGGATTTTCACAAGTTCAAGGGTTTGATTTTCAAGAGCCATTTTCCCCAACTGCTAGAATGACCACTATTCGCACGGTACTTGCAGTGGCTGCCCACAAGAAGTGGCCAGTGTACCAAATGGATGTTAAGTCAGCGTTCTTAAATGGTGATCTCATGGAGGAGATATACATGGCTCAGTCACTAGGGTTTGAGGCCCCCCATTCTAAGAACAAAGTGTGTAAGCTGAAGAAGGCATTATATGGGCTGAAACAAGCCCCTAGAGCATGGTACCAGTGGATAGATAAGTTCTTTTTACACCTAAACTTCAAATATGTGCCTCAGATGCTAACTTGTATGTTTACAGGGATGGTAAAAAGTATGTAGTGATTGTCCTATATGTGGATGACCTTCTTATTACAGGTGACTATGAATATATGATCAACCAAACTCGAAAGGCTTTGAGTTCTGAGTTTGAAATGATAGACTTGGGCTTGCTACACTATTGTTTGGGGATTGAAGTCTGGCAAGAGCCAGGAAAGATCTTCATCTCTCACAAGAAGTATGCATGGGAGATCTTGAAGGCATTTGGCATGATCGAGTGCAAGGAGATAGCTACACCTATGGAGGTGAATGCAAAGTTATCCATCGAGGATACATCAGCACTAGCAGGCATTGGGAGGTATAGGAGGTTGGTCGGCAATCTGATCTACTTGTGTAACACCAGACCAGATATCAGTTTTGCTGTTGGTGTTTTGAGTAGGTTCTCAAACAAACCTCATGAGAGTCATTGGAAGGCTGGGATGCAGGTGCTTAGATACTTGAAGAAAACTCTTAACTATGGTATCACATACAGTTTCGGAACTTCTCTTGTGGGGAAGTGTGACTCAGATTGGGTAGGAGACAGTGATTCCAGGAAGTCAGTTTCTAGCTGTTGTTTCTCTTTGAGTTCAAGAATTTTCTCTTGGATTAGTAAGAAGCAACCAACAGTGGCATTGTCTTCTACCGAAGCAGAGTACAAGGCAGCTTGTTTTGCTACATGTAAAGCCGTATGGTTGACAAGGATTCTATGGCATATGGGAGTGCAAGATAAAGAACCAACTGTGCTGAGATGTGACAATCAGAGTTGCATCGCCATTGCCAAAAATCCAGTGTTTCATGCACGCACCAAACATATAGAGATCCAGTATCACTATGTGTGTGATTTGATGGAGGATGGGATAGTGGAACTGGTCTACTGTCCAACAGAGGAGAATGGAGCATATATCTTCACCAAAGCACTTACGAAGGATCTGCTTCAAGCTCATCTTCAGAGACACGGCATTGGGCCGAGGAGATAGTTCACCTATGGGTGGACATTGAGGGGGGGTGTTAGATATGATCAATGCCCCACCCTCATTAGGTGCTACCAATGAACCATGGTGCTCAAAGTTGTAAGGCCCCCAGTATGAGGAGAAGCCAAATGTGAGCCCGGACATTGGTTGAGTCCTGACTTGTATATTAGATGAGGTCTATGTGACCGAATGGCAAAAAGGTGACCGTTGTGGGTCTAATCTTTAGGTTAGACGGAGTGGTTAAGCTGGTAGCAACTGGAGGCGCATTGCATCGAGTTGCGGGGGGCCAGATGGTAAAGGGAATATTCCTTGGAATATTCCCTGGCCGACTAGTGGAGGCTTATATGGTAGGTCGGTCAGGCCAACCTCACGGCCTTCGCAGGCTATAAAAGCTAAACCCCTTCACAGCCATCGATCACTCATCTTTCACCCAGTCAGAGTTGTTGTTCCAGCTAGCCTTAAGCTCTTCATCTATCTTCTGTCTAGATCGCCATTTAAGCTTTACACAATGGAAGCGCACGGGTGGACAGAGCCATCTTTGTATCAGTTGTTTGGAGTTAAAGAATTTAGTGATTCTCCTCTTATCTGTTGTGTACTCTCTATCTCTTTCTCAGATCATGTTTACTGCGCCATGTAATATTTTACAACAATGGTGCAGAGATCAAGGGATCATGGAAGGATATGTTACCTAGGAGAAGCTAAAGAAAGCCGTGCAGGGAAGATACTTACCACCTGTGTATCGCACGCAGAAAATGAATGAGTTCTACTGGCTAAAATAGCTGGGACTCACTCTTGACACATACTATTCTAAATTCGTCTTACTTCTTAAGTATGCGCCACAGATGGACATCACACAGCAGGTGTCCAAATTTTGTGCTAGTTTAAATCCACTAGTGAATACCCGTCTCGAATCTATGCGCCCATCAGATGTTCAGGACGCACTCATTCGAGCTGCCCCTATAATTGAGGAGGTGTAGGCTAGACCAAGAGATAACAAGACTTGGTCTTATAATGACCCAAATAGAGGAACAGTTAGGCCTCAAATGAAGAGAGTTCAAGGTCAAAATCAGGGACAAAGAAAGAAAGCAAGGACTAATAATGTCAACAACTTTGTTCCTACTCAAAGTAATGGCCGAAACCTTCGTTGTTTCCACTGCAACGAGCCCGATCATTTCAAGAGGCAATGTCCCAAGCTTGGAGGATGACATCACCAAGCACCTTTCCAAGGAACTGGCCATGGCTAGGGAGCCACTACCGAGGCAAAGGAAGAACCGACTGCGTTGCCAATAGGCAAACGTGCGAAGAAGAAGAAGATTCGACCATGGAAGCAGAGTTTGAAAGGGCGACAGTCCATGCTGCTCTTCACAAGAAAGGGCCGAATCGCTAGTTTTTGGTGATTCAGATTCCGTCGGACTATCAAGGTAAAGGTTTCAAGACATTGATTGATTGTGGCAGTACACATTCCTTTATCTCACCAGCTTGTGCAAAAAGATTAGGAATAGCCACAATAGAAGCACCTATCTTGCTTGTGGAATTGGCAAATGGTCGTGAGGTCACTTGTACCAGGCAAACTACTAAGGTGGAATTCTTTCTGGGAGGAAAGACGACTTTGGTCAAATTCAGAGTCATGAAATTAGGTATCCATGACTTGTGTTGTGAGGTTGGCATTTAAGACAGACCAATAAGTTGAACTTCATACTTAAAGAACTCATTGTAGCCTTTGTTAAATTGATTTTCCTTTGTCATTACTCATTATGGATACAAACCACACATAATGGGTATGATCATTTTATTTAAAAAATATTCTTTCATTTGAAAGAATACTCATACACATGAATGTTTTGTACAAATGATTTTTTCCACTAATTACTTTCTTAATCCAATACACTATTCACTATACCTATTGCCATGCCCCCTACTAAACCTCATATTTTTAGGGGTCATCGTATAATAGTCTCGTACCTTTTGTATTCTACACATCCTATATTCATATTAATGCAACCTAGCATGTATACCGACATTGGTATTTGTAGTTATAGCAATTAATATTTTAGCTCTTATATAGCGACATTGTAAAAAATACTATGGTGAAACATTTCCTTTCTTTATACAATCTATGGAGCTAAAAGCATATCGAGAGGAGCAAGGATCTAGATATGCCAAAACATTTTAGGTCAGAGCTATAACATGCCTATCAAATACTCCCTTCATCACATGATTTTGGTAGTCCATCAAGAGATAAACCTAGGCAACATGATCCAAAGCTCCCTAGGAATACCACAGACTTTATTACCTAGGATAACTTGATTCAAACTCACAGGGGAAGCTCCCTCCAATTTCCACAAGGTTTGACCTAATGGTTCTTAACTAATACTAAAGTTACCTAGTTGTTTATCTAGCATTGGTTATGGATAGCTACTTGTGCAGATAAGGTGAAATTGAAGTGAGCATGTATTGCACTTGGTTTAAAGAGAGTGAAAAATGAGAATGAGCTAGCACATTAACCCCTCGGTCCATAAAGAAAAGTCTCACACCAACCCTCTACAATGACATAATGTCAATTCTAAACTAATGTTCCTATGATATGGTCACATTTTAGCTCTTGCTTATTCATTTTACTTACCATTCTATGGGATATCTCTTGGCTTACTGAGACCACCCCATCATTGGATCTATTAATAGCTACCGTTTAGCTTTCCTTTATGTGAGGCAGTTTCTTAATTATCCAATCATCTAACATGATTAATTGAACATATTAAAAAACCCTCTTTAATTATCATGTTGACACAAGGTTCATTCACATAATTTTAGGCACAAACACAAAGACAAGGTCAAAAAACCTTTAGAAAATAATAGCAATAATATATTCATATATACCTTCTCTAAGGTAGAATGTCATTTTGGCATTCTGTCCCTTATATTGAGACCTATATTCAAAGCACTTGCCTAATAGCAGATTGGATAGAGTAGAAACCATACGAGCTTAAGAAGTTATCATTAGAAGGCCTAGATAATGGCCAAGGGAAAATTGGTGGATTGTATCAATGAAACTTGGATACCAATGGGAACTACAAGCACAACCCCACTAGTTTCCATGCATCTCAAGGGTAGAATCAACCAGTATGGAGAGACATCTCCTCGCTCAAGCTAGTACTAGCTTCTAGGTGTAAAGCGCTAAATTAGGGGTATATGAAAAGGGAAAAGGACATATGTGCAGCATCATATATTTTTTTCACAATAATACAAAATTTTCCTTCACCTCCCTAGATCTTCTTGTCCTTTTATGGCTGCCAACCATATTCTCAATTTTCATCATAAAGACCTATGTCAGATAGGTATTGTTGATAGGAGACATGGATTGTGACTAGTCATGACTTGCAGGACACCTATAGTTTTGGAAGAATAGAAATCTAGAGATCTTTGAATCTAGAAGGAACAAATATGGTGGTGGATGGAAAAATTAATAAGTCATCATTCTTTTGAAGGCATTTTTTAAAGCGAAATTTTGGTATAACAGATCTCCACTAAAGTTGGTGAAGGGGAAAGGTTACAATTACTTTTGAAATATACTCTTATTTCCTATTTTCTTTCAAGTCTTGGCAAGCTTCTATGGAAGGAAATTTGTCGAATAGCAAGAAAATCTTCATCTATTTTCTTGATCTTCAATTGTCTTAGCAAGCAAGTGTGTTTTTCTACAAAACAGACTACTCCACCAACAATTCATAATTTACGATAGCTACTCATTCTCTTCTAGTACATACAATAGACCACTATATTTTTGAAAGGGTTCAACAACTAATACTCTAGCAATATTTTCCAAAAAAAATTACATATTTTATTTTGTTGAGCTAGGATTATAGTAGCGCAAGCATTTACAACATTAAGATACAAGAGCTAAGTTGCATGAGTAGAGAGTTGGTTTGAAGTAGTGGTACATTATCTATTGATCTTTAAAATGATGTTTTGTCTTGGTGAAAATGTTGTAGGAAGATTGTTGGCTATGATAGATGGGACACTCTATTGCAACAAGCATTAGTAGATTTTCTATATTTACAATAGCTAGGTGAACTTGTAGTTCTATAGTATTTACAATAGATATGTTGCAATAGCAGATCTTAATAGAAAATCTACAGCAAGCATGGAATACAATAGTGAAAGTTGCAGGTAGTGGTTTGAATTGCAAGTAGGGATTTGTTGCAGCCGTAGATCTATCAATGGCAAGTAAGCATTACAACAATGAAAGTTGTGTGATAGATAGGTCATTCTATTGCAACAAGCAATAGTAGATTTTTTCTATTTATAACTACTAGGAAGACATGTATTTACAACTACTAGGAAGACCTGTATTTATGACTGCTAGGAAGACATGTATTTCTATAGGCATTTATAGTAGGTCTATTGTAGCAGCAGATCATCATAATAGCTAATCTATGGGAAGCAGGGATTACAACACTGAAAGTTGTAGGTAGTTGTAACAATTCGGAACGAATAGAACCCTTTTAATAAAATAAAATCAAAAATTTTTAATCCCCTCCTTCTCCCCCAGCTGACGTTGCATTGGAGGGGAAGGAGGGAAGCCACGGAATGCAGCACACTGGCGCCCATGTAGGTGCTGGGGCCATGCGTGCTGCCGTGTAAGAGAGGGAGGATTCCCCCTCCCCTCCTATTTAAACCAAGCAGTAAGAAGACGAAGGGAGTGAGTGAGGGCCGCCACAATACCCTACAGTGCAGTCGCCGAGAGAGTGAAGAAGGACACGAGAGAGTGCTGTCGCCTGTTCGCTGCGAGAGGAGTGACGAAACGCTGCCACAACCAGGCCATTTGCCGCCTTCATTCGCCGCCGAAGTCCACCGTTGAAGCTTCCCCCCTCCCACGTGGAGGAAGCTGGGGGGAAGCTTCTAAAGGGCTAAATAAGCCCCCTTTCATCCCCCATTTCGTAAAACCTCCCAAGGCCCCCCTTCTTGTGCCTTTTGAAACCTTTCCCCTACCCCCGGTTTTAACCCCTGTAAGCCCCCTTTCTCTTGGCATTGGAACCCACCCCCTCCCTCGGGTTTTAAAATCCCTTAAGCCCCCTTTTTCCTTGGCTTCAAAACCACCTCACCCCTCCTCCCCCACCCCCCCTGTCAAGATTGTGGGAGAGAAGGAAGGAGTCTCACTTGTAGCTTTCTTGCTTGCACAATGGGGGAATACACACAAGGGTAGAGGCTGAAAACTGTTTTCCTCTTCTTAGTTTGTGTAAGCCAAAAAGAACTCTCGTACAAAGAAATAGAAGAACCCTATATATGGGTCTCAAACCAAACTCAACTAACTAAGGTGGCATACTAACTGAGCCATGAACTAGAGTAGATAAGGATAGCTGTCATGCAGCTATTATTCATGGGGGGTGTACCAACCGCTTCTGCAACTGACAACTCGGTGACATAAATACACAACTTTCACCCTCGCATATCACGAGTGGAGCTCGATATCTCAACACTCCCCCTCGAGCTCAATCCCAATTCCTGCACACCAAGTAGGTCTCTGAACTTGCGCAGCTTCTCTGTGCCCAATGCCTTCGTGAATATGTCAGCTACCTGATCCTCCGTGCTGACATAAACTAGATCAATAAGACCTAGTAAAACCCTCTCTCGCACATAGTGATAATGCACCTCAATGTGCTTTGTTCTAGCATGATAGACTGGGTTATTTGCCAAGTGTATACTACTCATGTTGTCACAATAGATAACTGGCCCATCTGTAGACTGATGCATATCATAAAGTAGCTTATGCAACCAAGCTACCTCACATGCAGCCATTGCTGCACCCTGTGCTCAGCCTCTGTGCTCGACAAGGCAACTGTAGGCTGTTTCTTGCTGCTCCAAGTGATAGCAGCACTCCCAAAAGAGAACACATATCCACTGGTAGATCGTCTATCAGAAATACTACCAGCCCAATCAGCATCAGTGTATCCATGCAACTGTATCTGAACCCCAGTCTCATAAAATAGTCCATACTACAATGTGGACTTCACATACCTGAGTATGCGTCTAGCCACATCCAAATGTGGTTTCCTTGGAGCCTGCATAAACTGACTTACCAATCCAACAGCATAGCTCAAGTCTGGCCTGGTAATAGTCATATAAATCAAACTTCCTACTATGCATCTGTACATAGTAGGGTCTTCTAGAAGCTCACTTGCATTTGTGCTCAGCTTCACATTCTGCTCCAAAGGAACTGAAATAGGCTTACAGCCTATCATCCCATATTTGGACAGCATGTCCAATCCATACTACCTCTGCAAGAGCTGTATCCCACTTGGTGATCTAATCACCTCAATGCCCAAGAAATAACGCAGCTCTCCCAAATCCTTCATCTCAAACTTCTGCTTCAATAGCATTTTCACATGAAGGATATCTTCATCACTGTCACCTGTCATAATCAAATCATCAACATAAATGACAAGTAGCATAATACCTTTATCTGTTTTTCTCACATAAAGTGAGAAATGTGCCTTGGAAATCTGAAAGCCAATAGTGACAAGATACTGTCCTATCTTGTCAGACCATGCTCTAGGTGCTTGCTTCAAGCCATACAAGGCTTTCTTCAACCTGCAAACAAACTTAGGATGAACAGCATGCACATAACCTGGTGGTTGCTCCATATAGACCTCTTCTTGCAAATCACCATGCAAGAAGGCATTCTTTACATCCATCTGATGTAAAGACCATCCCTTTGATGCAGCCATAGCAATGACTGCTCTTACGGTTGCCATCCTTGCAACCGGACTGAATGTTTCTTCATAGTCAATGCCGTATGTTTGTGCATACCCCTTGACTACTAATCTTGCCTTGTATCTGTTCACAGAACCATCTGCATTGTGCTTCACCTTATAAACCCACTTACAGCCAATTGCATTCTTACCTTTAGGCAAAGGTACCAATTCCCACGTAGCATTTGCTTCCAAGGCATCCATTTCTTCATCCATGGCTTTCTCCCATTTTTCTTTTCCCATGGCTTCCTCAAAAGAAGTGGGTTCTGGTTCCTGTATCACTTTAACCATATATGCATAGTGAATGGCTGTAAATCCATCATATTTCAGCCTATCCACAGGATACCTAGCTCTCGTAGACCTACGCAAAGTAGGTTCACTCCCAGGTGCTCTCAAAACATCCCTGGTCTTCCTTACTCCAGGTGTAACAATAGAAGGAATACCCAACTCATCATCAATGCTCTGTTCTGAGCCACTGGATTCACCATCCACATAAGAGTGACCTGCATTCACATCAAACATGGGCTGATCTACCTTCTCTTTTCCTTTTCATGACACCTTCATACCACTATTTGCACTGCCTTGAGAAGATTCTCTTGATCTCAATCTGCCTGTCCATGGCGAAGAATGTGAACCACTACTAGAGGACGCTCCAGGTCCACTAATATTTTGTGACTGCTGTTGTGAATTTTGTGCAGCATTACCATTTTGTGCATCTACATCATCAATCACATTTAGTGGTTTATACCAGCTACTCATCTCATCAAAAACAACATCTCTGCTCACTGTAAACTTACGAGTAGAAGGGTTATAACATCTATACCCTTTTTGCTGCAGAGAGTAACCAATAAAGATGCACTTCTCAGCTTTTGGATCCAACTTGGATCTCAACTCATCTGGCACATGTACATAGGCAATGCAACCAAAAAATTTCAAATGAGAAATATCTGGTTTTCTACCAGTATACCTCTCCTCTGGAGTCATCCCATGTATTGCTGCAGTGGGAGTCCTGTTCATTATGTAGACTACTGTAGCAACTGCTTCAGTCCAATAAAAATCTGGCAAGTCTTTTTCATTGAGCATGGCACGAGATACCTCTCCAATATGCCTGTTTTTCCTTTCTGCAATTCCATTTTGTTGTGGGGTATGACTGCATGAATATTGCTGCTTTATGCCATGCTCCTACAAGAACTTTGCAAACTCATTTGAGAGGTACTCTCCCCCTCCATCTGACCTTAGGCATTTTATTTGCAGGCCTGTTTCTTTTTCAACCATAGCTTTAAGGGTTTTGAAATGCCCAAAAACTTCACTTTTCTTTTTCATAAAATACACCCAAACTTTTCTACTATAGTCATCAATAAAAGTGACAAAATAATGACAGCCTCCAAGAGATGCAGCTTTAGTAGTCCACACATCAGAGTGGATTAATTCCAATGGCTTCTCACTCTCTTGAACATGTCTAGGAAATGGTTTCCTTGCCTGTTTTCCAAATTGGCAGGCTTCACATACCTTATGCATTTCTGCAACCTTGAATTTAGGTAATCCTGCAACAATATTTTGGGCTTGCATTGATTTAAGTCACTGTACATTAACATGACCAATGCGTTTATGCCAGATATCAATATCTGCAACTACATCGGTCCCATGTGCAAACATTGCTGCACTCAATTCAGACATGTCTGCATCCAACGTAAACATTCTGCCCTTCTTCTTTCCTTTTGCTATCAAGCGACCTTTATTTTTCATATCCTCAATAAAGCATCTATGAGGATTAAATCTGACCTGCAATCCCTGTTCAACCATTTGACCAACAGAAACTAGATTCTTGGTGATATTCGGGACATGAAATACATCTGACAGGTATTTCTTTTTCCCATCCTGCATAGACAAATGAATTTTTCCAATCTGCACAATAGGATGTGCAGTATCATCACCAGTCTCCACAAATCCTGGTTTTTCCATTTTCCTTGCATCCTCCATCCATTCTGCATGACCTGTCATGTGGTTTGATGCACCTGAGTCAACATACCATACATCATTGCTTTCTTCTGCACTTGTCACAGAATTGTTCATGTGCTGCACTATGAACAAATGCTCATTTCTGTCATCACCCTGTCTACTAGAAGATGCATAATTTCCTTGTTGCAGTTTTCCATTCATGATGTCATTATGCTTTTTATAGCAGTCTTTAGCCATATGACCCATTTTACCTCAGTAGTAGCATTCAACATTACTGTTTGCATTTTGGCCTCTTTGTCATCCACCGCGACCTCTTTGGCTCCCCCTGCCTCTAGAGTTACCACATCCTCCTCCATAGGACTGGTTTTCTTGAGTTTGCTGCATATTCTGATTTCTACCACGGCCTCCAAATCGGCCTCCTCTACCTCTGCCTCTACCTCTTCCAGCATTTGAGTAGAAGACAGCTTCTTTTAAAGTTCCTCCTGAAGAAGATACACCACCATTTCTCTGCTCCTCAGAAATTAGAAGAGCAATCAACTCCTCAAAATCAGGAAATCTTTCACGGACGGAAATGGATGTCCGAAACTGCGCATAATCCTTTCCTAGACCATTCAAGGTCACAGAAACTAAAACATCATCTTCCACTGGCGACCCAATGGAAGCAAGTGCATCTGCAATCTTCTTCACCTTCATGTGGTAGTCATTGATGCTCATATTTTCTCTTTGCACATTATGCAACTCTTGCTTGAGCTGCATTTTCCTGGCTTGAGTATTTGTGCTATACATTTTTGACAAAGTATCCCATGCCTCCTTTGGCGTACTTGCATCCTGAATATGCACAATCATAGAGTCTGAAATACTGATAGACAGCCAGTACATAACTTTCCTGGCTCTCTCATGCCATGCTTTGAATGCCTGCATTTGCTGTTGATTGGGAACATCAGGAAGAACTGGTTCTTCTTCATTTCCTGCAACAAATTCCCAATATCCTTTTCCCATAAGGAAATTCGTCATTCTAAACTTCCATGCCTGGAAGTTGTTCTTGTCAAGCTTTTCAGTGACAATCTGTGAAAGAGAGTCAGACGCCATTACAGAATACTGCAAAAAATTCTGTCACTGCAAAAAACACAGCTTCACCCTCACAAGGGCAAATCTGTAAAACTGGCGAAAGTGGTATTTGACCACACAGTCACTTCCTAGTGACGATTTTGTTAGAAGATGGGCATAGAAACCCACTGTAAGCAAGGGAGTATAAGGGTAGATGGGTGTGAATAGCCCTAAGGGCAGGGGAAACCCTAACCCTAGCTGGAAAAGGGCTATATAAACAGCCTATGGGTCACTATCACTTGTGAGAGAGTGTACCCAAGTTGTACTTTAAGCAACTTAGTAAGCAAGATTTCATTCTTGTACTTTCAGCTCTTCTCTCCCTCTTGTGCACACATTCTACTGCTGCAAACTCTGATTTTCCACATGGTATCAGAGCCATCTCTGATCTCCTCAGCTTCCCTCAGCATCAGTCATCACTAAGTGCACACTAGCTGTCATTTTTCTTCACTCTATCCTTCTTTCCTCCATAGCTGCCTGCAACCTACCTCCATTGGAGGACTTGAGGAGGACAAAGGAGGCCATATCAGCCTGAGATTTCTTCTGGAGACTTCTTCCCCACATCAGGGCGCAGCTCTCTGTAAGCTCAAGCACTGACATAGTCCACGCGTGAGGCCAGCATTGCCAACATTGGAAAAACGGCGCAGTTTCTGACAGCGCAGAATTCGGGCTACTGTACACGCAGCAGGCGGCGCAATCCGTACGGCTATCTTGGGGCTTTGATAGCCCCCCAAGTGGGCTACCCTCAACTAAGAGGGCTCTGAGAAATTCTCCCTGTGCTGGCTGCTACAAGCCAAACCCTAACTGTGTTTTTTGGGCAGCCATAGCCAACAAGCTCCAAGCTTGACATTTTGGGATTTTTACACTCTGAGCTTCATTAACAGTGATTCTAATCACTGAAGCAGAGTCTCTGAATCCTATTCCAGAGTCTAAAGCTCTTGGGCATGATTAACGGACATCACCAAGCATCGAGAAGCCGACTTCAAACCGGGTTCCATTCAAGCACTTCACTAAGCTTGACAATAGTGGTCTCTTAACACTAATCATAAATCATCAGTTGAATAGCTTGCTGGACATTCACTAAAACCAGTGAGTTTTTTTATTCCTCTTCATACATTGTTGTAAGGTTATGTGTAAAATAAACACATAAACCATTATGCACAAGAAGTGTATTGCATACCGTAAGTGACATTGTCTCAAGTACTTTAGTCAGTAAAATCAATAGCATGAGTGTTATCATACTCTCCTCAGAGTCATCAGCAACAAGCATTGAGATCATAGACAAACCGTGTCCAACACAAGCCTCATCCACTAAGCCGTACCACAAGGAGGAGCCTGAAGTCCAGTCTAGGTTTATTTCATTAAAACCTAAAAAGACTATTAAACCACGGAAGAAGTTTGCACATAAGAAAGGACCACCAAAGTCATACCTGGAAATATTACACTTATATGATTTTCAGCCTTTCTCTTCATTACAACTTTGACTTCACTTTGTCTAAATTGCTTCCGCATTCAGTAAAAGGTTTGTAAGGGACTAGACACTGCCCTTGTCCCAACAAGTGGTAAGACCTTCCCAATGACTACAACATATGCTGATGTCCGTCCTCAAATTCGAAAGTTCGATGGTAAGGATTTCCATCCATGGCAAGTACTTATAAAATACAAAATGATGGAGAGAGGGTATTGGCCTCTTATTCAAGGCAATAGAGTTGTAAACTCTGCAAATATGATTGATATAGAGGATGACCAACGGGCTCAAGCAATCATAATGCTACACTTAGATGAATCCTTGATTCATCATGTTGATCAACTAAACACTGCTAAAGAAAAATGGGATGAGCTTGAAAAGCTCTATGGAGCCACTGGGAAGAATACTAAAATCTTCCTTAAAATTGAATTCTTCAGCTTGGAATACCGTTCAGGAGAAGATTTGGGAAAATTCATTTCTCATATGAAGGGACTTATGGCACAACTTGCTTCTGTACAAGCTCCAATACTTGAAGAAGATGCTATTGCTATTCTCCTAAAAGCTGTAAAACAGGTGTTCCCTACTCTTGTAACCACTCTCACAAACATTCCAGATCCTACTTTGGCAAGTACCATTCAATCCTGTTTGGATGAAGAAAAGAGGAACCACAAAGAAAGCAGCAACAGTCAGGCAACTTCAAATTCCCGTGAACAAGTATTGGTTCATACAGTTCTCACTAAATGTTCTTTCTGCAAGAAAAAAGGACATCTTGTAAACAACTGCTGGAAGAAGTATCCCGAGAAGATGAAATGTAACAAATGCAAGAAGACAGGGCATATAACAAGTAAATGCCCCAACACTCCTGAAATACCCAAAGAATTGGTGGCCAACTATGTCTCCAATTCATCTGAAGATCGAGTGTTTTGACTATTTAAATCATCTACCTAGAACAACCTTGTAAGCCTGATTTATAAAGGCATCCAAAAAGGGGGGGATCTTTTACATGTCTTGTAATCCAATGCCACCCTGGCATTGAGGGGGGGTGTTAGAAGATGGGCATAGAAACCCACTGTAAGCAAGGGAGTATAAGGGTAGATGGGTGTGAATAGCCCTAAGGGCAGGGGAAACCCTAACCCTAGCTGGAAAAGGGCTATATAAACAGCCTATGGGTCACTATCACTTGTGAGAGAGTGTACCCAAGTTGTACTCTAAGCAACTTAGTAAGCAAGATTTCATTCTTGTACTTTCAGCTCTTCTCTCCCTCTTGTGCACACATTCTACTGCTGCAAACTCTGATTTTCCACAGATTTTTCATAAATAGGAACCAAGGATGATTCTGAAACTCCCAATGTCTCTGCGCACAAGCATACGATGCAATTTCTACAGTAACTTTTCACAGACCTGTAGAACAGTGGCTACACAGCATAAAACTGAGCCTTTTCCTGAGTGCGTGCAGAAAACTTCCGCCTCCAAAACAGGCCCCGAAATGGCCTCAAATCAAAAAAACAAGGTCTCCGCGAAGGGCGACTCAACCTGAGACAATGCACTCTTGCAATTTCCGGCTGTGCTACCTGCAGAGATCTGCTCCCAAAACAGAAAATGAAAGCAACACTGCTCCTCTTGCCAGAACACCGCGAGCTTGGCTTGCTTTCTTGAGCTCCTTACCACAAACAAGGCTCTGATACCATGTCAAGATTGTGGGAGAGAAGGAAGGAGTCTCACTTGTAGCTTTCTTGCTTGCACAATGGGGGAATACACACAAGGGTGGAGGCTGAAAACAGTTTCCTCTTCTTAGTTTGTGTAAGCCAAAAAGAACTCTCATACAAAGAAATAGAAGAACCCTATATATGGGTCTCAAACCAAACTAAACTAACTAAGGTGGCATACTAACTGAGCCATGAACTAGAGTAGATAAGGATAGCTGTCATGTAGCTATTATTCATGGGCGGTGTACCAACCGCATCTGCAACTGACAAGTCGGTGACATAAATACACAACGGTCACCCTGGCGTATCACGAGTGGAGCTCGATATCTCAACACCCCCCCCATGTTTAACCCTTAAGCCCCCTTTTCCTTGACTTTGGAGTCACACACCCCCCCATGTTTAAACCAATTAGCCCCCTTTTTAAGGGATTTTAGGATTACCCCCTTCGAGTTGTCTTTAAAGGCCCTTAGGCTTTTTCCCGCATTCCAAAAGGTATAGCCTTTAAAGGCTACTTTTTCCCCTTGGAAGTTCCTCCCTTAGGATTCTATAAGGCCATTTTCCCCAAGAAAAATTGTCCTTAGCTTTTTCTTCCCCGTATGCAAAATACCCTTGGGACTTTGTTTTTTCCCCACTCGAAAAAGAGAAGCAGAGTGTTGAAGGTTTTTTTTTTAACACCTCCCTTTCCCACTCAAAAACCCTCGTAAGGGATTCCACACCTCATTCTTCCCCATTTGTGTGAGTCCTTACAAAGGCCATTAAGCCTTCCCCATGGCTTAATAGGTCTTAGTCGTGAAAGATTCTGAAACACCCCTTTCGAACTCCCGACTCCAAGGAGGAAGCCTTCTAAAACTGCTTTCGACAGACGATGCAAGTTATTGCGAAAGAGAGCCATGGTGGAATAGCAAAAAGAAGTTGTTAAGCTGCTTCCACGGCGGAAATGCCTCCTAAGAAAGTCCAAGGCGCAGCCGCGGGAGGATCGTCTCCTAGCATACACGTGGATATCTCACCCCAAGCCCAGGTTTTTCCTTCCTAATTTTTATTAGATATTGTTGTAATTCAATCATGCAAGGTTAACTGTTAGGAATAGGATATATTTTTGTCCTAAATGCTCACGATGAAGGAACTTAGTCATTAATACTTTCAGTAAAGCATGCAAAATAAAGGAAGCATAAAAGCATTTCTAGCAAGTAGCCTTATGCATTGAAATGAATTAAAAGTTAGATTAATGTCCATTAAAATAGTATAATTCGGTTAAGCCTAGAAGTATAAACTGCATCTCGCACTATTAACCCATATCGCAATGAATCATCATGGAAAGTGCAAAGCATGAAATGATTCTTACGATGCATAAACTCTATGAAATTATCATTGTCAACTGCATAAATTAGCAAGAAAAGAGGTTGCTTATTTAGCATGAATTTTGTTCGCAAAGTGGAAGGAAGATTAGATGGAATTAACTTAACCTATGCCTGACCTCAAATTGATAATTTAGGGTAGAAAAATCAATTTATGCATAGACAACAAGTCATGTAGAAATGATCCCGTAATTATTCTCTAGAGTTAAACAAATCGGCATATACCTAAAACACCTAAACTGCGGAATACTCGTTTGGAATGAGTTAAATTCCAAGAAACGCCTATACCTTAAAATACTTGCCCACATTCACTGAATGTAGGGACAGTGAATTGTAATCGTAAAGTGAACTAGGGTCTGTCCCTGAGAATCTTACAAAGATGATACTTGGAAACCTTAGGTCCAACAATGTCAGCTTAAAGAACCTGAAACAGATTGTTTCATGACTCCATAGTTTTATAGTTCGAAAGAGCACTTGCACAACAAGTGCGAAGTCATATGATCTTGTGATTGGATCACAAGGGAATGGCCAAGTTCTCGCAGTGAAGTTGGCATGTCCTTACGCAAGTTATCTTGCAAGAGGATGAATAATCATCATAATTTAGTGGTCTATCTTGAGTAAAGAGGAATGATTGGGAACTAAAGACTAGCCGATAAATTGAAGTAACCAATGAACTTAAGGTTTGACCAAGATGGGTTAATAGGGTATGCCCTAACCCAGGATATAGGGGATCTTGCCAAGTTGCAAGTCATCCCGGATCAAGTGCTGGACGCATTCGAAAGGAAGGATTCATTCCTTAGCAGTTTGCCAATAAAAACGATCAATGGAAATGTTTGTGCTTGCTACAGATTTTAGAGCATTGTTTGGCTTTGTTTGATCAATGAATTAAAAGATAAAAGATATCTATACTTAAAGTTGAAGTCCTGAAGGGAGAGGTAGCTTCAGTTACCCCCAATTGCCTGCTTGACTCTAATCAAGGGGGTTGTTAACCGCACCAGGCAAGTGGACCGAACCCGCTGCGAGAGGTCTCTCCGTTGAGCGCTACTTGGAGCAGGAGGACGCTTGGGTGCCAGGGGGGCTCTGGCCGTAAATCCCTCGCCTTTCGGGTCGTGCACAAGAGGCTAACGTGACTCGGGATTGGATCTCGAGGCCCGCATACTAGTCTACGGGCGGAAACTTGGATTGGTGATTCCTATGGATTGTTGGATAGCCTTCGGGCGGATTGTGGATAAGCCTACAGGCTCGACTCTTTGTATTTCAAAGATAAATATGATAACCTATTAATAAGGAACTTGTCTGATATTGTTTTTCTATGTCAAGTGATAAGATTACGTGAAAGAACCAGTGCCTAATGGATTAATTAAAGAAGCTGATTGCTACATGTTCAACTAATGTGTTAGGTAATTAAATAACTAAAATAACCAGAGGAAAGTGCAGAGGATGGGCCATAGGCCGTCCTATGGATGGGTGGTCCCGAATGACCAAGAACTTTTCTCAAATTCATGATGGACAACAGGAAGATCGTCAAAGAACACGAACAACTAAAGCGTTGACCTAGAGTTATGAGTGAACCCGATTTACGCTGTTTTAGGGGAACGGAATGGGACTATGCCCTATGGCAGAGAGGTTGAGCTTTGCATCCCTCTCATTTCCCATTCTCCTTGAACCAAGTGTAGCGTGAATCCGCTTCGGACCTAGTGTTTCTGCATAAAGTAGTTCGCTTGGGTCCAACGCTAGTTGCTGTTAGGAAATGACCAATAAGGAAAACCCTAATTCAGGTCGATCCTAAGTGGGAACGGCCGGAATACTTCTGCTACGTGGCAGACGCGGAAAGCCCTAGATCGCAAACCCCGTAATATTCCATGGGAGTGCCAAGCGGAGCTTTCTAGACACCCTTTCTGATGGACTACTAAGATGTGTCCTGAAGATACAAGTGGACACGTTACAATAGTGGTTTGAATTACAAGTTTTATGTCCTTCATGACTGGAGCACGGACTAAGCTCTCTCTCTCTCTCATATAGTGGAATTCCACACCCAAGATTTGAGTAAGTAATAACAAAAGGCAAGCTAAGATCTCAAGACAATTCAATATACTATGATTGAGACTTGCAATCCTACTTTTTTATCAACAATACCTTGAGTTGATGACCATTTGTCATTGGTTTGGTCAGAGTTTAGTGCTGGAATAATTTTGTCCTTTCCTTACGAAAGCTAGCATAGATCACTTGTCTAAGAGGTTGAAGTTAGCATATAGCAATACTCTAAGCTCACAAAGTGATGCCATAGTGATACATACTATTTCAAAACATAGGGCTAGTACCTTAGCAAGTTTCTACAACCTTAAACATGATCATTAGTGTCTAGAGTACAAACAAGTATGAGAGGAACATGATTGAGTACAACATGGGCCTTTGATCCATCTTTTGCTAGTAGATATTTCATTTTGTTGGATATCAAGGAGTGCTATTGGGCTAGTAGCACCACTTGTTGTAGGTCTCATAGATAATCTCTAGACAATTGGAACTATAGTAGGCTATTGATTAAAAGATGTTGGGATATAGACATCTTAATGTATTTTACTATTCATGTTCAAGATCCTTGCCCCAGGCAAGCATGCAATTTTAGCTAATTTGTTAGAATTCTAATTTGAATCCATGAAAAAGTAGCTCTTGAAATGGAATATCAAAATTTGAGTGGCAATTCAAATAGAATAGAGACCAAATAACTACTTTTAATGTGCAAGACATATACCCTAGCTCAACATCTAAAAGCTAGAGAAAAAGTAGGTAAGAGGGCCACCTTTGGAGTCTTCTCTTGAGTATATATGTAGCCAAGGGTTGTCAATATGTGTAGTATTATTATTTTTGAAGATGTTTTAGTGCATGCTAGATAGTTAGGGGAGCACTATCTAGCATGCTTATGATGATCCCTTACTAGACCCTTGAAAGTGAGACGCACATGATGGATATCATGACTGCTACATCAAAGAGAGATATGTACTATTAGTGTGTTTGTGATGGTTCAATTTATTTGCATACAAGGACTAGATCTTAAATTGAACTATGATGCAATTTTTTTCCTTCAAATTCTTTAGATTGGTTGACTTAGATTGTGCAAGGGAGAGGCAATTCTATTGACACTATGATCATGGAATGTTTGCATCAAATAAGGGTCCTGTACAAAATATTATGGGCAAAAATGCATGTGTTTTTTGTTTTGCAATAACATGTATATGCATTGTCTTCGGCAACACAAATGGTTTGTGATGTTATAATTGTTTTTCTAAGAAAATATTATGAGAAAAGTGATATAGAGTAGTAGCCAAGAGTCAATATTCATTACTATTGGACAATTTCAAGAATAATTACTTCTGAAAAAGGTAGTGATAGATCTTGAAAACTATGGATCTTTCCAATTTTCAATGCCTAGGTAGAACAAAGTGCTAAAATAGTGATAAGTTTAAATGTACTTCTATAAAAAGAGTCATAAAATTAGTAATAATATCTAAAATTGGAGAGTTTCAAAAAATAGACACATTGATTTTTGCATTTTTAAAAATGTGAGTAGTTTTTTAAAGATTGTTTAGGGAATCTTGAGAAATCACCTTAGGAGAAACATGTAACTTACTCAAAAGATTTGCAACTATGTTGAAAGAGGATTTGCATGTTCATATGGATGAAGAGTATGCCATCACAAAGATCCTTCATAGCAAGTGTGGCACAGATGCAAAAACGACTTCCCAATATCATTTAAAGGAGAAGAAAAATATTGATCTTTGGGTTGATGGTTCCTTGTATCCTAACTATCCTAGCACTAGGATAAATCCATCTTTTAATTCCACTTATTTTTTCCTCACTTTTGTTAAAGATGATAAACAAAGTCTACTAGATTATTATAAATACTTAGATGGAAATATTCATATGTAATAATATTATCAATCAATACTATATAACACTCATCAATCTTTGCTATAATCCTAAGTTTCTTTAAATGTGTTGCAAAAAGCCCAGCAGGATTAGGAAAAAATGTAAAAGTTTGAGGAATAATTAAAATAGTTTGAGGATAAGAAACAAGAGATGGCACTAGGGGGACACATAAAGAAATTCAACCTTCGAGAAGGAGAATGCACCATTGAAATCACTTTTGATATTATCACTATTCTTGAATGGTGGAGCGTGGAAAAGACTTGTGTAAGTGTTGAGGCCCATGATCTCCTACTAACTTTATAACAACCTAAAGTTATTACATTCCCTAACAATACATGTCTTTTTTAAAGGAAGTTTTTTTATGATTTCAAAGACCAAGGTGAGAGTCATCAGCTGGAGCTTTTAAAGGTGTTCTTAAAACACAAGAATTTGATTGAAATTTTGAGAGGCCCTCAACATCAAACAGTCCATATTACTCGTTTACATGAGGTTCTTATGGATGTTCCTAATAGTTTATCTCAGTAGAAGAAATTCAAATCATGTATCCTATAACAAGTTTTAGTCAACATGGATATAAAGCTATCTGCAATATGATATTAAATGCATTAGCTTGCAATAATGAGATAAAGCATATAGTCTTACCTCATCCACTTCAACCTAGATCCATGTGAGATCATGAAATACATAAATTGAAGAGTCATTAGGATAATACTTTTTTGCCAAGAAGCATATGAAACTAGAGAAAAGCAAACCTGAAAAACTATTTCCTACGATTATATTCAGTTAAATAATATTTTTATTGACCTACTTAAAGTTTAGTAATACAATGGCTCATTTCTATGATGAGGTGCAATGTAATAGGAAAAAAATGAACTCACAAATGGGTCGTTAAAAATAATATAGTTTAAGATGTGGGCCTTTTGGATTGTCCAATAGGAAGGCTAGATGTTGACATCCATGGAGGGTGAATCTTCTCTCTCCAAATATTGGGTATTTTATTAAAAAAAGGGGTAGTGGGGGATTTTAAAAAAGGAAAAATGAATAGTACACAAAATTTGAGTTTTTCTCACCTCGTATTTTCTCATTTTTTTGGAGAATTTTCAATTTTGGTTATTTCCTCTCTCACAAAATCAGTTTGACCCAAAAGTTAAGCAGTAGACCACTTTCGCTATCTTCTCTATATTGGTGAATTTTCATCTCCATTGAAGCTCCCTAGTGAGAGTAATTAGGGTTTTGAGCATTCTGCTTACCTCTACACTTTCTTCTCTGTGTAGCTCCAGATTTTGGGCAAAACACAGGTGCCCATCTCTCTTTGCATTTTCTCTTATTTGCTATTTTTTCAGTAGGATTTGATGTCATTTCTTACTGTTATTGTTATTTTATTGGAGAGGTCGTTTTGGGCAGGAGGCACATGTACTCATCTCTCTCTCTCTCTCTCTCTCTCTCTCTCTCTCTCTCTCTCTCTCTCTCTCTCTCTCTCTCTCTCTCTCTCTCTCTCTCTCTCTCTCTCTCTCTCTCTCTCTCTCTCTCTCTCTCTCTCTCTCTCTCTCCTTTGCTCCCCCTCTCTCTCTATGTGTTGTTTCTCTTTTATGTTGCATTTTCAACCGAATTTGATGTTGGTTCTAATAATTGTTTTCTTGTAGAGTTTATTTGGAGCAAGAGGCAAATGTGTTAATCTCTCTCTCTCTCTCTCTCTCTCTCTCTCTCTCTCTCTCTCTCTTTTCTCTCTCTCTCTCTCTCTCTCTATTTGTTTGGCTTATTTTTTAATGCTATCTTTTTAATATAGCATGATATTAGTTCTAACCATTGTTGTTGTTTTATTGCAGAGATAATTTTAGATGACATTGAATAAGTGCTCATCTCTGTCTCCCCCCCCCCTCTCTCTCTCTCTCTCTCTCTCTCTCTCTCTCTATGTTTCATTTTTTCCAATTTTTTTTAGTATACCTTCATGTAAATACTAACTCTTGCTATTGTCTTTTGCGGAGATCAATTTGGGCAAGGTTGGATAGGTGCTCATTTATTTCTCTCTCACGCGTACTCACACACTCTCTCTTTCTTGCTCTATGTGTTTTCCATTTTCTACTATCTTTATAATAGGGTTTGATGCTAGTTCTAACTTAAGGATCAATTGTTGTTGCAGTACTTAACACAAGGTAGAGTAGAGATTCTATAGCTCAATTTACAAGTAAATCTGTCATATTTTGTGGTATTAAAATTTATTCATTTGATTAGTAACTTTTATGCTTGATGGGATTGATGTTTTCTTTTGTCCATCATTTGTAGTGGGTTTTTATCAGCAACGATTCAATCTTATCTTTAGCAGATCAACTCATAAGTAAATTGGCCCTATTTTATGTTGCTTCTATTCATGCAATTATCTAGATATTTTTTGTTAAAAGGGATTCATGCACATAGTTTTTTGTACATGCAGGTATTGTACAAGGTTTAGGTGAAGCACATAATTTTTGATTGATTATTTTATTGTGGTGAGTGATTCCTTTATGCTGGATGATATGGATCTGCTGGAAGTCGATGGTTCAAAATTCCTCTACTTTATTGGTCTTGTGTGTCTCCATGCCAATTGGCCTTCTATGAGACTCTTGTTTCATATCATCCATATAACACACAATGTGTTGAGCCATATAATATATTAGGTGTCAATCGAATGTAGCTATTAAGATTTGCATGCCATGTGGCTACTATCCTTGTAACAATTATTGTGTAATACTTGCATTTTATACAATGTATTGTGTCAAATCAAACTCCTATTCATAATATTGAAATTTATTTTGGCAAAATTATTTGAGTATTCTTGTGCTATTCTTTCCATTATATTTCATGTAAATCTTATTATTAAAGTGATGCCTTGAAATTGAATATATACTTTGTGTCAATGTACATATCCATATGCGTTTCAATATCAATGTTTGTATATGTTTATAAAAGTGTAAACATATCTTAATGCCATGTTGATTTGTATGGCATATTGGTGATTACTAGATCGTCTTAAAATTTTAAGTGTTTAGGGATTAATATGGGTCTTGGATGAAGCAATTCAGATAGAAGACCCCCACAAGGAGAGAACTCATGATAAGAAAGGGAAATGCCTAGAATTTGAATACCAATCTAGTAGAGGCAAAATTGAGATAGGAACCACCTCAACTCAATTTCATGGTTGATGTGATAAAAGAAGAACAAGAGCTCTTGAAAATGATCAACTCATTCCAATAGACTCGATCACCCTGACAAAATGTGCAATGCATACATCACAATTGTGATCACTTGCCATCTCAATGCTCTCAACAGAGTAGGACCTACACAGATTGTGGGTGATTTGGCCATGAGGCATCTACATGTAGAGCCCCTAGGCAACTTCCCTAAGCTACACCATATGCAAATCATGGGCTCTCATATCCAAGAACACAGCAAATGACTCTTTCTGCTCCCTTAGATTAGAGATCTGCAGCTCCTTGATCTAACATGAACCCATCTAGTATCCCATGGCCTTCGGGCCGAATCATAACTCACCCACTAGTGATGCCTCAATTCATTATGTTGAGGAGCCTAACAAGGATGAACATTATACCAATCCGTATGTCTCCTATGACACCAAAAGGAAATGCAGTGCTCATGGACTATAGACCATTCTTGATCATGATGTTAGGATGAGATTAAGGGCATAGCTTGATGCAACCCTGTAAGACTCTTGTCTATTGGACTTCAACCCAATCACATCTTCACATGGTGCCCTCAAAAACAAGAAAATTTGAAGGACAATGAAGCTGACCAAATGTGTCTTGAATGCAGAATAAATCATATGTATCTTGACTACCCAAAGAGGAAAGCTAGCTCTAGCAAATGTATAGTACCTATTGTGCCCTTATCAATCTTTGTAGTAGAAATGATGAAGAATAAGGATGTTATTTCTATCCTGATTAATGCCATTACCTAAGTACAAGTAAAGCAATGAGGAGTTAATATCCCTAACACATCTCTCGCTATTGGCACTATCATCAAAAAAGAAGAATACAAAAGTTTAAGAACTAGGTGAAAGAGGCTCAAGCTACAATCAAGGGGGACTGAAGAAGCTAAGGACAATTTACATCCACATGGCATTGATAGCACACATCCCTTGCCCTCAACAATCACACCTAACACCTTTGGAAGACTCGCTACTAAACTTGGAGCACAACTGCTTATTGCCCAACGTCAACTAAGGAAGTTATAGTATGAAGAAGTAGACCTAGGTTTTTTTGCTACTTTAGCCTCAATGAGGGTCTAAATACCATTGGGTATGCTCTTCAAGAACACTCCTACCATTTGGATCACTTCCAAGACTTAGATTTATGGAAGTAATGAGGCCTAGCCTATTGAGGAGCACCCTAAAAATCCATTGCCTAGCTTCCCACCTACCCTATACTTGGTGCTTTCAATGTTGCCACATTCTGGGAGGGTGTTGAACAACATGTCATTTTGTATGTGGTAGCCCTTGGTGACTTCATGAGAAGAGGCATTATAAATATAGGATCTGATATTAGCATCATGGATCAAGCAATGCTTAAGACATGGGGCAACCGTCCAACTGATCTTGTTCGCTTTAATCTCACCGTTGCCAATGGTTATAAAGTTCGACCCTTGGGCTATTGAAGGACTCACAGGTGATTGTTGGTATCAATTTCTTTTTCATATTTGTGGTCATGAAAGGAATTGATGATGATCTATTTCTTAGTCAACCCTTGATGTGTATTGCACAAGTCACTGAAGATTGGGACAATGGTCTAGTCTTTTTTGACAATCATACTACTACGGCTATGCACATTGAAATGGATAGCTAGAAGCCTATTTTAGTTGACCTAGATGATATTTTTGGTTTGTTGCGTGGTGACACCATATTTACCCCAACATAAAAACCCTAGAGTAAGTATGTTTCATACCCAAAGGCTGAGTGAGACTAGCTTCATATTCTTACCACCTTAGAACTTCCATTCATCTCACTGAGGAAAGGGAGTAAAAGAAGTTAACAAAAGTTTAAGTCAACACAAACTTAAGAAACCCACCATAAACAAGATTTATATTCTTGATTAACTTTCTTTTGTGCCATTTTGAAGTGCATGTTTTAGAACTCATTTTAATGAAAATTTATTACAAAATCTCCCTACAATTGTGCAAGCAGTCTAAATGTAAATAGTAGGGGATTGTGAGGCTGAAATGGAAAGATGTTTGATTAAGTTGTTTATTTATTTTCATATCTTAGCATATAGTCCATGGTTCATATAAGTTTTAAGGGTTTAGTATCCATGTGTTAGCTCGATGTGCTATTCCCTAGCAATGCATCACAATGCTAGTAGACAAAAATCATGAAAATATTATTTGTGCCTTCACATTGGCTAGTTTTTTGTTAAGTTGTTTGAGTAGAGAGTGCCATACACTTTCCATATGCAATATAAATATGGTATTAAAAGATAAGTTCTTGGATGCACTACAATTGTATGTCGAGGTGATGAGCAACGTTGAGAGTGTAATATTTCCCTTTGTGGTAGGATAGTATGATATCTTGGAAAATCAATTAAGTGAGAAATACATACAATCTCCTAGATTATTATATTTATATTATGAGAGGACTTTGTTATGCTTGTGTTCTATGTGCTAGACGATGCATCCTAGGATCAATCCTCGAGTTGTAGGAGAGCCATAGGAGCCACAACTTTCTACTTGGGGAGCTCTTTGTGCATCAATAAAGGAGTTGATCACTTGTATGTTTGGGTACTCCCTCTGTTGGAGTTAGGATGGGAAAACTATTGGACCACAAATCAATACAAATCCATGATTTATTTAGAGTAGTGTATAATCTCTTGATGCTCCTAGCCACAAGGCCATGAGGGCCAGAACCCTAGAGTCATTGTATGTTTTAGGTCTCTATAGGCAATGTGTTTGCCAAGAGTCACTGATAAGTGGCAGTTTTCGAACCTTCACTATAAGGGACATGTTATTTCTAGTTTCTAATTGAGTACCACCCTTAAAGTGGTAGATGTTAAATTAGGCTAATCAAAACCTCAATCATGAGTATGATGATCTAAAGCTAAACCCTTGGCGTGATTGACCATTGATGTATCTCATCAGGAAATCATGTAGTTGGTAAGTGGAAAAATCATTATAATGTAGTGAGTCACTACAAGAGGATAAAATCCCTCTCCTTTTTTCCTTTTAATTTTAGTCCATTTACCCTTTTTCCCACTTGCATCTCATTAAAATAAATAGAGTTTTATTTCTACCTTGCATGTCATGACCATTTGATTAGTCTAGCATGCCATTGCCATCTTAAAAATTCCCATGAGGAAAAGCTTATACCAAGGGAGTTTTTAACCAAAAGAGAGGTGACCCTCCCTCACAATGAAAAACTAGGAGGGGTGCATAACCTCACTTTTAGGGGGGAAATTCGCACAGCCCCCAAGTCTCAAAGTCCATGTAGGTACCCACCTCACCCTTTTATCCCTCACACAGGTACTACACTAAGGAGGACTAATGTTGGTATGGTGTCAGCAAATTTGGGCCTCACTTTGGCATCCTTATAATGATCCTACTTTATCTCAACATCATTATAGGTTTTACAAGGTGTTTTCAACTTGACAGAACTAAAATAGGGCATTTATTACACTTTATAGGGTTTATGATAGACTAGTATATCCAATTTCAGATGGTATTTACCTTTTTCAAGTAGTTTTTAGTTAAATAGGGTCAAACAAGGAATTTCATATGAAACTTCAGACTTTTATAGGTACTTATAGATGTTTTTCCCACTCTTGGAGTAGAATTACAGATCATGCAAGTACCCTACAGGTCTACTTCAAGATTTTTGGGAGTTTGGTATAAGAAAGGTCACTTACATGTGATCTAACAAGTGCAAATAAGGTCTAGATAGGCTGTAGAATAGTTCTGGACAAATCACTAAAATTGGTTCCAAGATTAGTAAAAGCAATTAAAATGGAAATTAGTGATTATAGTGGATAGGAGACATTGTTTCCAAGGTCTCAACATAAAAATCACCTCCTTTAGACATTCCAATTAGAAGTTATCACCATTTCTGTGGCTACTAGTTACTATAGAAAAATTTGCATTCAAGATGGCCAAGAACAAAAGAAAAGATCACACCTTGGAAACCATTAATGAAGGTGTCAAGAGTTACCAATGAGAGCCTACTGAATCCATCCTTGGACTAAATCAACACCGAGAAGATTATGAGGGCATTGGTACTATTTATGCTCAGCAAAGTCATCCTGAAAATGCAACGTTTCATATATCTCAAGGTTCTAATAGGTACCAACAATTGTCTAAGGAGTTGAGCAACATGGATGAGGGGATTCTTGAGGGGTATATACATGCTTAACAAGTCAATTGATAGTAAATTTAATGAGCTGATTATTGTTATTAAGAACTTGGGAACCAAAATACAAGAAACACAACCTATAGTTGGTAGTGTTCCACCTCCAAAAGACCCGTACTTGACTCCACTTCCTGATCCTAAAATTTTCAAGAAAGAAAAGCATTATAAAATCAAATATATATATTTACCTAATTCATATCAGTGCAACAAAAAATCAAGACCTCAATTCAACCAAAGGAATGACACTAGGCATGAAGAGGATGCAAGAATAGATGATGAAGAGCGTGTATATGATCCTTTCTATAAGTCATTCTATCCTCTGCCTGCTACCATGCCAAGACAAGTAGAGGTCAACCTTGATGATAAACACAAGGATACACAAATATCTATGCATGATCAACTCCCAAGAGAGCAACAATCATTTGAAAGACCCTCTAATCATGGAAAAATGGACTGTCTCTTCATCAAGGGTTTGGCATGAAATAAACATTCTTGGAGACAAAAATCCTTGGATAGTCCAACTCTAGTGAGTCCCCACACAACAATTGTGAGCATAAGGAGAAGACAAGCATTACCAACTTCAAGGAGAAGATCAGCATTACCAACTCTAATGAGTCCCCACACAACAATTGTGAGCATAAGGAGAAGATCAGCATTACCAACTTCAAGGGAGATCATGCTTTGCCTAAAAAATGAGAAGAATTGATTAACAAGCTTGCAATATACTTATTATTTATCCAAGGAATGATGAAACTAAAATTTATTACATAGCCCTTTGCCTTAAACATTATACCCACACTTGGTGAAGGTATATACAAAACATTGGGGAAGATTTTGGTACATGGAATGAATTCAAGTAGTAATGTTTGATGTATTTGTCTCTCCAATGAAGAAGGAAAAGTTGGAAAGAAAATGTTATGACTTGAAGCAAAGAGGGATGCCCTATGGAATTACTCCATTATGTTCTTGAATTTGTCCATGTATATAGAAGGTATTACAAGTATAGATAAGCTGAATAAGTATATTTGTGGGCTTGAGTTAGATCTCTCTTTGGAGGTGGGTGCAATGCATCCCAAGAATATCCATGAAGCAATTTAGCTTTTTGAATGATACAACGAAAAAAATCATGGAGACATGTCATTATTTCAGCCCAAAATTGTATAAGTTCAATTTCAAATTAGTCTTCTAGGTTGAGATAGCAATTCACCCACGAAAGGGACCATTTAGACAAGAGGGAAGGTTCCAAAATTCTTAGAATAAGGTTTCAAAATTTCCTACAATTTATGGCATAAAACAGGGAGTGAATCTAAGGCATAATGCTAATTTTAAACCAGATTTTAAAAGGACACAATCACACATTGACTTGGTTCCTAATACCAAGCCCATTAATAAACCTCCTTTCAGATTGTCAAATTTTGAGCATGAGGAGGGGGAGTGATAGGTTAAAGAGTTGCTACAAATGGGTTTGATATAGCCTAGTCAGTCACCTTTTGCCACTCTAGTACTTTTAGTGAAGAAGAAAGATGGGGCATTTTGCATGTGCATTGATTATAGGGAGCTAAATAAGTCTACCATTAGAAACTGGTATCCCATTCCATGCATTGACGATCTTCTAGATGAACTCAAGGATGCCAAGGTCTTTATGAAGATTGATCTACATTCGAGTTACCATTAGATTGCATGAAAGAGGGGGATGAGTACAATATCACGTTCGAGAGGGGATTGTATCAATTTCTTGTGATGCCTTTTGGTCTATCAAATGCTCCATTTCTTGTAATGCCTTTTAGTCTATCAAATGATCCACAATCACTAATCAAGCTCTCACAAATAGGATTTTACAGCCATTCTTGTTCAAGGCCACTCTTTCCTTTTTCTGTGATCCCCTCATATATAGTAAATCCAAGGGTGAGCATTTACAACATGTAAAGGAGGTGTTTGACACATTGAGAAAGCACAAAATATTTCCAAAAGAATCCAAGTGTTATTTTATGTAGGGTATGGTGTAATATTTGGGCCACATTATTGGTGAGAGTGGACACAAAGAAGGTACAACGTGTCAAGAATTAGCCTATCCCTATGACTTCTACATCTTTGAGGGGTTTCATTAGATTATCTTCTTTCTATCAACGGCTCATTAAGGATTATGCTCATATTGTAGCTCCATTAACTAATCAATTGAAGAAATAATTTTTCTTTTGGGATTTTATAGCTGATAAAAGCCTTAATGAGTTGAAGACTATGTTAGTTTCAACCCCTATTCTAGTGTGTTCAGACTTTTCTAAAGAATTTACTCTATGTGCCAGTGGAAGAGGTATTGGGATTGTTCTATATCAAGATCACAGTGTAATTTCTTTTGTGAACAAAAAATTGGATGAAAAGGAGTACTTGCTTTTAACAATGGAAAATTGGATGAAAATAAATACAAACTCCATGTTTATGAATAGAAAATGTTAGCCTTTCTACATGCAATTAAAATATAGCATCACTATATCTATAAAATCCGTTTTAAGGTCAAGAGTGATTGTAGAGTGCTAAAATATTTTCTACCTCATTCCACTTTTTCTTCTAAACACATCCAACAGTTTTCTACACTTCAAGGCTATGACTTTGATATTTCCTATAGGGTGGGTAAAGACAATATTTTGGCTAATGCTTTGTCAAGAATATGGGCATATTCACTTTCTTCTATTTCTACTTTGTACAAAGAGTGGATTCATGATATACAAGAAGAGTACTTGATGAAAATGCAACCACTATGATGAGAGCATTTCAACAAGGAAGAAGTGAAGAGTATCCAAAATTTACATGGCATAATCGATTATTGTGATGCAAAGGTTGGGATTGTTTTGTGCCTCAAACATCTTTCAAGAATCACATTTTGTAAGAAATGCATTCTTCACCTTTTGCAAGTCATTGTGGGGGGCTATTTATTAAGACATTTGACATTATCCATAAGGGTCGTTATTTTAAGGAAATTTGGCAGGATGTTAAAGATTGTCATGCAATGTCTATCGTGTCAACAAAATAAAGATTCCACGCTTCTATCTGATGATACTTCATCCATTACCTATTCCTCAATGCAAATAGACTCTTCAAGCGTCTTGGGAGCAATGGTTATATTTGGCTAAATTTTTGTATAATAACACCCATCATATGAGTATTGGCATGATGCATTTCGAAGCACTCTATGGGTGCACATGGCAAATACCTTCCGCTCATTTCCATGATGATGTAAACCCACAAGCTAAGGCCAAAGTTGAGAATATGCAAGCTTTGATGAGTCAATGCAAGGAAAATATTCATAAAGATCAAGACATCCTAAAGGTTTATGTTGATGAGAAATGAAGGCCATTAGAATTTGATGAGGGTGATTGGGTTTTTCTCAAAGTACCCAAATTTAAGTATGCCTCTTTGAAAGGAGGTCACTGTGAAGCCACATGGGCATTATCTTCTCTTCCATCCACTTCCACCTCTACTCATCATAGATTGTAGCGATGGTAGATTCCTTCTGCTTCTAAGCGTGTGCAAAAGGAGCTTCCTCATAGCTCTCAATTGCACCCATATGCTTGTCGGCCTGCTCCCTGTCCTTCACTCTCGGGCTTGGCTAGTAGAGGAGAGTCGCATGCTTCTTCTCCGATCTTAGCAAAATGCTATTGCATGAGCTGCCATCATTCTAAACAGTTTGGCTACTTCCCTTCACCTCCAACAACTTTTGAAATTTTTGTACCTTCTTAGTCTCTGTGTATGTCTACTCCACATTATCATAGCCTATGCCTAACATGGCTACACCTTGGAATGTTCATGCAGTTGACACTGCCTCTAGAGCTACCCTATTACTAAATGTAAATTGATGGACTAATTCTTCTTTTTCTACAAGCTGCCACATTTTCTCTCTCTCTCTCTCTTCCATTAGGTCCAATGGATTGTGGTTGCTCGCTATCATTACCATCAATTGGTGACATGGATATGGCAACGATGCAATTGGGCCACAAGCTCGATTCAACATAGCATTGTCTTTCTCTCTATAGTGTTGTCATCATTTCTTTCTACAATATTGATAATCAGAAAGCACCAAGAATTGACCATTTCCTTGAGATGGCACGTGAAATGTGTCTTCTTCTTCTGCCCCCACTTCATTTTCTTTCAGTCACCACCTTTGACTTGGAGTTGACTTGGAGTTGTTGTTGCTGCTCCTACCTTTTTTTGGCATGCTGTTATCGTACCACATCATGTGCTCTACCTAGACTCCTCCTCATCCTAGTTCTCCTCTGCATCACTATTAGCCCAAGTGCCATTTGTTTCAGGCCGCTCGTTCTTTATCGATGTCAAATTCTTGACATGCCACACTCAAATTGCCCGGAAAAAAGCCACGATCTGAATCTTGACATTCACATCTATCCCATTCCCTATTCTAGCTCAAATAATTGGCTCCATGTTGTCATAAAATGAATTCAGCTACTAGGAGCTGAATTTTGCCTATGAAGCAACTTTGACCTTGCCAATGCTCAAGGCTCATAGCATTGTTAGTTGACTGTCAAAGGCACATGCTCCTTACCTATTGTGGACTCTCTTCTAGTTTTCATTTTCTTTTGTGATTCTTTTTTATCCTCCTTTCCTTCCTCTTCAAGCTTTGCATCACATTGACCATTGCTTGGGCTATGAATGTGAGCAACCCTTGAATCTAAATCTTCACATAGACATCACCTTGAATAAAGCATACATGATTTCTTAATTTGCATGCTCTTTTAATATTCACTTTCAAGGGTTTGTTTCACACGCTTTTCTCCTTGAGAAGCCTCCCAAGTGCCAATTATGTGGAAGATGTCCTTGCTTCCACTCCGACTTCCACTTCACATGCCCATCCTTGAGCACACACATGAGACATGCCTCAACTGACATGCTCCATCTTGGACTGTAGCCAGCCCAACAACACTTGTTGTTCCAATGATAGCAAGCATATACACCTTCACATGCTCCTTGCTCAAGGGCAAGAGCCAATAGGACAGCAATGTCCACAAACAACAATCCTTCTCTTATTTGAGCATTCTTCCATGCTCAAAAACAATAATTGAAGAGGAAAAACAAACAAATACCTTTTACTTTTAGCAATAGCTTCTTTGATGACTATGGCCCCACTCAATTGTTGTGAATAACTCCATTTCCAACCTCCATAATACAAATATCCTTCATTTGATGTTGATGGCCTCTTCATAATCCCCTAAAAATTTCAGCTCCCTCTTTTGCAATCATAATGATAATAAGTGTGCAAGATTTTTAAGAAAAAAATAACTAAATCATACTAAGGGCATACAATGATATAGGCTAGATACATTAAGAAAACACCATGATCAAGAGCCCTAACCACGGCTCTGATACCATGTGAAGAATCCCAATGTGGCGTTGATCATGGTATTGTATACAAAATGATTGACACATAATTATGGTGGATTGTAATAGACAAGGAACTCCATGGCTACAAATAGAAAAATCACACAATATGCACACTCAAATGTTCTCTTCTATTTCATTGCATAAACTAGTTACATATATAAAGGAGGAGATGCTCAATCAATTATCTCTCATACTTTCCATGTGTGTCCCCATGTGACACTATACAACCCACACTTTACATGTGTGCCCTATGTGGCATACTTTTAGTCCACACCTCTCATCCCTATTCATGCACCATACAATCTTAAGCATATAAGAGTGCTTTCACATATACACACCCACAAACACCAAACCTTACATTCTCAACACCCCCTCTTAAGAAAGGTATTTTACTTTACCTTATCACCCATCCAATGTAGCATTACATGACTGCAATCACTACCTTTCAACATCATAGAAGGTAACAAAACACCCTATCCCCTAAGCTTTTCCCATAGGAAAAGGAAGAGACAATGGGTGAGATCTAATCCATATGCTCGATCTTGTAAATGAATCCTACCTTTTGCAATTTCTTAAGATCTTTGTAGGTAGATGTAGTGTACATAGCAAATATTCATAAGGTAGGATCAACACTACATAGTACATTAGCTCACTACACTTGTGCACAATGCACACCCACAATGCACATGCACAAGCACACATGTTATAGTGAACATATGTACTTGTGTACCCATCAATTCCACCACTAATGCACTTGTCTAGAATCACCCTAGTATGCTCACCATTAATTGTACCTCCAAGTTAGCAACACATTAGCTCTACCTTGTACACTAGGGCACCCACCCAAGTACCCACTGGTGCACTTGTTTATCTTCACACTAGTGCACTCAACTATTCAATCCACACTACACTATGATATACCAATATAACCATAGTGCACTAGCTCACTACCTTCATGCATGGTGCACATGCACAATGTACTAGCACCATACCCTTGCACCAATCCTACTAGCTTCATGCACAATGCACTAGTACCAACCCTTGGACCCCAACCATACTACCTTCGTCTCTCATTCTACTTTTTTACAACTTGCTTTTTGCATTTGTCTCACCTTAGGACCCTATCTTGAATCCCTTTCCATTCATAACATGCAAGCATGGACTTCTAACTAAGCAACTTTATGGATTTTTTAGAGAGTATATAATTCAAAGGTTGGAACAACCCCTTGCAAATTGTGCACCCTCTGATCTCCTTCTTCAACATAATACTTTGGCATAAGGAGAGTCTCAAACGACCCACAAAATATGTCAATACCCACTTGCAAAAGTATGTGGTATTGTTTGAGGGATTCTAGAAGGTGTAATATTCTTATTACTTAGTTCATCTTAATAAAAAATGTGCATGCACATTCCACTAAAATAAAGTAATGTGTAAAAATATATGCCTCAAAAAGTAAGTTGTTTTATATTGGAAAAGTAATTTATTATGAAAAGTTGTCACATTCACACATTTTTCCTTCAATAAACACATGTGTACTTAAAAGAATTAAATTTTAATATTTAAATACTATAAAGGACATAGATTATAAACTAATACTAATCATGTTTTAATAATGAAGGATGATTGTTATCATTAATGAGGTGTCATATGCCTATTTATAAGTGAAAGCACTTGAGAAACTTTCCAAAGAAAAGCTTATTAAAACTTTGTTGCAATATAAAACAACAACAAGAACTAGCCTAGTGGATACTGACTTGGTAGTTAAGCACATTTATATGACGATACTATCAGGATGGATGAGCTCCCAAGATTTACTTCCTACAAGTGGTTTCTTCTCATATACATCTAATGGCACCAATAAAGTCTTCATAGCCTATTTCCAAGGATTCGAAGGCCAAGATGCCAAATTTTATGCCTTGGAAGGATGCCACAATAAGGTGTCCATACCCTTGCCTACTAGCTACACGTCTAATACCTCTCATTTTTTAATTTCAATTTTTTTTTCTCTTTCAAACATGAAAATAGATTTCATTCCAAAAACAGAGTCTCTACCTTGACATCATCTATGACATTAGCTAAAACACTAAAGATGAGCTCCAAAGCTAAGAGTTTACCTTATGGATAGGGAGATCGAGTTGTACTCTCCCTCGTGTCTCACTCTCTTTATATGAAATGTGGTGTTAACCCCACTCTTACCTATGATTGATTAAAAAGTGATTTTTCTTAGGTGGGCTCTAGATTATTGTTAGGGGTGACTTGTCCATGCTTCTCTTATGTAGTGGAATTGGGATTTCCATGTTCAACTAAGCTGAATGTTTCCTATGGGGAGATAGGATGACATTGTAGTTGTGCATGGACACAATTTTAGTTGACTAGTAGATGACTCATCTAGGCCTGATGGAGAAGGTATCGTACATGAGAATTGGATCCACATTAAACTCTTAGTGTATCAATAGTGATGATACCTTTGAAAAGCATCTAACTAGGTTTGTGTGAAGAACCTAACCCTTGCATTCTACAAGAAATTTACCACTAAGAGGAAAGGGCACTTGGGATTGAGGCATTAGGTCACTAGTTCCTCTCCTAGACTATTGCATTTTTGCTCCTAATAAATGAGCAATATGATCCCCCTGCTATTCCAATTAAGGAGGAAGATCATGTAGGTGGCTCATTGGAAGATTCCTAAAACCCCAAGCCTGAGCCACTAAAGCTAGCATAGGATGTAGTGATTGAAACCAGGGAGCTTTACATAATGATTACTAGCATTCTGCATGTGCTTTGCATGCACAGAACACTAGGCTGGTTCATGGTAGTTTTGTGTGTGAAGCTATCACAAAGTGGCAAGCAAAGTTGCCATGCGATATAATCCATCTCTCCTCCCCCTCTCCTCTTTCCCCTCTCCATGTCTAATATGTTTCATTTCTCTCTCTCTCTCTCTCTCTCTCTCTCTCTCTCTCTCTCTATCTATCTATCTATCTATCTATCTCTCTCCCTAGTTCTCTCTATAAATCCTCTTTCTCCCTCTCAATCTTTACCTTTTGTTTTATTTTATTTTCTCTCATCTCCTCATTCCTCTCTCTCTCTCTCTCTCATATTATAAAATAGAGAATACTAGATATACATAGAATCTCACCCATACCCGATCGTAAGAAGACCCATGCTTGCTCTCCCTCCCTCCCTCCCTCCCTCCCTCTCTCTCTCATCAAACTTAAAACTAAAAGTAGTTTATAAAATTTGTAATACAAAATGTTGGACATAGAAACAATCTATTCTATGCACCATACTTACAAACCTTCCTCTCTACATGAATGTAAGAAATCACATGCTTACTTCACGTGATATTTAGAAAGAATAATATTATACTAAAATGGGTCATAATTGAAACAAAACCAAGCACCATAAAAAGAATTTCTCTAAGCGACCTAATCAAAATGGAGCTCTCTCTTTTTTGAGGAATCATTCTTATCTCCAAGCAAGATATTCACAGGCAAAGTAGAACCAAGATCCAATATCTTTGACCTCTTTCCATTCATCATGACATCATGGGAAGGTATAAGACATCCTACCTTCCATTAGCAAGCCACAAATACCAAGTATAAGACACCCCACTATTTCCAAGCACCATAGGTAATATCAACCAAAAAAGACAATGTCTCCAATATGCCTAATAGAAACAAATCTTCCTCTTCTTTGAGGAATCATTAGCAAAATCTTCATCCTCAAGCAAAACATGCGGAGGCAAAGTATGGAATGATCCTACTATTTTTGTTGGTAATCGCATGGGCAATGCGATAGTCTTACCTCTCTCTTTAGCACCTACATTGCAATAAAAATCATAATATAAGTACATGAAACAACTAACAAAGACGGTTTCATTCCAACACTAATAATACCTGGTCAAACATTTGAGAACCATTCAATAGGTACTGACAAATGTTGATGCAACATTACAAAAAAACCCAAATTCTTGAACCCATACTTAAACCAATGCCTCAGTACCTTGTCAGTATGAGAGCGTAGAAACCTCTTCTTATGGTCAACCTCATATATATACACCTGAAAGCATTGTGTGTATCCACAATGTACAACTTTAATAAAAAATGGGAGCTTGATGTCAATGTTAACATCATCATATAAACACTCAACAACTCTCGCAAGCGTCCTTCTTATTATATCATCACTCATTACTGCATGCAATGTACACTATAGCTCCTTTTGATAGTCAGACACCGAGTAATAGTGCCACTCTAGAGTAGGCATCTGCAAAATTCAAATAAATAGTGAAATACGAAAAATAAATTCACCTCCAAAAGATTATATGCTAACCATATAGGACATGAAGAGCAATTCACACATGTGCCAAACCACTGTCCCTATAGGGTCATCAATAACTACACCACCTCTGTAGAGGCGATCAACTGCGAAGACCCACAAACCGCTTATTGTTTCAAGTGTTCCAAGTCGAGCACTAATGGCTACCTCTCACATAGCCGATGTGCTATCTATCTCTATGAGTGTTGCCACAAGCAAGACAAGAGAAGAGAAGAGAAGAGAAGAGGAGAGGATAAGATAAAGAGCTTCTCCACCACGGTCCCTCACCCTCACACACTCTCACACTCCCTCTCTCAAGTACAAGCTCAAGAAAGCAAGAACAAGAAGAAGAAGAGAGTTACTTTTTGCCACACACAAGAATGAGCTTGTCATTCACTTTTTAACTTTATATACAAAACCTTAAATCCCTTTTGGGTGGTCATCCCCTTATCCCCTTTTTTACATGGCCGGCAGTGGTCTAGGCCCTTTTTTACATGGCCGGCCATGGCTTAGGGCTTGTTTTCCCGTTGTTCTCCTAGCTTCCTAGCTTCCTTCCTACCGCCCATCTACTTTTACAAATTGCACGGGTGAGAGCCCAACACTTCTTAAAATAAATCATGGTACGCATTGAGCTCTTTTACAAAAGTATTGACATGTGCTTTTTCTTGTGCACCTTTCTCCTTAATTTAGGACTTTTCTGCACTTCTTGTGTTTCCAGATTCTTCTTGGCACACCTTCGTCTTCCATTTCACTTTGCCTTGGCCTTGTCTTCCTCTTTAGATAAATCTAGATTTTCCACCTTGTTTGTCTGAGGTTTAACATTACCCCACTCTTAGAGGAGTGCCAGTCACATGGCACTCACCGTCGTAGGTAGCAGGCTTTGGCATGCACCGAAGACGTGGGTGCAAGGGACATTTGTGGTTGCCTTGGAGAAGTTTTGGTGGTGGTGTGGATGAAGGCCGTTGGGGGCATGTTGGTGGTTTGGGTGGCTAGTGGTAGGGTTGTTGGAGTTGGGGATAGGGTTATTCGTTGTTGGAAATTGCACTGATGGCTGTCATAGATGTTGGTTTGTGGGGATTCTACACATGACGATACTTTGGTGAATACAATATTAATGAGTTTGGGAATCTCCCAATTCCTATTTTTTGAATACTAAAAAGATGGCACACAGATAACATGCCCATAAGTTTCTCAAAACCATATGATGTGACCTATAATTGGAAAGCGCTTGAAAAATGGAATCTATTCAGCTATAGAGAGCTCGATTTGGAGTTATAGTATTCAAATTATGACAAATCCAAAGATTTAACCATGTGTCCCAAACTTATAGGAAATTCCCATATTCCCCAAAATGGTGTTAGTGGGCTTGCATGACCAGAAAAGACGAGTTCATAGTTGAGTGTTGATGAAGAGCTGACGGTACTTTTGTTGAAGTCGTCAATGTCTGCAATTGAAAACCTCTCATATGGTCTCTCCCTAGGGGTTAGCGCTAGTCTTATTATTGTGTGCACAAGACGTAGTTTGACTAGTTTGGGAGACAGGTCGAAGCTGAGAGTAATGACTTGCACTTGAGGACCCAAACTGTGTATAGATTGTGGTTCATATAGTATGAGAGTGCCCGTGCATACTTAGATATTGTGTAGTTAGAAGACGGTCTGGCTCCTCGTAACAATGTGTGGATGAAGTAAGGGTCCAATATGGTGGAAAAAGTTGTTGATATTGACAGGAAGTACCAGGAAGGCTTCTTGAGACATCATTTGCAATTTTGACAACATGATGTAGCATAATCGAGCTCATTGACGCTTTAGCTTTTGGTAGCTAATGGCTGCTTGTATTGTTCAAAGAGTACAGTCTACCTTCCATGGTCCTTTGTGCCTTGCAAACCACTATTGATTGCAATGGTACTACTAAGATGGAGTGCGAAAAAGAATTGTGCAAATAGTTCAGGGTGACAAGTCTAACCATAAGCGAGACAAGCTCCCTAGGTATGTCATGCCCTTGATATGCCCTGAACAATTGTGGGGGATGTGTAAGGGCTAGGGGACTAGGGATGACAGAGCCAGCCAACCAAGGTCACTAGATGTACCTAATTTGAGGACCCCTAGGTATTGTGTTGTGATTGTGGGTGTCTTTCTTATTTTATTTTATTTTATTTATTTATTTTCTCTCTCTTTTTCTCCTTTCTCTTCTCTTTTTTTTTGTTGATAACACGAATACAACCATTGTAATACGTTGAGGTTATCAGCCTTTCATTTGGATTGAGAAATGTCGTGATCCAAAGGCTAAGAAAATAGATATTACAATGATGATTGTTTTGCTAGCCTCAATGCTAGAGGAACACTTGTTGAGATGGAGAGATACACTTGAGATTTTACAAACCTCTTTGTAACATGTGAGATATCGATACAATTAAGATAGCAACTGCAGTGAGCCAAATATAGAGTTTGGCTAAGAAAGAGAGAGTAGCCAATGACTATGCTTTAGGCTATGCTCAAATGCAATGTGGGCGTTTTGCAAGGGTTATTTTCTCTTCCAGTAGTGAAGCTTCCATCATGGCTCCTTGTTCTTGATATTTTTGTTGCTTTTTCTATAATGGCTCTTTGTGGGGTTAGTGGTCTTATGGTAACTTGGACATTTGAATGCTTTTGTACTGAGACCTGTGTCGTCCTGTATCCACTTGACAACTCGTGAGAGTACATGCAAGTCACATCCTTCAACTATAATGAATAGGTGCAATGCAAAAAATACATCACTTATCTAAATCCTACGATGTTGACTTCGATACATATCATATGCGCTTGATTATCCTTTTTTTTTGTTAAAGACGTAAAATGTATTAGAAGCAGGTACGAAAAGTTTGTATAGTTGGAAAACCTGCCCCTTTTAACCACCTAAAGACTAAAAGTCATTGCCAGATAGCACTTGGTAAGCATCTTATACAAAATAGGGGCTATTGTATTTGTATGAGGTGGGGTGAGTCTGAGCGACCAGGCGACTGAGGTGTTACATGCAAACCCTCGTCTTGATCCATCATGTGAGGTGCCAGAGTCTAAGCAATCAGAGAGGGTTGCACATCTTGATTTGGGCTTGACAGCAACCCTCCCACAGCAAGAAATGAACATGAAACCAAGGTAGAAGCATGCAAAATCTATGCACATGGCTGAGCCATTAATCTCAAAACTAAAAAGAAACCATAAATCTTCCACTTAATAATGAACCGATTCGTTATCTTCATCATCTTCATCCATAGCTTCAACCATTACACAAGAACAAAAGGGAAAATAAGAATTTCTGCACAAAAGACAAAGGAGAGAGGAGAGAGAACAACTTTTTGCACCACCAAAAAGAGAATGTGCGATTGGACAAGAGAGGGAAGGGAAAGAGGCACATAACCACTCGTGCACTCCACCCCACCTCTTTCCCAAAAAGCACACCCCTTTGTATTTTATTATTTCTTTGAAACTTTGATACATTTGATATTATAAGACCTTTGGCCTTTAATTTTGAGTATTCCTACCCTTTACAAATGCATGCACATAACACTTTTGTGTATACCATTTATTTATGATAGATATGGATGTGGATGTGGCCCCCTCATATCTCTATCTCTTTTTGGTAATTTTGTAACAATGTAGTATTATTCTCTTGACAAAAAATAAAAATATGATGCATGCTTGGATTCTTTTGTGCCTTGTTTTTATGCTTCTTTTGAGTGTCATCTACTACCTTGTTACAAAATCACCAAAAAGAGATAGAGAGATGAGGGGGCCACATCCACATCCATATCTATCATAAATAAATGGTATACACAAAAGTGTTACGTGCATGCATTTGTAAAGGGTAGGAATACTCAAAATTAAAGGCCAAAGGTCTTATAATATCAAATGTATCAAAGTTTCAAAGAAATAATAAAATACAAAGGGGTGTGCTTTTTGGGGAAGAGGTGGGGTGGAGTGCACGAGTGGTTATGTGCCTCTTTCCCTTCCCTCTCTTGTCCAATCGCACATTCTCTTTTTGGTGGTGCAAAAAGTTGTTATGTCTCCTCTCTCCTCTATCTTTTGTGCAGAAATTCTTCTTTTCCCTTTTATTCTTGTGTAATGATTGAAGCTATGGATGAAGATGATGAAGATAACGAATCGGCTTATTATTAAGTGGAAGATTTATGGTTTCTTTTTAGTTTTGAGATTAATGGCTCAGCCATGTGCATAGATTTTGCATGCTTCTACCTTGGTTTCATGTTCATTTCCTGCTGTGGGAGGGTTGCTGTCATTTTGGTGCGCAGCCGGGGAAGAAGATGATCTCAAAACACCAAAGGAAGAAAAAAAAAAGAGACTTGAAGATCTGATGCAAATCAGTGAAGAAATTGTGTGTCCCAAAGTACAAGAAGGTGCAGGATGAGATGGAAGCCCATGAGAAGGATGCAAAGATGAAGAAGACGTGTAGTAGAAATAGTAGCGCAGCGTCTCCATGTCTCCAAGAGGTCTTCATGTCTCCAAGAGGAACAAGAAGAAGAAGAAAAGGAACATAAGAGAAGGAGAGGGATGAGAAGGTGGCCATTACCACATTGCACGAGAGATAGAGAAAGAGGAGAGAGAGAAGAGAGGAGGAGGATTCCTTGGCGCTGTGATTTGATCGTAGAACTGATCATACCAGAGGAATTAACTAGGAGAGGAGGAGTAGGAGGAAGATTGTTTGAACGAGAGAGAGAGAGAGAGAGAGCGAGAGAGAGAGTGAGAGAGAGAGAGAGAGAGAGAGAGAGAGAGAGAGAGATGGATGGAGATACTCTGGATTGAGGTATCATGCTACCTTTCCTGGATTGATCACCAGCAAGTGAATTTGTGGTGCGATGCGCCGGAAGTGGAAATCCTTGTTATAGGTAGCACAGATGCCTCAGATCATAAGGCAATTCATGTTCTCGAAGGTATGAAAACCCTAACAAGTCAACCTACATAGGCAGAGGACCGTGTTCCTCAGTAGAAAACCCTGCCTCGCAGTCCCCTGCACAGAAATGTGAATTCAATCATTCATTTTAGTATGCTGTGTCTGCGCACGTTTATCGTCCCCCTCCTCAGCAATGACACAACAACGTCCTTCATATTCTCCATCCATCAATTTCTCTTACTGCACTACCCTCAATCTACCTATCTAATGGTGCCTCTTCGTCTCTGCCTTCCATCTCTGACACACATGATAGCAACTTACAACCATGTGTTGACCTCGCTGTCAAAGGGGACATACCACAAAAGATGAAACTTGGAGGCGCAGGATGCCCCACCAAGAGGACAACTAGAAGAAGAGGGAGACGGGCTGCTTGTCGACAACCGATGGCTTTTCCTTTTGGACTGTGCATGATCCATTAGATGGGCTGTTAGATGGGACCCAATTCGAAGGACAGAGAGAGAGAGAGAGAGAGAGAGAAAGAGAGGGCATCGAAGCGCATACAAAAGGAGCTTCAAGACCTGCAGAAGGACCCCCCACATCCTGCAGCGCTGGGCCTGTCGGTGAGGACCTGTTCCACTGGCAAGCCACCATCATGGGCCCTGCCAATAGCCCCTACGCAGGCAGTGTCTTCTTCCTCATGATCCATTTCCCTCCTGACTACCCTTTCAAGCCTCCTAATGTGAACTTTCAGACAAAGGTCTATCATCCTATCCGCCATAGCCGCACCTGCTGCCATTGCCATGCTCGTCTCAGAGGAGAAGAGGCAGATACAGAAAGAGAAAGAGAGAGAGAAGGAGGGCTTGTGAAGGCATTGCAGGAGAATAAGGAAATAAAGAAGCAACCATAGCAGCACAAGATCGAGTCTATGCAATCAAGCTCATGGCATCCTCAATATCGAAGCTCCTCCTTCCTTCTGGCCATGTCTGTTAAAGAAGAAGAAGCATTCAAAATTGGAGAGCAGATGCTGAGTAGAAGTTTGAAGAAGGCCATGCTCTGTTGCGCTATTGCCTACTGTTGCTTTCCAAGAGCGGGGCAAATATGAATTGCACCTGCACACTTGCCATCATCGTCATCATCATCAGTCCCATAGAGAGATAGACAAATAGAAAGAGGTGTACCTAGACACTGACATCTCTTCCAAGGCCATGGGCATCACGAACTCCATCAACATCATCTTGTCTATGCACGATTGTGGGCCATGACCGAATGGCTACTCCCTTTGTACAATCACCAATGGTTTAATGATGGCCTGTGTGTGGCCCTTGACTCCATATAGTTCTTTGATTCGCAGCAGAAGAAGTCGTTCAATGAGCCTGGTGGAGGTCATAGCACCAGAGAGAGAAAGAAATCGAAGGAAATGCATCAAATCAAAAGAAGAAGAAGAAGGAACATGTAGGCTGCCACAGATCTTCTACATCCCTCTTAGCAAAAACAACGTGGCAGATCTTCTACATCCCTCTTAGTAAAAACAATGGTGGTCTACTGCTATCACACAAGCATAGCAAGGCTATATGCGTTGAAGCTAGGGAAAACCCACAACCAGCACCACCCGCCTTGCTTCAAGCTCACAAGGCCTGAGGGTTTAGCAGAAGATGAGGGGAAAGAGGAAGAAGTAGAAGAGGCACAAAAGAAGAAGAAGAAAGGTTGTCATCTGTATGTGCCAATTTCAAGTGCACCAAGAATCCCCACTCTGCACCCTCTATGCGACTCATTGAAAAGGTTGAAGAAGACGTTGGAGAAGAAGACAAATACGAGCGCAATCAACTAGAAGAAGAGTAGCAGATAAGGATATATTTGCCAAATGCAAGAGAATTTGTGGAGGGATGATCACCACAAAAGAAGAAGTAGATGGCATGGTCACAAGAGGGAATATGAATAGGTCCTCCTATATTCCATCTTTCTTACTCATCTCCACCCCACAGTAAGCAGTGGCACCTCTCATTCCTGGCATGACAATCACTTCTATCCTCTAATGATAGCCATGGTACCGTCGTCTTCCTCGTCATTCCAAAGAATCCCCTCTTCTTCCACTAACCAATCTTCTCGAATGGCTCTTACTCCTCATGCCAAGATCTGGATTCTACAATTCTTTGTCTACTTGCAGAATGACTTAGGTTCAAACTTAGGGTTATCATAATTTCAAGAAACACTTGCTTAAACAAATTAAATAAAAACTTCATGTGACACTTGTTCACACATCCACCACAAACCTCGTACACAAGAGAACTTTAAAAAAATTGTCCTACTTTTGACTTATTTTTAATAAAAACTCATAAGAGATCATTCCCATGCTCTACTTTTCCTTATATAACACAATGAAAGATTTGTGTAGCTCACCTTTGAGTAGTCTTGCCTCCTCCTTAACTACCTCTCCCATAGACCTCAAGTATTCAACATCACCATTTCCTCAATACAACTTCAACCCCTCTTTCCCTTCTTGATCTTTATGTCCACATGGTCAACCCTCAATGTCCTTTTAAAGACAAAAATAATGACAACTTTAAAGGGAGACGTAACACTATCAAAGAAACAAAAGCTGAAAACATTAAACCTAAGCACACATTCTAAAGTGTTAAAACACACCCCTATGATACCTATCAATAGCAATCACAATGCAAACCCTTTCGCAAGGGGATAACTAGCTCAAACAATTTTATCCTCGTAGCTAAAAATGCAAGCAAAATATCAAGTGCCTTTAGAGCTACATGATGGAAAGAATCATCTTTCTTTTCCCTATTGGGATGGGAAAAGTTGTGCTCATGTCCCTTATTGAAGATCGAACCCTATCCTTTGAAGACTATACAAGTTTTTCAGTGTGGGAGTATTTGAGGCAGGAGTTCCCTTACTCTGGTGGTCATGGATTTGGAGTCCCATACCCTACCATGGCTAGGCCTTGTGATCAAAGTTGTATTACTAACAATTTTGGAAGTGTTTTGTGATAGACAGTGGTTCTTCTTTGACAATGTTCGCGAGGACGCTTCACATTTCAGTGTGGGAGGAATATGATGACACTCAAAAGAAGCATAAAAACAAGGCACAAAAGAATCCAAGCATGCATCATTTTATTTTTTTTTTGTCAAGAGAATAATACTACATTGTTACAAAATCACCAAAAAGAGATAGAGATATGAGGGGGCCACATCCACATCCATATCTATCATAAATAAATGGTATACACAAAAGTGTTACGTGCATGCATTTGTAAAGGGTAGGAATACTCAAAATTAAAGGCCAAAGGTCTTATAATATCAAATGTATCAAAGTTTCAAAGAAATAATAAAATACAAAGGGGTGTGCTTTTTGGGAAAGAGGTGGGGTGGAGTGCACGAGTGGTTATGTGCCTCTTTCCCTTCCCTCTCTTGTCCAATCGCACATTCTCTTTTTGGTGAAATGTGAAGCGTCCTCGCGAACCTTGTCAAAGAAGAACCACTGTCTATCACAAAACACTTCCAAAATTGTTAGTAATACAACTTTGATCACAAGGCCTAGCCATGGTAGGGTATGGGACTCCAAAACCACGACCACCAGAGTAAGGGAACTCCTGCCTCAAATACTCCCACACTAAAAAACTTGTATAGTCTTCAAAGGATAGGGTTCTATCTTCAATAAGAGACATGAGCACAACTTTTCCCATCCCAATAGGGAAAAGAAAGATGATTCTTTCCATCATGTAGCTCTAAAGGCACTTGATATTTTGCTAGCATTTTTAACTACGAGGATAAAATTGTTTGAGCTAGTTATCCCCTTGCAAAGGGGTTTGCATTGTGATTGCTATTGATAGGTATCACATGGGTGTGTTTTAACACTTTAGAATGTGTGCTTAGGTTTTATGTTTTCAGCTTTTGTTTCTTTGATAGTGTTATGTCTCCCTTTAAAGTTGTCATTATTTTTGTCTGTAAAAGGACATTGAGGGTTGACCATGTGGACATAAAGATCAAGAAGGGAAAGAGGGGCTGAAGTTGTATTGAGAAAATGGTGATGTTGAATACTTGAGGTCTATGGGAGAGGTAGTTAAGGAGGAGGCAAGACTACTCAAAGGTGAGCTACACAAAGCTTTCATTGTGTTATATAAGGAAAACTAGAGCATGGGAATTATGCGCAGTGCTGGCTTTTGGATTATGGTGCTTCATTTCATGTTACACCATGCAGTGAGTGGCTCCGTTCCTATTGCGCTATCTCTCGTTCAGTTCACTTGGGTGATGATAGCAGGTCACTTGCTATTGTTGGCATTGGGGATGTACAGTTTGCAGTTCTCTACTGGTAGTACTTTTCTGTTACAGGATGTACGTCATGTACCTATGCTTACACGCAGTGTTATGTCTGCAGGGCAGGTTGATGGTGCTAGGTTTCATGTTTGATTTGGGGATTCTGCCTGGAAGATCACACGTGGCAAATGTGCTTGCTAGAGGTACCAAAGTTGGCAGCCTCTATCCTCTTGTAGTTTATGGGTCCTCTATTGACCATGTTTTGTCAGCAGGTTCCATCCCACATGTATCTCTTTAGCATGCCCATTTGGGCCATATGTCTTTGAAGGGAATGAAAATGCTTTGTGGTTTGCAATACTTACCACCCCTTGACTATTCATGTTTTGATTCATGTGAGCATTGTCTTTATGGCAGATAGACTAGGAATACACATAAGAAGTCTGGTAGGACACGCATGAGTGAGCCCCTGGCATTGGTACATTCGGATGTTTGTGGATCCATGCCTTGTCATTCTATGGGTGGTACAAAGTATTTTGTGACATTTATTGACGATTTTTTGCATAAAGTCTGGGCTTACCCCATTAATCTTAAGTCCAATGTATTGGTTGTGTTTCAGAGATGGCTTGCATTGGTTGAGAACCAGATTGGGCATAGGCTGAAATGCCTTAGGAATGACAGTGGTGTGCTTTATACCCTCACTCTATACTGCTCCATGTGAGACAAACAAGGAAAAGATTGAACCAAACAAAGGAAAAGGGAAAGGGCAGGGCAACTTTGCGCAGAAATGGTACTCCAACCAGAGTTTGGTAGCCAAAATTGGCCACCGACTATTGACATTTATTGAGCAAAGAAAAGCCCTTTGGACATCAATACATGATCCCACGTACGTTGCCCCAACCTCATTAAGAGTGTTGGCAATGGTCCATGAGGTCCAACTTTCTGCCACTATCCAAAAACATCCATTGTATGATAAACTGCTTCTAGAAGAAGATCTACATGTGGCTAGTAGGCTAGGAGTAGGGAGCATGGTTCTTGATCTTAGCGCATATGTCTTTCACCTCACTCAAGTCCATGCAATCCTAGATCTCTATGCTTCCCATCAATATAACCATGATTTCTTCAACTGGTTTTGTCCAAGCCCACATGACAAGAACCCTAAATTGTCTCTTGGTTCTACACTAGAGTCACTCAAACCTCTAGACCAAGAGAAAAAAAGCTCTAAACACAACACACGCTCTGATAAGAAGTAATGGAGGCATGTTCCAATGGTTAAGGACAAGAGTCTAGAGCAAATGCCCAACCAAAAGCAACTTCCAATGCAATAAGATGAGGCATGTTCCAATGGGTAAGGACAAGAGTCTAAAGAAAATGCCAATGGGTAAGGACAAGAGTCTAGAGCAAATGCCAATGATAAGAAGTAATGGAGGCATGTTCCAATGGGTAAGGACAAGAGTGTAGAGCAAATGCCCAACCAAAAGCAACTGCCAATGCAATAAGATGAGGAACTAAATGAAGGGGAATTAGCTGAAGAGCTAGACTCTCTAAAAAGAGGGGAAGTTGTAGCCTCACAACCTACCAAGGCTGTTCAACAAGCTGCAACTATGTCCCACAAGGGCATGCCCGAAAAAGAGAATGTTCAATCCCAACCAACCACATCAATGGTTGACCTAGTTCAGGGTCCTAAGTCTCTAAAGATACACCTCAATTGCCCAAGAAAAAGAGGAGGAAACAATGAAAAAAATGGCAGTTGCAAGTGGCTGTGGATGCCAAGAAGATTGAGACAAAGAGTGTTGAAGAGCTGAGAAATAAAGCATTGAGTCCACCCACGAATGAACCCATTGCCATCTCTCCTAATAGTGATGAGACCTCAGACACATTTGTGTGTCTTGATAAGTCAAAAAAACCATTACCATCAATGGTTTCTTACAACACTCAATCCACTGACAACAAAACTTACATTGACCAATCAAGAGTGGATGCAACACTGTCACAACAGGTTGACAAAACTATACCAATGACATCCAAGGAAAACCATGACATAGTGGAAGCAAAGCCTAAGGAGAAACATGAAAATCCTGAGGAAAAAAGCAATCCTAGCATTGATCAATCTTGCTCATCTAGGCCTGAGCCCCTAGCTATGCTAAATCCTAGGGAAACTCACTAAAATTTGCATGAGATAGCAACCCAACAAGTCTTCATAGAACATAGAAGTGTCATAGAGTGCTTGACAGAGTTGGATGCTAAACTCAAATTATTCTCATGTGTCTACGTCTTGCAGACATGGGCACATTCCCTAGGGAGCAGCTTAAGGAACACATACCATATCCTCTATCCTAGGAAGAGCAAGAATATCTTAACGAGCACTATGACAAGCTACTATATGAATGCATGCAACTCATCTCTCACAAGGAAGCCGACAAACTACCCTTAAGTGTGACGTTCAAAGAAGTGTTTTTCCAACCAAATATCTTTGAGATAGAGTCAAAGTCAATTTGAAAAGCATTGGTTTGAAAACTACGCTACAATGGTCGAACTTGGAGCCCAGATTATTATAGTCTCAGAGGAGCGATTGGCCAAATGGCAGTCTGAATGAGACCCAACCTGTGGCACCAACTTCCTTTCGAGTACTAACTACCATTCAGGGTATGGACTTAGCCAAATCTAGCCAAGAGAACTCTCTAATTGATAAAATTTTCACTGAGGAGGAGCTACATATTGCGAGTAGACTTGAAAAAGGTACCATGCTACTTGATGTTGCAAAATATCTGTTGTTACTGAGTAGGCTGCCATGAGTACTGGATGCATGTGCCACACTCCAATACAATCCTGAGTTCTACAATTGGTTTTTATCCTCATGAAGTGACATGGATTTATAAATATGTATATAAATAAACAATGAGTTTTGTGACTGTGTATAGATAACACCAAAAAAGCAAAGCCAGTACACACACAAGCAATGATAATCAAGCGCAAGACAAAAAATTTGGATTTGATAGGTTGAGCTCCTTAGGTCCTCTCACCACATGTCTAGAAGTCATGTGACCATTCCCGCCTCGAGGTGTAGGGCAGGCAGCCCTCATTGCTACCATTGGAAGCCCTGGCCAACACCTCTAAGCATGTAAATGAGAGCCAAGAAGCTTCTTTACTAGACTCATGCTTCTGATCTAACTTATTGAGCTTAATTAAGTAGACAGGTAGTCCCTTTCTAACTCCCTTTACAATCCGAGATGCTTTGGCCAATTGAATTTTTGGCTTTCTTGCCTCGCCTTGAGTTGTGACTAAATCCCCTTCAAAGTTTCGAAAGGAAATTTGGCCCTTTTTCACAGTAAATGTGGGCATCATTAGGTTTAAGACAATCCATTCCGAGTAGACACTCATGGATACCTAGGCTCATGACTCTGAATTTGACAAAAGTCGTCTTTCCTCCCAGAAAGAATTCCACATTACATTACATATTTACTTCAGCCTTTAGCCAAGTGACCAATCACTTTACTTCTTTATCAATATACACAGTCAAGACAATCATTGTTAAGAAGAAGTCTTATTTCATTCATGTGGACATAGCCCTTTCGGATACAATTGTTCTTGGGGCGATGGAACAAACTATTACATTAATTCAAGGAGAATAAGATGTTGTTGCATTCAACTACAGGAATTGAGTAGTAGTACGGATTGGGGTCATCGATTTTTAGGTATCGATAGGTCATTGGAAGATCAAGGTATCTTTTCCTTTGATATCCGTTCTTCTCATGACGTCCCAACACCTTGATTCGGTCAGCAGGGATTACTCGAATCACTTCCCTGTACACATACTTATTTTGGTTAACCCTTCGACCTCCGACATGTAGGGTCGTGCTTGCGTGAGCCTCAATAAAAACGAACAGCTTCACGATCTTTAAGTCCTCCATCCACTTGATTCTCTTCAACTTAATTTGAAGGTATGCAGGTCGATGGACAGCTATGTAATAGATCCCTAAAACACCCATCCATCTTCATTCCACATACAAAGGTGATGGATTATAGATACGATCCAAGATGTTCATCATCTCAACACTTTGTTGACAATCCAGGGAATGCATTGCAGTCATAAACATTACTCGGAACACTAAGAACCTGTTCCCTGCTTCATAATTCTGCAAGGCAACATCGAAAGTAAGCAAATGTTTGGAACAGTAACATTTGCTTTACTTCTTCTTATTAAGATTCCTTAAAAACAAATCCTTCGTTGGTTTTCTCTGATACCAACTGTAACGTGTCCACCTGTTATCTTCAGGACACTCTTAGCAGTCCATCGGAAAGGATGTCTAGAAAGCTCCGCTCGACACTCCCATGGAATGTTACGGGGTTTGCGATCTAGGACTTTCCGCGTCTGCCATGTAGCGGAAGTATTCTGGCCGTTCCCACTTAGGACCGACCTGAATCAAGATTTTTCCTAATGGTCATTTCCTAAACGGCAACGAGTGTCGAACCCGAGCGAACTACTTTATGCAGAAATGCCAGGTCGGAAGCGGATTCACGATGCACTTGGTTCAAGGAGAATGGGAAACGAGAGGGATGCAAGCTCAACCTCTCTGCCATAAAGCATAGCCCCATTCCGTTCCCCTAAAACAGCGTAAAGCGGAATTACTATAACTTAGAATCTAGGTTAGCGCCCTTGCTATTCGTGTCCTTTGAAACAATCTTCTTGCTGTCCATCATGATTGAGAAAAGTTCCCAGCCAACCGGGACCACCCATCCGTAGGACGGACCCATGGCCACATCCACACACTTTTCTCAGGTTTTTTTAGTTATTTAATTACCTACCACATTTAGTTGGACATGCATCAATCAGCTTCCTTAATTATCCCGTTAGGCACTGGTTTCTTCACGTAATCATAGCACTTGACATAGAAAAGCAATGTCAAACAAGTTCCTTTTCAATAGCTTATCATTTTCATTCTTTAATTCTTTGAGAAAACAAAGCAAACTGTGCTCTATACAGCTATTACAAGCACAATCATTTCCAGTGATCGTTATTTTTGGCCAACTGCTAAGGAGTGAATTACTTCTTTCCGAATGCATCCAGCACTCGATCCGGGATCAATTGCGACTTGGCAAGATCCCCAAGGGTTTGTTTGTTAACCCTATATCCTTGGGTTAGGGTCGTACCCTATTAATCCAACTTAACCAGTAACTTAAGTTCTATTAGTAGTAAATATGTATTCCAATTTACTGATTGGTCCTTTGCTTCCAAGCAAATATCTAATTCCCTTATCTTGGTCACTTTTTCCAAGAAATGTGTTATGTTAGGATGACTACTCATCCTCTTGCAAGATAAACTTGTGCAAGAATCCGCCAATCTCATTCCGAGGAATTGGTCATTCCCTTGTGATCAAATCACAAGATCATGCGACTCTACAACTTGTTCCACAACTGTCGCATCCAATCTATGGGACTATTTTACCCATCAAATGGTGTCTTCCAATCACGGAGTCGTGATTAGATAGGGAACATGGTTAGGGAGTCTTCATAACAATCCATTCTTGATTGCACTAGGCCGACATTATCGGTCCTAGAGTTTCAACTCAATCTGAGCTTTATCTCTTTAGCGAGAGATCCTTAGGGTAAAAACCCTAGATCGTTTCTTACAAGTATGTCCTATTGTCCCTCCATTCCGTGAATGTGGGCAGGTCTTTAGGTTTATAAGAGTTTCAACTTGACAATAAGAGTGATTAGGTCACGTCCTCAACGTGCTAGATCCCAGTTAGCACTTGGGATATGTTGCATTGATTTAACCCTTCCTAAACGAGTCCCTCGTGGTCTAGGTGCTTAGGTTAAACCAATTTACTTGTCTATTCTTGAAGATATTTATGATACTATTTTTGTAACCACATGATTCATTGCCTATGTATGAGTAGATTTGCAAATCCTAACTTTTTTGGTTAAGATTAAAGAATATGCTAAGTTACGTCATAACTTCTATTGATTCTTCTAGAACATGCATTCAAGATTCATGCTACTAAGCATTAGGGTTTTATGTGAACCATGCAACCTTTTTCTATCTTCATTTCTAAATGAGGTATTCGTATGCTGAATGGGCATTACACAGCCTTTCGTAACTATTTACGTAATTGATTGAGATTTAAGCCAATTGACTAGAGATTAATCTACTTCATGCAGCTCAAGAACCATTTCCATGCCTTGCAAATTCCTACGGATTATTAGCAACTTTCTTTAACGAATCATTTCCAAGGAAAGATGCCTAATAATGCGACATGCGATTTATTCTTTCCATGCCTAATCGAAGTGTACAATAATAATTTCGACTTTGTAAAGATGATCTTTGGTTGATCTGAAATCTTTACTTTGTAATGCATAAAAATCACTTGCTAGGAATGCATAAAGATCTTATGTTCTTTTTTTTTAAATTCGTTTATTTGAAAATACAATTGACTGATTCTTTGATTGTAAGCTATTTAGCCAAAGTATTTCAATCGAAGAAGTGCATCCTAATTTCCTAAATGATCCATGCTAAATTTGAAATATTACGACCTAAATCAAAATAAGGAAGAAAAACCTGGACTTGTGGATTCAGTGAAATGTCCACATGGATGTTAGGAGAAGATCCTCCTGCGTTTGCATCTTGTGCCTTCTTAGGAGCGATCGCGACCTTTCCATCTTGGACGTAGATTTATGATCTTGGCCATCTCCTTCGCACGCGAAACTCCCTTTGTGGTTCAGCTTCCTTGATCGATTCCACCGTCTTTCATAATCGAGCTTTAGAAGGCTTAATAGGCTTCCTCCTCGGAGTAGTGATTTCACGATTAGGAAATGGATTTAAAAGGCTTGTAACGAAAGGACTTGAAAGGAAATAGGGTTTAAAAACTTTGTGGGGATGCAAGGGCTTAAACTCCGGGGCTATGAGGGAAGAAAAAGGCCTTAAACTTCAAGGAAAAAGGGGTGTAAAATATTGATTTGGGAAGGCTAATAAAAGGGGATTTTTAAAGAACCCGGGGTAATAAGAACCCGCTTGAGAGGGCAATAGGGAAGGCCCACGGGAAGGGGTTTAGCACTCGAGCTATTGGGAGCTTATGGGAAATCCAGAGGGGAAAAAGGGCCTTAATTTTTGGGGTAAATGGCCTTTTAAAGGGGTTTGGATGGAATTTAAAAAAAGGGGGGAAAGGGCCTTAATTTTCGGGGTAAATGGCCTTTTAAAGGGGTTTGGGTGAAATTTAAAAAAAAGGGGGAAAGGGGGTGCTTATGAAGGGCGTAAATCCCGGGGTGAGACTCCCTTTATGTAAGAATGCAAGGGAGGGGAAGGGCTTAATGAGCTTTTAAAAGCTTGGATAGGACCCCACGGGAAGGGGGGCTTTGGATCCCGAGGGGGGGTTATAAACCCCACTTTGGAAGGCTTTAAGGAAGCCCACAAGAAGGGGGGCTTCCTAAGGGCTTTGGAAGCTTCCCAAGAAGCTTCCAAAGCTTCTGCGCTCGTCGTGGAGATGCCATGTGGAGGAGAGGAAACGACTATTGGTGGCAATTTGCGATTCCCAAGTGGCGGCTCACGATTCTAGGCGGCAACTTCAGCGGCGCCACACGACTACTTCTCTTCCTTCGATGGCGATGATACTCTTCCCTCACTCTCTCTCGACACGGCCAGTGCTTATGGCCTTCTTCTTCTCAGAATCCTCTCCCTCCCCTTCCTTGGCCCGTGGCTTCCTCCTTCACTCCCCTTACTCCCCAATCTACAATGTGACGGCCCAGCCTCTCCATCACTCTTTTTGGCGGCGTCCGATTATCACCCCCCCTTTCCTTCTCACCCCATAGAGGGTATTTATATGGAAGGGAGAGGTACCTCCCTCCCTCCACGTGGCCTGGCTGCATGGCATTTACCTTTGGCGAGCTCCAGCGAGGAGCTTAATCATCAGCACCTCTCTCCCTCTCCTCCCGCACGACCGTCGGCTGGGGGAAGAGGGGACAATTTTAAAGAAAATTTTACCATTATTCCAAATATTATCATTTTGGCCTCCTACCAAGAGGAGGTTCTTATGAAGAGCGCGGGTTTTTATTAACCCATAGTCCTAAGTCTCAATTGGTCCGTGGAGAGTGTACAATTAATGACTGCATCATTTGCAACCACAATGCCAGCATTGTCTTTTGCCCAGACTTCACACGTGTACTTAGTAATTTTCAGCAGAAATATTACAGGTGGCCTCATCAAACCTTAAGGGAACACAAGGAATGTGCTGATATACCAGGCAAGCCTACTAACGAGAGCGAGGACTTGTTGGAAGAGTTGATATAAGCACATGTTGAACAAAGAGAACCAGTGAGCGAGGCCATGCTTGAAACAAGAAGGTCAGGAGACATTGCAAAGGATAGATTGTGGACTTACAAATATCATAGAAGACCACAAAAGAATCCCAAGCCTTATAGATGAAGGTATTGATGGAGAGCTAGCACAACGTCGCGATGGATATCCAAAGTGTCGCTACGTGCTCAAGGGTATTATGCAAGTAACCTATGGATTTGGGTACCAAAACCCCTTGCTAAACCTCCTCTGTCAGCAAGCTGAAGGCCAGTTCACATCAAAAGCAAAGAATAACAATAGAAAATCTAAATGAAAATCCAAGTCTCAAGGCAAGAAACCAAACATGACTATTGGAAAGGTCGACCCTCAACCTATTGTGCTTAACAAGCAGACATCAAATGTAACTGTTGGGTGTGCAGAAAGACCATCAGTGCTTAAGGAGCCTTTGACTTTCCAAGAGGATGATGAGCACCACAAGCACAACATTGCTCATGGTAAGGCTGATTGCTCAACAAAGTAAATGGCAGAATTGTCTAACAGCCCCACGAGAAAATCCAGCCACCTAGGAGTCCCAAATCTCCTACATCTTCTTTCCTTAGATAGACACATGAAGCACAACAATAGTCGTCAAGTGCAGCTGCTCAATCCCAATCTCTATCTCCATTTGAGCTTCCAATTTTTTGAGGTGTGGGACATGACAACACCCCTAATTCTCAACCTAGGGATATTCCTGTGCACTCCATCGTGGCTAGCTCAAATGCTCGATCTGCACATGTGAATGCTCAAAGGGCAACAAAAGACACAACCACTTCTGATGTGCCTAAGGACTTGATACCGCAATCCACCAATAGTAGCCAGTCCACTGAACTAGCTACTACTACTTCCAATCAGGAATCACAACAATCATAGCTTTTTGCTGTGACAATGCCCCTTGCGGAACATGTCCTTAGCAATTCACCTGTGGAAGAGGTATCGCAACCAACATCCTTGACACCTCCAATACTTCCAAAGCACCTGAAGCCTAGTCTTGAGGAGAAATCTCTCAAAGATTTGGCCAACGAGATGGCACATCTGACCAATGAACTAGAGATGAAGTGCCTAATGAAGCTTGATCACAAGCTGACAGCCATCACGTGTGCATACATCCATGTGGACATTGGAAGGCCAACATCAGAGCATACAAATATCATAAAATAAGTCAAAAGTAGGACAATTTTTTTAGAGTTCTCTTGTGTACGAGGTTTGTGGTGGATGTGTGAACAAGTGTCACATGAAGTTTTTATTTAATTTGTTTAAGCAAGTGTTTCTTGAAATTATGATAACCCTAAGTTTGAACCTAAGTCATTCTGCAAGTAGACAAAGAATTATAGAATCTAGATCTTGGCATGAGGAGTAAGAGCCATTCGAGAAGGTTGGGTAGTGGAAGAAGAGGGGATTCTTTGGAATGACGAGGAAGATGACGGTACCATGGCTATCATTAGAGGATAGAAGTGATTGTCATGCTAGGAATGAGAGGTGCCACTGCTTACTGTGGGGTGGAGATGAGTAAGAAAGATGGAATATAGGAGGACCTATTCATATTCCCTCTTGTGACCATGCCATCTACTTCTTCTTTTGTGGTGATCATCCCTCCACAAATTCTCTTGCATTTGGCAAATATATCCTTATCTGCTACTCTTCTTCTAGTTGATTGCGCTCGTATTTGTCTTCTTCTCCAACATCTTCTTCAACCTTTTCAATGAGTCGCATAGAGGGTGCAGAGTGGGGATTCTTGGTGCACTTGAAATTGGCACATACATATGACAACATTTCTTCTTCTTCTTTTGTGCCTCTTCTACTTCTTCCTCTTTCCCCTCATCTTCTGCTAAACCCTCAGGCCTTGTGAGCTTGAAGCAAGGCGGGTGGTGCTGGTTGTGGGTTTCCCCTAACTTCAATGCACACAGCCTTGCTATGCTTGTGTGATAGCAGTGGACCACCATTGTTTTTACTAAGAGGGATGTAGAAGATCTTCCACGTTGTTTTTGCTAAGAGGGATGTAGAAGATCTATGGTAGCCTACATGTTCCTTCTTCTTCTTCTTCTGATTTGATGCATTTCCTTCGATTTCTTTCTCTCTCCGGAGCTATGACCTCCACCAGGCTCATTGAACGACTTCTTCTACTGCGAATCAAAGAACTATATGGAGTCAAGGGCCACACACAGGCCATCATTAAACCATTGGTGATTGTACAAAGGGAGTAGCCATTCGGTCATGGCCCACAATCGTGCATAAACAAGATGACGTTGATGGAGTTCGTGATGCCCATGGCCTTGGAAGAGATGTCGGTGTCTAGGTACACCTCTTTCTATTTGTCTATCTCTCTCTGGGACTGATGATGATGACGATGATGGCAGGTGTGCAAGTGCAATTCATATTTGCCCCGCTCTTGGAAAGCAACAGTAGGCAATAGCGCAACAGAGCATGGCCTTCTTCAAACTTCTACTCAGCATCTGCTCTCCAATTTTGAATGCTTCTTCTTCTTTAACAGACATGGCCAGAAGGAAGGAGGAGCTTCGATATTGAGGATGCCATGAGCTTGATTGCATAGACTCGATCTTGTGCTGCTATGGTTGCTTCTTTCTTTCCTTATTCTCCTGCAATGCCTTCACAAGCCCTCCTCTCTCTCTTTCTCTTTTTGCATCCGCCTCTTCTCCTCTGAGACGAGCATGGCTATGGCGGCGGGTGCGGCTATGGCAGACGAGATGATAGACCTTTGTCTGAAAGCTCACTTTAGGAGGCTTGAAAGGGTAGTCGGGAGGGAAATGGATCATGACGAAGAATACACCGCCTGCATAGGGGCTATTGGTAGGGCCCATGATGGTGGCTTGCCAGTGGAACAGGTCCTCGCCGACAGGCCTAGCGCTGCACGATTTGGGGGGTCCTTCTGCAGGTCTTGAAGCTCCTTCTGTATGCGCTTCGACGCCATCTCTCTCTCTCTCTCTCTCTCTCTCTCTCTCTGTCCTTCGAATTGGGTCCCATCTAACAGCCCATCTAATGGATCATGCACAATCCAAAATGAAAAGCCGTTGGTTGTCGACAAGCAGCCCGTCTCCCTCTTCTTCTAGTTGTCTTCTTGTTGGGGCATCCTATGCCTCCAAGTTTCATCTTTTGTGGTATGTCCCCTTTGACAGCAAGGTCAACACATGGTTGTAAGAGACGATGGGTTGCTATCATGTGTCAGAGATGGAAGGTAGAGACGAAGAGGCACCATTAGATAGGTAGATTGAGGGTAGTGCAGTAAGAGAAATCGATTGATGGAGAATATGAAGGACGTTGTTGTGTCATTGCTGAGGAGGGGGAGGATAAACATGCGCAGACACAACGTACTAAAATGAATGATCGAATTTGCATTTCTGTGTAGGGGACTACGAGGCAGGGTTTTCTACTGAGGAGCACGGTCCTCTGCCTGTGCAGGTTGACTTGTTAGGGTTTTCATACCTTCCAGAACATGACTTGCCTTATGATCTGAGGCATCTGTGCTACCTATAACAAGGCTTTTCACTTCCGGTGCATCGCACCACAAATTCACTTGCTAGTGATCAATCCAGGAAAGGTAGCATGATACCTCAATCCAAAGTATGGAGGACCCATCTCCATCAATCTCTCTCTCTCTCTCTCTCTCTCTCTCTCTCTTGTTCGAACAATCTTCCTCCTCCTCCTCCTCTCCTAGTTAATTCCTCTGGTACGATCAGTTCTACGATCAAATCACAGCGCCAAGGAATCCTCCTCCTCTCTTCTCTCTCCTCTTTCTCTATCTCTCGTGCAATGTGGTAATGGCCGCCTTCTTATCCCTCTCCTTCTCTTATGTTCCTTTTCTTCTTCTTCTCGTTCCTCTTGGAGACATGAAGACCTCTTGGAGACATGGAGATGCTGCGCTACTATTTCTGCTACACGTCTTCTTCATCTTTGTATCCTTCTCATGGGCTTCCATCTCATCCTGCATCTTCTTGTACTTTGGGACACACAATTTCTTCACTGCTTTGCATCAGATCTTCAAGTCTCTTTTTTTTTCTTCCTTTGGTGTTTTGAGATCATCTTCTTCCCCGGCTGCGCACCAAAATGACAGCAACCCTCCCACAGCAGGAAATGAACATGAAATCAAGGTAGAAGCATGCAAAATCTATGCACATGGCTGAGCCATTAATCTCAAAACTAAAAAGAAACCATAAATCTTCCACTTAATAATAAGCCGATTCGTTATCTTCATCATCTTCATCCATAGCTTCAACCATTACATAAGAACAAAAGGGAAAAGAAGAATTTCTGCACAAAAGATAGAGGAGAGAGGAGAGAGAACAACTTTTTGCACCACCAAAAAGAGAATGTGCGATTGGACAAGAGAGGGAAGGGAAAGAGGCACATAACCACTCGTGCACTCCACCCCACCTCTTCCCCAAAAAGCACACCCCTTTGTATTTTATTATTTCTTTGAAACTTTGATACATTTGATATTATAAGACCTTTGGCCTTTAATTTTGAGTATTCCTATCCTTTACAAATGCGTGCACGTAACACTTTTGTGTATACCATTTATTTATGATAGATATGGATGTGGATGTGGCCCCCTCATATCTCTATCTCTTTTTGGTGATTTTGTAACAATGTAGTATTATTCTCTTGACAAAAAATAAAAATATGATGCATGCTTGGATTCTTTTGTGCCTTGTTTTTATGCTTCTTTTGAGTGTCATCAGGGCTAAGGCTCAAGTATGTTACTCATAGATATATGTGTGCATCACATGGGTTTGAAATAAAGTATTTTCAAAATACCATTTTTATGTATTTTTTACATACAGAAGGGTGTAATATAAAGGGGTTATTTATATATTGAATAGAAAAGGGTTATGTTTTATTCAAGAAAAAATCATAGATACGGATATTTATAAATAGGCCATGAACGCACATGATGTAGAGGATATACATATAGTTACACCCCCGAGGGCTAAGGGCAGTGGAGATGTTGGCCGGGATCCAAATGGTGTAGTCCCTGGCTGTTGTCGTATTAAGAATGCTCTGAAGAGTTGACAGAACTCTCGCCTCTAAGAGAAGTGGATCATGAGATCAAGCTAGTGCCAGGAGCTATGCCAATTGCGAAGAGACCTTATAGAATGTCCATCCCAAAAGCAATTGAACTGAAGGAACAACTCAAGAAACTACTAGATCACGGCTACATTCATCCTAGTAGTTCACCATGGGGAGCTCCAGTACTGTTCCAGAAAAAGAAAGATGGAATGCTTCGACTGTGTATTGATTACAGAGGGTTTAATCAATCAACTATCAAGAACAAGTACCCTATTCCTAGAATAGATGAGCTTCTTGATCGTCTTCAGGGTGTGAAGATCTTTTCCAAGATTGATCTCAGGTCTGGTTACTATCAAATAAGGATCAAGGAAGAAGATATCCCAAAGACGGCCTTCAACACAACATATGGACACTTTGAGTTTCTAGTTATGTCATTCGGGCTTACGAATGCGCCTGCCACCTTCAACAGGTTAATGTAGGATATCTTTAGGCCATATCTTGATGACTTGTGCTCGTCTTCTTCGACAACACTCTAGTCTATTCCAAACAAGAAGAAGATCATGAACCCCAACTTCGGATTGTCCTTGAGACAATGAGGGCACATAAGCTATATGCTAAGATGAAGAAGTGTGTATTCTTCAAGCGTCAGATTGAATATCTGGGATTCATCGTATCAGTGGAAGGAATCTCAGTGGATCTGCGGCCAAAGTCAGAGATGTGCTAGAATGGCCAATACCAACAACTGTCAAAGAAATACGTAGTTTTCTTGGATTGACATGATGGTATAGGGTCTTCATCAAAAACTATGCTTTGATTGCAGCACCTCTGACAGACTTACTGAAGAAGCAAACATCCATTGCATGGTCAACTGCCAAACAAAATAGCTTTGATAGATTGAAGCAAAGTTTGGTATCAGCACCTATCCTAAAACTTCCAGATCTCAGTAAGGAGTTCGAGGTAATAATTGATGCTAGCACACTTGCCTTAGGATGTGTGCTCATGCAGGAAGGTCATCCTGTAGCATACTCTTCAAGGAAACTGAAAAGCCATGAGAAGAATTATGCTACCCATGATCTAGAACTATTAGCTGTCATCCATGCCCTAAAGCTTTGGAGACACTACCTGTTGGGTAACAAGTTTACTCTAGTGACTGATCATAAAAGTCTTAAGTGGGTCTTTACCCAGAATGAGCTCAACATGAGGCAACGTCGGTGGATTCAAGTGCTGGAGGAGTATGATTTTGAAATCAAATATCGACCAGGAAAGGAGAATGTAGTTGCCGATGCACTCAGTCGCAAGGCATTCCTTACTTCTCTAATCTTGGAAAATCCATCAACAGCTAGATCTCTAGCTACAAAGGTATCTATGCCAAACAATCCAAGACTTGAGCTAGCTAGAGAGGAAGCATGCCATGATCCAACCTATCAAAAGATGCTAAGGGAGATCTCTATCAAGGATCACGACCAAAAGCTACAGGCTAAGTATCATGAATTCTCTATCAATAGTGGACTTGTCTACTATAGAATGAGGCTATGTATACCGGCAAGCCAATCACTTAAGCAGAAGATAATGTGGGAAGCTCATGATTTCCCTTTCTCAAGACATCCTGGCTATGCCAAAACTCTCAATGCAGTTAGAAAGAGCTACTATTGGGAGAGGCTTAAAGGTGACATTCTCAAATATTTCACTGAGTTTTTATCTTGTGAATGTATCAAAGCCGAACATATTAAAATGCCAGGAATGTTACAACCACTTGGCATTCCCCAAACGAAATGGAAATTCATCAATATGGACTTTGTTGTTGGCCTACCCCAAGTTCAGGGAGGATACAACTCCATCATGGTTGTGGTTGACATGCTGACTAAGGTTGCACACCTTATTCTAGTAAAGACAAACTATAAAGCCTCAGACATTGCAAGGTTGTTTATCAAGGAGATATTCAAGCTACATGGGCTACCTAGAAGAATCATTAGTGATCGTGATTCTCTCTTCACATCACACTTCTGGAGAGCTATCTTTGAAGCCATTGGGACTCAAGTCTGTTTTAAAACAGCTTACCATCCCCAAACCGATGGACCAAACAGAGTGAGTCAATCAAGTCATTGAGGATATGCTAAGGGCACACTGTTGTCGTGAGCCAAAAAGGTGGATTCAATACTTGCCTTTAGTTGAATTTGCCTACAATGCTTCTTACTAACAAAGCATTCAGATGACCCCTTTTCAAGCATTGTATGGTCATGATTGTCGAAGTCCCCTAAACTTCTCAGATCCAACCTTGAGGGTTGAAGCTTCAAGGCAGATGTTGGAAGAGATGGATGACCAAGTAAAGTCAATAAGATAGGACATCCAAGCTACAAAGGATAGACAGAAGGCATACGCGGACTTGAAGCATCAAGATAGAATCTTCGAGGAAGGAGACACGGTTTTCATTCACGTATGCCCAAAGAAGAGTTCTCTATCCTTAGGAGATTGCAAGAAGCTAAGTCCAAGGTATTGTGGACCATACAAGATCCTCAAGTGCCAAGGACCTAATGGTTCATAATGTATTCCATATCAGCTTATTGAAGAAGTATATACCTAATCCTAGCCATGTACTTGATGACCATCAAGTTGTAATGCCTAGTCAAGGAGTCCTTGAACTAAGGCATGACAGAATCTTAGATGTTAGGGAGAGACAAGTGAGATCCAGAACCTTGAGAGAATGCCTCATCCAGTGGAAAGATTATCCCGAGGAGGATGCCACTTGGGTAGATGAAAACACTCTCAACCATCAATATCCCCAGTTTATCTCGAGATGAGGACATCTTGATTCTGCCAAGGGGGAGAGAATGTAATATTTTTGCTGAAAAATACTAACTACACGTGTGATGTCTGGGCAAAAGACAATGCCGGCATTGTGGTTGCAAACGATGCGGTCATTAATTGTACACTCTCCATGAACCAATTGAGACTTAGGACTATGGGTTAATAAAAACCCACGCTCTTCATAAGAATCTCCTCTTGGTAGGAGGCCAAAAGGATAATATTTGGAATAATGGTAATTTTTTTTAAAAAATATCCCCTCTTCCCCCAGCTGACGGTCGTGCTGGAGGAGAGGAAGAGAGGTGCTAATGATTAAGCTCCGCTGGAGCTTGCCAAAGGTAAATGCCATGCAGCCAGGCCGCGTGACCTAATCGCTCTTATTGTCAAGTTGAAACTCTTATAAACCTAAAGGCCTGCCCACATTCACGGAATGTAGGGACAATAGGACATACTTGCAAGAAACGATCTAGGGTTTTTACCCTAAGGATTGCTCGCTAAAGAGATAAAGCTTGGATTGAGTTGGAACTCTAGGACCGATAATGTCGACCTAGTGCAATCAGGAATGGATTGTTATGAAGACTCCCTAACCCTGTTTCCTATCTAATCATGACTCTGTGATTGGAAGACTCCATTTGATGGGTAAAATAGTCCCATAGATTGGATGCGACACTTGTGCAACAAGTTGTAGAGTCACATGATCTTGTGATTTGATCACAAGGGAATGACCAAATCCTCGGAATGAGATTGGCAAATTCTTGTGCAAGTTTATCTTGCAAGAGGATGAGTAGTCATCCTGACATAACACCTTTCTTGGAAAAAGTGACCAAGATAAGGGAATTAGATATTTGCTTGGAAGCAAAGGACCAATCAGTAAATTGGAATACATATTTACTACTAATAGAACTTAAGGTATTGGTTAAGTTTGGTTAATAGGGTACAACCCTAACCCAAGGATATAGGGTTAACAAAAAAACCCTTGGGATTCTTGCAAAGTTGCAATTGATCCCGGATCGAGCGCTGGATGCATTCGGAAAGAAGGAATTCACTCCTTAGTAGTTGGCCAAAAATAACGACCACTGGAAATGATTGTGCTTGTAGTAGTTGTATAGAGCACTGCTTGCTTTTTTTGCTCAAAGAATTAAAGGATGAAAAGATATCTAATGCTTCAGGTTGAAGGCCTCAAGGGAGAGGCAACCTCAATTACCCCCGACAGTCTGCCTGGCCCTAACCCAGGGGGTTGTTAACCGTGCCGAGAAGGTGGACCGAACCTGCTGCAAGAGGTCTTTCCGTTGAGCGCTACTTGGAGTAGGAGGACGCTTGGGTGCTAGGGGGGGCTCTGGTCGTAAATCCCTTGCCTTCCGGCCTTGCACAAGAGGCCAACGTGACTTGGGATTAGATCTCGAGGCCCGCATACTAGTCTACGGGTGGAATCTTGGATTAGTAATCCCTATGGATTGCTAGATAGCCTTCGGGCGGATTATGGATAAGCCTACGGACTGGATGTTATAAATGTGTTCCAAAGATAAATATGATAAGCTGTTGAAAAGGAACTTGTTTGACATTGCTTTTCTATGTCAAGTGCTATGATTATGTGAAGGAGCTAGTGTCTAACGGGATAATTAAGGAAGCTGATTGATGCATGTCCAACTAAATGTGGTAGGTAATTAAATAACTAAAACAACCTGAGGAAAGTGCGGTGGATGTAGCCATGGGTCCGTCCTACGGATGGGTGGTCCCGGTTGGTTGGAAACTTTTCTCAATCATGATGGACAGCAAGAAGATCATTTCAAAGGACACGAACAGCAAGGGCGCTGACCTAGAGTCTAAGTTATAGTAATTCTTGTCTATGCTATTTTAGGGGAACGGAATGGGGCTATTCTTTATGGCAGAGAGATTGAGCTTGCATCCCTCTCATTTCCCATTCTCCTTGAACCAAGTGCAGTGTGAATCCGCTTCAGACCTGGCGTTTCTGTGTAAAGTAGTTCGCTCCGGTTCGATGCTTAGTTGTCGTTTAGGAAATGACCATTAGAAAAAACCCTGATTCAGGTCGGTCCTAAGTGGGAACGGCCAGAATACTTCGGCTACGTGGCCGACGAGGAAAGTCCTAGATCACAAACCCTGTAACATTCCATGGGAGTGCCGAGCGGAGCTTTCTAGACATCTTTTCCGATGGACTGCTAAGACATGTCCTGAAGATAATAGGCAGACACGTTACACCACCCTTGCTAAAGGTTGTGATTATCTTCACACTCGGTAGTGTCAAGTGTATTCTCTACTCTACATAATCAACCTCACACTTCATCAACCTTTTGAAGGGTCATCCTAGGAGGGTTTCCTTTCCACAATCTGCACTATTTGGAGGAATGTGGAATAGGATAGGCAACCTTTCAATTTCAATAGTTATAAGGATTTTGCACTTCCCTATAAGTGCATGTGGGTATCCCGCATAAGGACTAAGAGTTGCATTAGTCAATGTGAGTTCTGATTGGCCTAGTAGGGTCCATGCTTCATAGGTCAAGATATTGAAATCATCTCATTCATCAATGAGAGAATCGACATTATGCTCTTTTTTTGCGGTGAGTTTGACCCTAAGATAGGAAAGCGGTACTATGTCTTCATCTTTCGACCCTAAGATAGGAAAGCGGTACTATGTCTTCATCTTTCGAGTCTTGGCTTATAGATTTAGGCCTTTTGATGCATGTCTTTGAGTCCTCAACTGTACAATCAGATGTGGATTCTCCACTAATGTCTTGGGTCATCTATGCAATGTTATTCAAGATGCATCTATCATCAAGACTTTCATGTCTAGTCATCCTTGCAGTAGCTTGATGTTGTTGCATTCTGTTTTGACTAGATGCAATCTGGACGCAACCTACACATGTTTTTGTGGTATGGCCTTTTTGCCCTTGTTGGCTAGATTGGCCCATTGAGGTTCTACCATCTATGTTTGTCTTTGTTTGGGTGTGGGCTTTTGGTTGTTGTTTTGCAAGTGAGGATCTATGCTTGTGTAGAGCCACTACTACACTAGGATCTAGTTTGGAGGACCTCCCACTAAGCACCATGCGCGATTTGAAGGATTGTTCATAGCCAAGTTTTGAACTACTCACTCTAGATTTCAGCTCAATGATAGATCTATGATGTACTTGCGGCTCTATACGGTCTCTGGGTCTGTATTTTCTTGTTTTGGTTTGTTGGTCCAATTCCCAGAATTGTCTGATTCTGGGTGATCCAACTTTCAGAGTCGAACGGTTTGATTGGATTGGATCTGATTCCAAAGAGTGGTCCAATTAGTAGTTGGGGCCGAGTCCTATGGTTGGTCTGACTACTATAGAGTGATTCATTGTTGTGCCTCCTAGCCCCCCGGTGTTGGATCACTCCCCCCCCTCTCCCCCCCCCCCTCGTGGAGTCCTTAGGCAGTGGCGTCTAGGCCACTGCCCCCCCTCCGAGTCCTTAGGTGGTTTTGCCTTTCTACCACTAGGTGGCAGCACCTCTAGGCCACTGGGTGACGTGATGCTTTCTAGGCTCATCTATCATAGCCACACACCTAAAGCATGAGCCTTTCCCACAGCTAATGTGTACAAGAGCTAGGGCCAACACGTATAGAACTGCTCTCTAGGGCTGCATGGTGAATAGAGTGACTGCCATTAAGCACTTGTTGGGCAAACCTGGATCACAGGTTCTCACCATGAGAGTGTCTAGCAATAGTAGCACATCATCAAGCAGAAGTGGGAGCAGCACTAAGGGATTTAGTGGCGGCCCTCCTGGTCCACAAAGAGAGAGAGAGAGAGATAGAGAGAGACAGAGAGAGACAGAGAAGACACAAAGAGTCTGCCAACTTCCAAGGAGGCTAGGTAATTATTTTCTCATGATTGCCTTGGTTTTCAACCATCACTTTTCAGCACCCATCACTCTCACCAATTCAAATTTGCCTTGGTTTGAGAGTTGCGTGTTTGAGAGCTCTCTATTGCTTCGATGCCTCCCAAACCTATAGCTTAAATAGTAAATTAGTATATATGACCATTGCATCCTCATGTACAAAGGCCACCAGTAGTGATGATGATAGGGAGAGAGCTTGCGAGGGATTCTTCCATCTAAGAATACCCCAATATACTTGCAAATCTCATGAAAAGATGGATGAATTTGAGGATGCAAGACATAAGGCCTTTACCATTGCCATGGTATGTCCTTTCCTCTCCTGACAATGATTAGAGTGTATCTCCTCACTTGGAAATTTGAGCTCCTCATCTTCTTTTAGCTCATCTTCACACTCATCTCCACCCCAATTGAATGGCATATAGGTTTTGCCCTTAATAGAGGTGTCCTCATCATCATCCTCCCATGGCCTCTTCCCCTTGTACTTTATTAGGCACACAATATTTTCTGTAGTTGATGGATGACCTTGGCTAGATAAAGAATAAAATCTTCAATAACATGAGAAACTTGGAATTTTTTTATCTCTGCCACAATGGGTACTCTGAGTTTTTCCCAAGAACTAGATGGGGTCGCATACTTTGTTTTGTATGAGCCATTCTTATGGAGAAAGCAAGTTCAAAGGCCTAGAGTTGAATAAGAGTGAAAAACAAAAATGAACTACATACTTGCTATTTAAAGGGTAAGTTAATCAAGGGGGTTCACATGTAGGGGGGGATTAATAGGGTTCAAGTAGTATAAGCCTATTCAAAGCCTTGATGACATGTACTACCATGGTAAATGGCATGTATAGTTACTACATTACTAGTTCGTCATCTTTCACTATTATGAGCTTCTAATTGATTTTTCTAGAGTAGTGGCCTTTTCATTTTCTAATATTATTGAATGAGAAAAGGCACATCTACAGAACCAATTGAATATCTAAATGAGGTACCTCATTTTCTAGTGACCTCCTATGTGGTAAGTATTCTTAAAATATGCACCTTGAGCATGACATTGTGACTTCTCATACATTATGTGCTCTACAATTTCAAGGACCCATACTTATCAAAGAAGTATGATTTTTGGGCATACAATAGATGCTATAAAAACATGGGTTGTTAATATTAGATGTGCAATACCAAATTACACACACGAAATAAAGTAGAAGTGAAGTCGAGATAGTACCATCTAATAGTGATAGTCATTTCTTCCTATGCATTGGCAATGAGTTTTGTGAAAACTCTAACTAATTGATGGAATTCATATCAAGTTAAAGGATTTGTTGAGGATTTTCATATTATAGATGCAAACTTACCAAATAAATTCTAAGCATTCCCAATGTTAGGATTTCTTTTCAAGTATGTACTACATTTGTATATATATTTCCAAAGCTCCCACTTTAGCTTTGATGACTTATTGGTCATGTTACTGAATAATGTTTTGGCCTTTTCCCCCCTCATGGATATCTTATGGGCTACATAATGAATTAGCCTTGATACCATTTGGTCTTTTTGGATCTTAACCTTGTCTCCATGCATGCCTATGGAGTTCAATAACTCCTCAAATTTCTCCATAACTACTTGGTTCCTAGAAGGAGATTTCTTATATACACAGTTGATGTACAACTTTAAGATCTTGTCAAACATACACATGAGGCAATGTAGAGTTTAGAAGTGATAATTATGGATGCCAATGTGAAATACAAGTTTTCAAATGTTTTCAAGATGTGACCTATTGGATGGTGCCTCTCTATTGCATCCCAATGCTTCTTCATTCCACATGATATGTTCCAATGACTTAGAACAATGTATAGGCAAGGTAACAACACCGATGCCTTAGTGTAACAATTCAACACGCAAATGAGTATCTTGAGATCACCACCCAAATACTACTTGACATAAAATTCTCCAATTCCCTCCACTTAGGGCTTCTCACCATTTGTTAGCCTAGCATTTTTGTCAAGATAAGGGTTTTGCTGAAAGATCCCTGATAGCACATTATGCAACTCCTTAGACACCTCGACTATTGCTCCTAGCCACCAATTTTTTTCCGACTACATAATAAATGGAGGAACGAGTGTTTTATATTTGGAATAGGACATTTCATAATTCATAAGTGTAAGACCTACTCTTTCTAACTTGCGTCCCTTTACAATTTGACATTCATTGAAATTCACAGTGAACTCAAAAGTTGAACTATTTAAGGAAAATTATCTGGGAGAAGGGAAATATTAGGACTATCATATTTAGATTGTAGTTTGATGCGAGAAAGATGCATTCGTCTAAAAATATATCTAATTCATAGATTTTTTTTCAAAATTTAATAAGTGAGGAACTATTGCTTAGAACAAAGGGCAGTAAAAAGGAAAATGTCAAGTTTGAAGAGATGAATAGGGCTGTAAGGTTAGATCTCAATTTTGGTGAATATAGAGTGTGTTCACATGAAAGAATGGAAAAATGAGGAAAAATGTGCTATAAATGGGCTAAACACATCATATTTACAATATTATATCACAATTCAATATATTTTGTATTAAGAAAAAAGTGAATTCACAAATGGTCCTTTTAGCCTCCCTCTCTCCTTAAAACAAGGAAAATAGGATAGAAGAATAGTAAAATAATCCTCTTCTCTCTCCACTTTTGCAAGATCATTTTGAATTTTTTATATTATATACAAAGATATACTCAGATTCCTTGTCTCTCCTCATTTAAGAAGTCTTTTTCAACCAAATTTTATATTAAAAAAGGAGTTAGTTACAAGAGTGTGGTGCTTCATTTTAAATGAAAAATGATTAGTAGATACGAGGGAATTGATTTTTTAATCAAGAATAAGAAAAATAAAATTTTGAAAGATCCTTTTAAGATATTTTGGAGATTTTTTATATTTAATATTTTGCTTTTAAAAAAACCAATTCGTCAAATTTTTTGTTTTTTGAAAATATTTTTGGAGGTAAAATAGAAATTTCTAAAATATGAAAAGTCTTGGACATTGCTACTCTCTGAGCTATTTTCTCTGGCATACTTATACTCTCTTATGGCTTTATTGTGACCTCTTCTATGTGTTTATGCATCCTTCATTAACAAAGTGAATTACTTACACCCTTCTTTCCCTTGGCACCTTGGTGTACCTCTCTGTGCATCTCCACTCTACCTCCTGTGACAACTAAGTAGGCTCCCTGTTTTTATTAATAAGTAAAATGAATATAGGAAAGAAGGAGCTGCATATTGAGGTAGAGATTGAATACACCCTACTATTAAAAAGAACCCAGCTTACCAGTGTCAACCCTCTGGTTCTACAAAGTTACATGAAAATGGGATTGAAACATGTAGACTTGTGGGTTGACGAGGGAATCTACCCAATTGATCCCTTACACAATAGACCTCCAACTTTATCAGGAATCAAAAATTTATTGAAGTATGTGTGTGAGGATGAAAATGGGTTGCTCGGTTACACTAGGTAGCTTAATGATCAAGCATTCAAAGTATTTACAACTTTCCAAGAAACCATAAAAATTTGTCATGATGTGATCGATGCACATCAACTTCATATACAACAACTCATAAAGCAAGTGTTACAATTGAATGACACTATAATTCAACAAAAAAATCAAATTAATACAATGAAGGACACTATCCATGACATTGGTATCTCATATGAGAAAGCAAAGGCACAATTGGACGACTTGAGAAATATCAACATCAAGCTAACATAGGAGCACAAACGAAAGAAGAAGCCAATCAACAAGCTAATTGTGAATAGCAGTCAATGGAAGAGATATATCAAAGCATGCAAGGTAGCTCAGAATGACAACCTAAGTGAGGGTGAGGTTGGATCATGTATTGGTAGATTGCTAAAGGTAAATACATTGGAAAACGCTTTAAGCAATCCTAAGTTTAAGGCTGTGAAGGAAAAGGTGATGGAGTGCACATTAAAAGATGTGTCAAATGAGTTCTTAGCTGTGGATGCACAATCCATTTGTGATAGGGCTATTATTATTACAGTGACTTACTCAAAGATATTCAAATGTGTGAAGGCTAGGTTTGGTCATGTATTGAAGAGAAATAGAATCGTGCCTCTTCCTCAAAATTCAAAGTTAATAGAGGCACGGTAGCAACTTAATGCAAAGGTTTTGGAGCTGATAGAAGATCCCATGCACATTCAATGCGTGGAAACACTAAAGATTGGGACCAAAAATGCATATGAGTTGAAGTTCACCAAACTCAACAAGTACTATTTAGATTTTTATAAGGTGCAATTGGAAATTGTAATGTACTACAATACGTTTGTTGAGGAATGTAATAGTAAATTATAATTTGTTATAAAATTGGATGAAAGTGAGGTTGTCAAAGGAGTAAAGCTTGAAAGAGTTAGTATAACTTTGATAAATAGAGCTTTAGTGTTCAATCCAAGTGCCATGTGTGGTGGTTCGCTACATTTGAAGTTCTTAAGGAAACATTTGAGGTTTTGTAGTTGTTATTTATGTACACAAGTATTCCAAACATCATCGTTCCTCATGAACATGGTGAGATGGTCTCCATTGAAGGGTATGGTTAATACTTGGTTGAATGGCATCTTGTAGGAGACTTGAAAATGCATGTGTGGAATATCCAATGGTGAAAATACAAAGAATCCATGCCTATACTGCTTGACAAAGAGGGTGGAAGGAAAGGATGAAAAGAGGAACTAGCAAAGGATGACAAATGTTGCGTGCAATAGAGAAGATCCCACTTGGAAGCCCATCTTTAACATTCCATTGGATCATATTTGCATTTGTTCATTGCATGCTTTTGTCAGAATCATGGAGAAACTTGTATATGATTACATTTTCTTTGCTTATAGGATGCAACCAAAAAAAGAAGACATTGTAATGTGTAGGAATGTGGAGCGAGTACTATCAAAAAATTGGGCTACACAAGAATTAAGTGATTATTGAAAAAGATGAGAAGAGATCAAGAAGAACTGATAATTTGCCAAAAAATCCTTGCTTTGGAGGAGCAAAGGCTAGGAATTTTCTCTCAGCACCCATCAATGAGGAAGGGACTGTCATGGTTCATAGTCTACAGGACTATGATGGGTGGAAAAAGTTGCATTTTGCAGTTCCTAATCGAAGTAATGGAGGAAAAACAAGGTTGGAAAAAGCTAAGGTTTGGATTAGTCTTAAAAAATTAGCTCCCTTACTTCAGAAGATAGTGTTTAACAATGAACATAAGAAAGAACTTATTGATATTGTGCATAGCTTCTACGAAAACATGGTGGAAGCACTATCTTTTTGGCATAGTCTTCTCCTTGTGCATTGAACATATGACTATGTTCCAGTGCAAAACTATTGTGCATACCCTTAAAATATGAATTACATTTTTACTCTTATCCTTCGCTCTAAACTTTGACTATGCATCTTTGTTGTATTTTTAACTCTTACTTACAATTTTTGTTGGCATTGTCAATTTCAATATAAAAAACATGTAAAATTTTTCCATTTCTTGTTGCAAAGTTTACTCATGATGCCTTTGTATAGTCTATGTGGTGCGATGTGTCTAAGGGGCCAGAAGTCCCAATGTTGATTTCTTAATTATCGATCCATCCACAATTTTGGTGTGGGATAATTTTTAAAATATCAAACTTTATTTCGAAATGTGATGAAACTTCACATGCGCACTCATTAGGTAGCCAAGAGCCCTTTTTTTTGGAAAAAAATGCATGTAGACCCTTGATCCAAAGTCTGGTATCTAGAACCACTTTCCTTCTTGATGGATAGTACGTATCAAGCTGCATTTGTTGAGATATTTGCAATCACACCTAATGTAGCCTCTTTGTATGAGGCAGTTTAGGTTGAAGACATGCTTGCACTGTAGGAATCCCATATGCATAGAGAGGGAGACCATCTCTATATAACATTGTACTTGGATGTCGCTTTTAGATATGATGAATGCAATATCATGATGCTTTCCCATTTTAGTTAGTGTCCTGGTCATTATTAGTCTTATACACAAGATTGTGTTTATGAGTCCAAGTCTCAATCTTGGAACCTAATTCACTTGTGTAATAGGTCAAGTCTTGTTTATGTCATCATGAGCTTAATCTTCATCTTCGATCTACCTTAGCCACTATCATGCCAAGAATCGTGTGATGGGGGAACTTGCTTGAGCTATTGCGCCAAACACACACCGTATACACAAGAGGAAGCTCACTCAAGAACATAAGAAGAGAGATGGAGACCAAAACGTTTTCTTGCTGATTTTTTCTTCTTCTTCCAAACACCATACAATGTACACAAAGTATAGATAAGATACAACATAAAGGAAAGTGGCCTACTAAGTCAAATAGTGCATAACAGACTACACAAATTTACTGGCGCTATATCTTTACCAGCTGTAGGTAGGTGTAATAAACTAAATATAATAAGTGATAAGTGAATGGCCATGTGAGTATCATAATGACCACCAGCGTGCTAAATGTAGATGTGCGGATTCATCTAGCTAGGCGGTCCATCATCAATGTTTGCACGTGTTGAGTTTGCTATCTCAACACTCCCCCTCAATCTCAACTCTATCTCTGCAACTCCAAGTAAGCTTCGGAACTTTCAAAGCTTCTCTGCACATAATGCCTTTGTGAAAATGTCAACTATCTGATCCTGTGTGTTGACATATACCAAGTCAATCTCTCCTGCAAAGTACCTTCTCTCTCACAAAGTGATAGTGCACCTCAATGTGTTCTGTCCTAGCATGGAACACTCCATTCCTAGCTAACTATATGCTGCTCATGTTGTCACAATGAATGACAACTTGGCCATCTCCCTGCACATCAAAATCACCTAATAACTTTTGCATCCATACCACCTCACATGCTGCCATAGAAACACCTCTATACTCAGCCTCTCTACTCGATAAAGCAACTGTAGGTTGCTTTTTGCTACTCCATGTAACTATTGTACTACCAAGGGAAAACATGAATCCACTAGTAGATCTTCTGTCTGACATGCTACCAGCCCAATCTACATCTATGTATCCAAAGACCTGTACATCCTTACCTACCTCATAAAAAAGTCCATAATATAAAGTGGACTTCACATACCTCAATACATGTCTAACTGTATCCAAATGAGGATTTCTAGGCATTTGCATAAACTGACTAACAAGGGCAACAACATAGCTCAAGTCTAGCCTTGTGATAGTAGGGTCTTCTATCTCCTCCTGAACATAGTAGGGTCTTCTATCTCATCCCCAACGTCAACACTCAACTTCACATTTTTCTCCAATGGTACTGAAAGAGGCTTACATGTTGTCATACCATACTTGGATAACATATTCAAGCCATATTGCATTTTGGATAGCCATATAGCATCATCACATCTGATCGGTATCTCATCTCACCCAAATCCTTCATATTAAACTTCTTCTTCAAGATGTCCTTAACTTCAGCAATCCCATTGTCACTGTCACCTGTAATAATCAAGTCATCCACATAGATGACTATGATGACCAAACCTACATCTCCCTTTCTCACATAAAATGAGTGATCTACACCATAAATACAAAATCCAATATTGACAAGATACTCTCCAATCTTTCTAGGTCATGCTTTAGGTGCTTGCTTTAGCCCATAGAGCGCATTCTTTAACCTGCACACATATGTGGGATGCTCTAAATCCTCATAACTTGCTTGGCTGCTCCATATACACTTCTTATTTCAATTCACCATGCAAGAATGCATTCTTAATATCCATTTATTACAAACTTCAACCTTTTCTTGCTACCAAGGCAATCACACACCTAACAGTTGCCATCCTAGCAACTGGACTGAATGTCTCTTCATAATCTATGCCATATGTTTGAGCATAGCCTTTTGCAACCAGCCTAGCCTTATACCTTCTAATTGAACCATTTGCATTATGATTGAATTTATAAATCCACTTATATCCAATATCTTTCTTACCTTTTTACAAGGGTACCAAATCCCAAGTCTTATTGGCTTCTCATCCATTGCTGCATCCCAATGAGCATGACCAACATCATCTTCAAAACAAGTGGGCTCAACATCCTCAGCTAGTTTCACCATATAACCATAATGGTGAGATGCATAACCTTCAAAGCCTAATCTTTAAATAGGATATCTGACCCTGCTAGACATGCGTACCACTGGATCACTCAATAGAGTCTTTACATTACTATGAGCTCTCTGTACACCTGATGTCCTAACTGAAGGAATGCCAAGCTTATCATCCAAACTCTCTGAACCACTAGAATCTCCATCAAATCCTAAATGACTAGTAGATGCATCATTACCATCTAGCACTTTCTTCTTTCCTTTTTCTTTTCTTGCAACACTTATAAATACACCTGAAGATGTGGGGCTACTCCTTAGTCTCCCAGACTAAGGGCTCACTATAGGTGTAGTACCAGATGATGTTTCTGGTCCACTAATACTCCGTCATTCTTGCTTTTCTTTCTACACATAGCTATCATGATCATTATCATCATCTAATGCATCACCAGCGAGTGCATACCAACTGCTCATCTCATAAAAAATAACGTCCCTGCTCACTCTGAACTCACTTGTGACAGGGTTATAACAACGATACCCTTTCTTCTCTAAAGAGTATCCAATAAAAATGCATTTTTTAGTCTTTGGATCAAGCTTCTTCTGTAGCTCATCTGGCACATGAACATATGAAACACAGCCAAATACCTTCAAGTGTGATACATCTGGCTTCTTACCAATAAAGCATTCTTTGGGAGTCATTCCATGAACTACAGCTGTGGGGATTCTATTCATAATATAGACAACAGTATGGACAACTTTAGACCAAAAATGTTCTGGCATATTATTTTCAACCATTAATGCCTGTGCAACTTTCGCAATATGCCTATTTTTTCTTTTTGCAACCCCATTTTACTGTGGGGTATATCTACAAGTAAATTGCCTCTTTATCCCATGGGTCCTCAAGAAGCCTCTCCCAATAATAGCTTTTCCTGACTGCATTGAGGGTCTTGGCATAGCCAGGATGTCCTGAGAAAGGGGAATCATGAGCTTCCCAAAGTATCTTCTACTTGAGTGACTGGCTTGTCGGTATACATAATCTCGTTCTATAGTAGACAAGTCCACTATTGATAGAGAATTCATGATACTTAGCCTGTAGTTTTGGGTCTTGATCCTTGATAGGGATCTCCCTTAGCATCTTCTGCTAGGTTGGATCATGGCATGCTTCTTCTCTAGCTAGCTCAAGTATTGGGTTGTTTGGCATGGATACCTTTGTGACTAGAGATCTAGCTGTTGATGGATTTTGCAAGATTAGAGAATTAAGGAATGCCTTGCAGCTGAGTGCATCGGCAACTACATTCTCCTTTCCAGGCCGGTATTTGATTTCAAAATCATACTCCTCTAGCACTTCAATCCACCGAGGTTGCCTCATGTTGAGCTCATTCTGGGTAAAGATCCAGTTGAGACTTTTATGATCCGTCACTAGGGTAAACTTGTTGCCCAACAGGTAATGTCTCCAAAGCTTGAGAGCATGGATGACAGCTAACAGCTCTAGGTCATTGGTAGCATAATTCTTCTCATGGCTCTTCAGTTTCCTTGAAGAGTATGCTACAGGATGACCTTCTTGCATAAGCACACATACTAGGGAAAGTGTGCTAGCATCAGTTACTACTTCGAACTCCTTACTGAGGTATGGGAGTTTCAAGATAGGTGCTGATACTAAACTTTGCTTTAATCTATCAAAGCTAGATTGTTTGGTAGTTGACCATGCAATCGATGTTTGCTTCTTCAGTAAATCCATCAAAGGTGCTACAATCAAAGCATAGTTTTTGATAAAAACCCTATACCATCCTGTCAATCCAATAAAACTACATATTTCTTTGACAGTTGTTGGTATTGGCCATTCTAGAACATCTCTGACTTTGGCCGGATCCACTGAGATTCCTTCTGCTGATACGATGAATCCCAGATATTCAATTTGACTTTGAAGAATGCACACTTTTTTATCTTAGCATAAAGCTTGTGTGCCCTCATTGTCTCAAGGACAATCCGAAGCTGGGGTTCATGATCTTCTTCCTGTTTGGAATAGACTAAGGTATTGTCGAAGAAGACGAGTACAAAGTCATCAAGATATGGCCTAAAGATATCCTGCATTAACCTGTTGAAGGTGGCTGGTGCATTCGTAAGCCTGAATGACATGACTAGGAACTCAAAGTGTCCATATCTTGTGTTGAATACCGTCTTTGGGATATCTTCTTCCTTGATCCTTATCTGATAGTATCCAGACCCGAGATCAATCTTGGATAAGATCTTCGCACCTTGAAGATGGTCTGATAGTATCTAGACCTGAGATCAATCTTGGAGAATATCTTCGCACCTTGAAGACGGTCAAGAAGTTCATCTATTCTAGGAATAAGGTACTTGTTCTTAATTTTTGATTGATTCAACCCTCTGTAATCAATACATAGTCGAAGCGTTCCATCCTTCTTCTTCTAGAACAACACTGGAGACCCCATGGTGAACTGCTAGGACGGATGTAGCCTTGATCTAATAGTTACTTGAGTTGCTCCTTCAGCTCAATTGCTTCCGAGATGGACATTCTATAAGGCCTCTTTGCAATTGGCATAGCTCTCGGCACTAGCTTGATTTCATGATCAACTTCCCTTTGAGGCAGAAGTTCTATCAGCTCTTCAAGAAATACATCCGTGTACTTCGTTACCCATGAGGGTCCTTCACTAGACTCATGCTTTTGATCTAGCTTATTAAGTTTAATCAAGTAGACATGTAGTCCCTTTCTAACTCCCTTTATAATCTGAGATGCCTTGGCCAATTGAATTTTCATCTTTCCAGCCTCTCCTTGAGTTGTGACCAATTCCCCTTCAGAGTCTCGAAAGGAAACTTGGCCCTTTCCACAATGAATGTGGGCATCATTAGGTTTAAGCCAATCCATTCTGAGCAAACTCTCATGGATACCTAGGTTCATGACCCTGAATCTGACCGATGTCGAATTTTCTCCCAGAAAGAATTCCACCTTAGCAATTTGCCTGGTACAAGTGACCTCATGACCATTTGCTAATTCCACAAGCAAGGTAGGTGCTTCTATTGTGGCTATTCCTAATATTCTTGCACAAGTTGGTGAGATAAAGGAATGCATACTACCACAATCAATCAAGGTTTTGAAGCCTTTACCTTGATAATCTGATGGTGTCTGAATCACCGAAAACTGGCGATTCGGGCCTTTCTTGTGAAGGGCGGCATGGACTATTGCCCTCTCAAAGTTTGCTTCCATAGTCAGGTCTTCTTCTTCGCACATTTCCCTGTTGGCAACACAGGCAGTTCTTCCTCTACCTCGGGTGGCGGCTCCTTGGCCACGGCCGGTTCCTTGGAAAGGTCCTTGATGTTGTCCTCCGCCAAGTTTGGGACATTGCCTTTTGAAATGACCGAGCTCGTTGCAGTGGAAGCAACAGAGGTTGCAGCCATTACCTTAGGTAGGGACAAAGTTATTGACATTATTAGTCCTTACTTTCTTTCTTTGTCCCCGGTTTTGACCTTGAACTCTCTTCGCGTGGGACCTATATGCTCCTTTGTTTTGATCATTATAAGACCAAGTCTTGTTACTTCTTGGCCTAGCCTGCACCTCCTCAATTATGGGCGCAGCTCGAATGAGTGCGTCCTGAAGATCTGTTGGGGGCATTGATTCGAGGCGGGTATTCACAGGTGGGTTTAATCTGGCACAAAACTTCGACATTTGTTGTGTCATATCCATATGTGGCGCATATTTCAAAAGAGAGACGAACTTTGAGTAGTATGCATCAAGAGTTAGACCCAGCTGTTTCAGCTCGTAGAACTCATTCATTTTTTGCGTGCGATACGCAGGTGGTAAGTATCTTCCTTGCACAACTTTTTTCAGCTTTTCCTAGGTAATGGATCCTTTCGAGATCCCTTGATCTCTGCACCATTGCTTCCACCAAAGTCTGGCTTCGCCGGTGAGCTTCAGCTTGGTGAGCATTGCATGATTGGAGGGTGCAATACCAACCGCTTCAAAGTAATCTTCCATGGACTCTATCCAAATCTCAGCATCAGCTTGGACACAGTCCTTCCTTTTCCGTCAAATTTTGGCGGCTTGATCTGCTTGAGAAGAAACTTCTTCTCCTGAATCATGTCCGTACTTGGTGTACGGGTTGGACTAGGAACCTGTACCTGGGGTTATGCTTGAGTAAAGGATTCTTAACATTAACAACTTGCTAATTGTTATTGTTACATTACATTTCATACCCAATTCAGCTTTTAGCCAAGAGACCCAATCACTTAACATCAATACTTATAGTCAAGACAATCATTGATAAAAAGAAGTCTTATTCCATTCATATGGGCATAGCCCTTTCGGAGTACAATATTTCTTGGGATAGTAGAGTAAGTTGATACATTAATTCGAGGAGAATAAGGTTGTGTTATATTTAGCTACGTGAACTGGGTAATAGTATGGATTTGGGTGATGGATCTTCAGGAATCGATAAGTCATCGGAAGATTAGGGTATCCTTTCCTTTGGTACCCATTTTTCTCATAGCATCCCAAAACCTTGATCCTATCAGCGGAGATTATGCGGGTCACTTACTTGTACACATATGTGTTTAGCTCGACCTTCCAACCTTCGACATGTAAAGTTGTGTTTACGTGAGCCTCAACAAAGATGAACATCTTCACGATCTTCAAGTCCTCCAACCACTTGATTCCCTTTAGGTTGGTTCGAAGGTACGCAAACCACTGGGCAGCTATGTAATAGATTCCTGAATCACCCATCCATCTCCGTTCCACGTACAGAGGCGATGGATTGTAAATACGGTCTAGGATATTCATCATATCAATCCTTCATCAATAATCTAAGGCATGCGTCATGGTCATAAACATGACTTGGAACACTAAGAATCTGTTTCATGCTTCATAATTCTGCAAGACAACATCGATAAGTAAGGAAATATTCTTAACAGCAACATTTGCTATACTTCTTCTTATTAAGTTTTCTTATAAAGACAGATCCTTCGTTGGTTTGCTCTGATACCAATTGTAACGTGTCCACCTGTTCCCTTTCAATACACATCTTGGCACCCCATCGAAAAGAGAGTCTAGAAAGCTCTGCCCGACACTCCCATGGAATGTTATGGGGTTTGTGATCTAGGGTTTCCTGAGTCTACCACGTAGTGGAAGTATTCCGGCCATTCCCACTTAGGACTGACCTGAATCAGGGTTTCCCCTAATGGTCACTTTCGCAAACGGCAGCTAGCATCGAACCCCAGGGGGCGAACTACTTTCCGCAGAAATGCCAGGGACGAAGCGGATTCATGTTGCACTTGGTTCAAGGAGAATGGGAAACGAGAGGGATGCAAGGCTTGACCTCTCTGCCCATAAGGCATAGTCCCATTCCGTTCCCCTAAAACAACATAAATCGGGATTCTAGCAACCTAAACACTGGGTCAGCGCCCTTGCTATTCATCTCCTTTGAGAAGAGCTCCTTGCTTTCCATTTCGATTGAGAAAAGTTCCTGGCCAACCAGGACCACCCATCCGTAGGATGGACCCATGGCCACATCCACTGCACTTTCTTCAGGGTTGCTTTAGTTGTCTAATTACCTACAACATTTAGTTGGACATGCATCAAGCAACTTCTTTAATTAGCCAGTTAGACACTAGTTCCTTTACGTAATCTTAGCACTTGACATAGAAAAACAATGTCAAACAAGTTCCTTTTCAACAGGTTATCTTATTTATCTTTGGAATACATCCATAAAGTCCAACCCATAGGCTAATTCATAATCTATCCGAACGCTATCCATAATCCGCCCAAAGGCTATCCAGCAATCCACAAGGATTACTAATCCAAGATTCCACCCGTATACTAGTATGCGGGCCTCGAGATCCAATCCCGAGTCACATTGGCCTCTTGTGCAAGGCCCAGAAGGCAAGGGATTTACGGCTAGAGCCCCCCCTGGCACCCAAGCGTCCTCCTGCTCCAAGTAGCACTCAACAGAGAGACCTCACGCGAAGGGTTCGGTCCACGTTCCCGGCGCGGCTAACAACCCCCTTGGTTAGGGTCAGGCAGACAATCGGGGTTAACTGATGCTGCCTCTCCCTTCAGGCCTTCAACCTGAAGCATTAATTAACTTTTCATCTTCTAGTTCTTTGAGCAAACAATACAAACATTGCTCCTAAACTGTTACAAGCACAATCAATCCAGTGGTCGTTTATTTGGCCAACTGCTAAGGAGTGAATCCTTATCTCCAAATTCATCCAGCATTTGATCCAGGATCAATTGCAACTTGGCAAGATCCCCAAGAAAGGTGATGTAACAGGATGACTACTCATCCTCTTGCAAGTTAAACTTGCGCAAGAACCTGCCAATCTCATTCCAAGGAATGTCAAAACTCTCTTGTGATCAAACCACAAGGCCATGCGACGTTTCAACTTGTTGCACAAGTGTCGCAACTATTCCATGGGATCATTTCACCCATTGAGCGGCGTTCCTAGTCAAGGAATTATGTTTATACAAGAAGCAAGGTTTAGGGTGTCTTCTTACCCAACCCAATCCTATTTGCACTAGGCCGATAACGTTCGGTCCTAGGGATTCCAAACTCAAACCGAGTTTTTATATTAAGTCGGTCGATCCTTAGAGTAGAGACCCTAGATCGTTATTTGCATGAGCATCCAATTGACCCAAATATTCCGTGAATGTGGATAGGACCTTTGGGTTTGAGGGTTTCAACTTGGCAACAAGTGTGAAACTAGGCCGAATCCTTAATGTGCTAAACCCTAGTTACCACTTGGGGTAATTATTGTATCAACTGAACCATGCATATACGAATCCCTTACGGGTTAGGTGATTTAGATAATTCGATCTACTTGTCTTGCAACAAGGATGAACCTTTCCTAGAGAGGATCAACTTGATCTAAAGGAGAAAAATAGTTGCAACTGCCACAATACATGTAAACATGCGATTCATTGCTTCTACGCATCGCATGGTTCGCAATAACCCTATCTTTCCTTGGTAAAGTAAGAACGCATGATAATCTGAAGAATAACTTTCCTAGGACCTACTAGGACTTACATCAAAGAATCATGCCTACAACCTTTTTGTCTACACTTTAGAATCTCATGCTTTAATAAACCATGCAACCTTTCCTAAATGCAACTCTTGATGAATGAATTTTTTCGCATGACGAATATGCAACAAGCAACCTTCTCCTAGCTACAAGGTAGTTAATGAAGTTCAAGCAAAACTAAAGCTAGTGTTAACTTATTCCATTTTACAAGCACATGCCACATGCAAGTCATAGAATCATTTTCGTGCTCTGCTATTTCATTTTGGATAACGTCCTACGGGTGTTCACGACTTTTCCTCATGATTCATTACAATGAAGATTTTTCCTAAAATGCGACATATGCTTATTCTTTCCATGTCTAGTCAAAAGTGCACTTAATAATTTCAACCTTATAATGATAGGCAATAGGTGCTTTAGGCTCGTCACTTTGAAATGCACGACAAGGCAACATGCTACTAAAGTCGTAAGATGGATAGACAATTTGCGTTCATTATATTGAAAATGCCAATAACCCAATTGCATGTCATGAATTAATTCTAGTAATCAATCAAATAGGCAATTTTTCCTCAATTGCATTTTAACTAGGCTAGGTGAATCTGAACATGCATAGGTGCTTCCTATTCCATGAAAGTTATCGTGCTTAATGCATTACTTTTGCGTGGAATCAGAATCGTAAAACCTAGGCTTGTGGGCTCGGGGAGATGTCCACATGTAAGCTCGGGGAGGAACCTCCTGTAGGTGCGCCCTACGACTTCTTGGGAGCCATCATTAAGGACTTGAACTCTGCGGATTACCCTCACTTCTATGCGTTCTCCGAACAGCCTCAAGATGTGTCTTCTCCCTCCTACCCAAGAGATTCCTTCACCGAAATGCGGATCCTTGAAAAAACCGGGGCTTATGGGAGGGCTTGTGGGGTTGGAGCTTTGCTTGTGGGAATGGGGCTTTTATGAGAAAGCTTGCGGGAATGGAGCTTTACGAGAAGGCTTGCAGGAATGGAGCTTTACGAGAAGGCTTGCGGGAATGGAGCTTTACGAGCCTCTTTTAAAACCCGGGGTTGCCACGTGGAAACAGGGCTTAAGGAAGCTGGGATTTTTCCCCTCGGGGTCAATCCGTGTGCACAAGGCCTTAAGCCTTGCCTTTAGAAGCTTCCAAGAAGCTTCTAGGAAGCTTCTATTTCTCCAGGAACCACGTGAGGAAAAGGTAATGATTGGGGGGGTAATAAAAAAAGGTGGAAGGATGACGTCAAATGGGGGGGGGGGGGAAGATTGACTTGATGTGGCAATGTGGAGCTACGGTAGCAGAGTTGCAATGGCAGCAGCGGCGGCCGGTAGGTCTGGGTGTGGCCGGATGCGGCAAGGTGGTGTCTTCTAGCGGCTATAGCACGGCGTCATGACACTCCTCCTCCTCTCCCTTTGAACGATGGCGCGGCAACCTACTAGCTTGGGATGGCGATGGTGGCCTCCACTCTCTCTCTCCTCTCCCTCAACACGACATCATTCATCTGCTCCTTCTCTCCACCCAATCAAAGCTAAGGGGGGGTTTTTATAGCTTAAGGGGGGGAGAGAGAAGCCACCACGTAGCTGGTGCATGGCTCTCCCCCCATACACCCTTCACCACATCACCCCCTTCTCCCATTCCCTTCCCTCCAGCCATGCATTGGTTGGGGGAATTAATAAAAAAATTTGCATTATTTTGATCATTATCCATTTTTCCCCCTTCAAAAAGGATGTTTCCCCGCGGTTATGCAATCTTGAACCCCTGTGCTTGATTTCACAATGTGGAGGCCTCGTTTTTGCACGTGTGGGGTACGGATTAAACTGCCGGTAATTACAATGCAGGAGATAACCTTGCACAGGTATTACGCGGTGTGCGAGGAGTCAAGTTTAGTAATATTTTTTAGCAGGAATATTACAGCAAGGAATCTCTATGAAAGTGGTGGATGGCCCATAGATGTTGATCCAAGTTGGCAAATGAGAGCTGCAAACAACTCTTCTAGAGAGTTATATGCTGCATGTTCTAATGTGCAGGTAACTATTGGAGACATAAAAGACAATTTTCACTTTTTTGTAGTTACCCTATCATTCTTGGGCAACCTTACATTTCTAAAGCCCGCTTGGAAACAAAAGCTCTGGATGATGGTTCTTCCTATGCTCGAATCCGAAGCAAGGATAATGAACAAGCTGTCCAATTTCTTATTGTATGTGGTAACCATCATCGAAACAAAGATCGACTGTGTGATTATCCTATGCCTCATAATTCCCGAGATTTCAAGTTTTTGGGCTGCACTGCTATAAAAGGAGGCTATGGCAGTGCATCATGTAAAAAGATTGAACCTCCAGAAAGTGTGTCTCTAACAAATCTACATGTATGTATATCCAACAGTATGGGTTGTTATAAGTCTCTTTCAGCCATGACTAAAGCTGAAAGAAAATACTTATGTCATGTAAAAAGAGAGCTGAAGACTTATAACATGATGGCTGAAAATGAAGATATTTCACGCATTTTTTTTAGTGATTACTATTGACACATTGGCTGAAATATATGCAACTACTCATACAAAAAATTTGGCTGAAAATCAATCCATAGAAGTGTACATTGGATTTTTATCAAGCAATTCAAGAATTTATTAACCAAGAAGACATTGGTTTACTCAACAAGGCTGAAGCACAAGTGGAGACAAAATACAAGACAGTGGATAAGAAAGTCAAGCATGTGGTAGTCCCACTGCCTCTTGAAAGTGAAGGGCTGGCTGATAGGGCAGCAAATCAGCCAAATCTTCATGATCCTTCCAACATTGATCACAAGTTCACATCTGAAAGTATAAAAGAGCCCAAAATACGTGAAAATTATTTCCTTTCGTTGGCTTAAAAACACTCTTTTATGCAAATGCTAATGAAACATGGAAAAGCTTTTCCATTTCAATGGAGTGAAATAGGTTGTGTGGATCCAAATATTGTGGCTCCTATGGTCATTTTTACGGTCCCACATGTGCCTTGGAACCTCAAATCTATTCCTGTTCCAAGGGCGCATTTGCCTAAATTATTGGAACTTCTAAATGAGAAGATCAGAATGAAGATTTTAGAACCTTCTTCGGCACCTTACTCAAACCAATGGTTTACTGTGCCCAAAAAAAATGGGTCTTTACTATTCATTCAAGATCTACAGCCTATCAATCGTGTCACAATCCAAAATGTTGGCTCGGGTCCAATTGTTGAAGAATTTGTTGAAGCTTTTGCAGGTAGAGAAATTTATTCTATGGGTGACCTATATTCAGGATATGACCAATTTCATCTTTCATTAGAAAGCAGAGACATTACCACAACGAACACACCTCTTGGATTGGTTCTCATGTGTACTCTACCACAAGGTGCAACAAAGTCCGTAGCCCATATGATGAATGCCATGCACAAAGTCTTAAGGGACTTTATTCCACAACTTACTCTTCCATTTCTTGATGATGTACCTATCAAGGGATGTGAAGTCGATGAAAAGAATAAGGAGCTTGACGAATATGGTTGCAAGACATTTGTAGTTAACCATATTCATGATTGTGATAGGATTTAAACAAGGCTAGAAGAGGTACATCTTACCCTTTCTGGTGCTAATTCGATTTTTGGAGTATAAGAAGTCCTAGTAGTTGGTCATCTATGTGGTCCCTATGGACGCAAACCTTCGCCAATCAAGATAGATGCCATCAGTAGAATGCAAGAAAATGCACAAATGTTTTGACAGAAGTAAGAAGATTTCTTGGCGCATGTGTATTCTATCTCATATGGATACCACATTTTTCTTATGTAAATAGTAGAAAATATTTATCAATTATTAAGAAAATGCCAAAGATTCTCCTGGGGTAATGAGCATACTTTCACTATGCATAAATTAAAGAAGCTGTTAATTTCAGCCCCCACTAGGGCTGATTATTCAAATGGTCAACCCATCATCCTTATTGTGGATACAAGTCCCATTGGGATAGGATGGGCTATTGGCCAAGAGGATCTTGAAGGTAACAAGTATGCGATTCATTTTGGAGCAAAATTTCTCAATGAATGTCACATAAGGTATGCATAAGTAAAAAGGGAATTGTAGGGAGTTGTAGTAGCGCCATTAAAGTGTGATCGTGAATACTTTATAGGTGCTTCCGTAGTGGTAGAAACTGATTGTCTTCCACTCTTGGGCATAACTATCAACTGCTCTACACCCGACATTTCTACGCTAAGATGGATTGTATATATTAAATCTCTCAACCCCGAATTAAAACATATTGTAGGAAACACAAATCCAATTGTTGTTGACATGCTATCACATGCAAGATATGACAATGAAGAAGAGCTAATGGAAGAAAATGAAGCTGAAGAATCTATAGTTGCTGAATTTCATTCCATGGCTGTTGAAAATACCTTTTTAGTTACTGCATATACTAGTCCAAAGTTGAAAACAATAGGGTGGTCAACTCGAAGCTAGCATGCTCATTGCATTGCTCAAGTTCTAGTTCATTTCCTTGAAGAAGATTATGAAGAATTGGCTCAAGATTGAGCACAATGAAGAAGAAGGAGACTTGGATTGATGAGGAGTTCAAGCATATCAAGAGGAAAGCTCATGGATTTTTTCTTAAAGAAGGTCATCTATGGAATCACGTAAAGAAGAAGGAGTGCTTATCTAAGTTTTAGGTAACTAAAGATTGCAACAACAGGTAATGAAGGAATTTCATGAAAGCCTATGGGCTGGCCATAGAGGCATATGGGGAACCTTTAATAAAGTCAAAGAAAAATATTAGTGACAAAACATGTATCGAGACATAGCACATTTTGTTGAAACCTGTTATGTGTGTCAGATGTATTCTATGGTCAAGCATCGAGATGGTTTACAACCGACTTATCCCTTGTCTATACATTATAGATGGGTTATTGATCTTGTAACTATGCCTACAAGAATATGGAATATGCACTATTTAGTGCTTGCAAGAGAGGATCTAACCAATCAAGTTGAAGGCAAATCCTTAACAACCAAGACCACTCAAGTTGTTTGTCATTTTTTTCTTGAAGATGTGTTTTGCAGATATGGTTGTGTGGGTAAAGTAACTGCAGATAGAGGAGAATTGGATGTTGATGAGGCATGCAACTTCTTTACTCGATTGGGTATCAAGTTGGCTTTGACATCAGCCTACAATCCTGAAGGCAACGAAAAGAGTGAGAGAGGTCATCAACCTATTCTCAAAGCTCTAGCAAAGTCTTGTAGAGAAAAGATCAAAGAATGGCCTAAAATGCTACCTTTTGCATTATGCGCTAACCTGACTACTCAAAGTTTAGTGATTGGCTACATGCCAACCGAATTTATGCATTGACAACAACCAATTATACCAATTGAAGAATCTATTCTCACATGGATTCTTCTACCTTTGGAGGAAGGCATCAGTAGAGAAGAGTTGCTCACTTTGCGCATATAGCAACTAGAAAGAAGGCATGAAGATGTTCAAGCAGCTATTGAGAAGCTAAAGACAGCAAGACTAAATAACAAAATAAGATTTGATAAGCGACATCGACTTCGGCCAAGAAAATTTCAAGAAAATGACTGGCTTCTTATCTATGATAGCAGCCTAGACAATCAATACAGTGCTTCTAGGAAGATGGCAAAGCGTTGGTTTGGCCAATATGTGGTAAAGGCCATTCATGACAATGCCACATATTCATTGGCTGAATTGAATGGGACTAGCATAAAGATACTCGTAACTGGAAAAAGAATCAAGCTCTTCAAACGAAGACAAATTTCAATATATGAGTTAGAATACTTGAATATAATTCAAGAGCATGAAGACATAAAGGAAGAAGAAGAGGGAGAAGATGAAGACATTGATATGGCAGAAGATACTTCTTTGGACACTGCAAATTCTTAAGACTTTGGCACATGCCAAAGGATGTGCACGTTAGGAGGGGGTGGATGTCGTGCGGCTATGCACACATCGTGTAAAAAAATCTAGAGTGTGCCTTCCTTTTAGATTTAAGAGACAATGCCACTTTAGGCATTAGTGTTAGTGTCCATGGTTCAAAATATTAGATTTTTCTGGACAAGTTTTTAGCTAATTTTTTATATTCTAGATATTATCACTCATAAAAATCCATAAAACTATAGATAACTTCTAGATTAGCATGACATATAAAAGAAAGTATGTAGCTTTCAGTCAATTTGAGAGGATTTTGTATAAAAAGAGAGATTGATGAAATGGTGCAATGCACTATCACTGTTTTCAGGCAGTGAACAACACTCTGAAGGGGGAGATAAAGAATGAGTGATCTCGTAGAAATTTGGCCATGTACACTGGTCTTTTACCCCCCTTTTGGAGCCAATGGAAGCATCAGATTGGCAATCTAAGCAGCATAGAGGAAGGTATTATTTTATACATGTTTTTGTCTATTAGAGTTATATCTTCTCATAATGCTAAAAGAAATTAATAGGCTTTATCTCTGTTAGTATTCATTTTTATTTTCTATTTCTTTTTGGGAGTATTCTTCTACGTCTTCAATTTCTTCAAACCCATTCTCTTCTGTCTACTCCTCTCCCTGTATCTACCTTCACCGTGCTGTCTCTTATCTTCAAGAACTTGGCTTGAAACCTTCAACCCTTTTCTTATCTCTACCATCTCTGGAGTCTAAGATCTTGAACCCCCATACATTCTTCTCTTGCCAAACCCCTGTGGTAACCTTCAACCTTACGCATTGTGACAATATATGCGAATGTGCCATTCATGTACCACACATTATCGTTAAACTTACACAAACCACACATTTATTTAGTAAATATTTATTTATAGTAGGGAGAAAGTAAAATATCTTATATTCATCAAGAAAAATACATGCGATGGTTGATAGTGGTGGCAAATACAAAAATCCGATAGCCAACAAGAACTCTCATTCGTTCCTATGATCTTTCATTGATGGAGAGGAGGGGCCAACTTCCAATGAAAATAGAAGTTCCTTCTTTGCTTAAAAAATGACACGATCCCCCTTCATCTCTTTCTTCAAGAGAAGTGAATCTAACACTTTAGCAAGGTCACCTAATGTAGCAAGCACACACATTCCTTCACCGCACATTTGATCAAATAAGTAAAGAAGCTTTGACCACTTGACTAGCACCACCTTCTCCAAGCTAGATGTCACATGTATTGCTTGAAAAGGTCCAAACTTGGTCAAAGCCCAAATTTTCATGATTTTTTCATGTGCCTCATGGTGAGCACTTTTTGTGGAAGACCACCAAGTCTGCAACAAGGTTGCCAATGTACTCCTTCAGAGTTGAATCCTTTCGTCGATCCCATGCCGGGCTCCGCCTTGCATCGATGCAAACTCATCTATATACAATATGTCTTGAATGACAAAGTCAAATCAAATAATATAATTAGTAACTAACTTAGACTTATCAAAAAGCAATGAAAGTTGACCATAGGGTGCATCGGGTCCCCCGGAGTCCACCTGTGAAATGGCAAGAAAGTGGCCCTGGATGCCATAGACTTCAAATAGGGGCACCTGTATGCATAATTTTTTGCCAAGATTTCATCGATGGACTTTCAGGAGACCCGACGCATCCTACGGTCAAGTTTTATTATATTAAAATATATGGTAGTTAGAAATCTCACCTTCTCTAGATCATCTTGTATCTTCATTTCCTTGTGTGTTAGCAAGACACCTCTTTGGGTAGAGGGATCTACAAACTCCTTGGTAGGAAGCTGGGGCCTTGGTCCAAACAGATCATGCTAAAGTGCTTCAAATTTAGCATCCAGCACAAGGTAGCATTCTTCAATCGAGGTAATTTACTCTTGTGTAGCTATGATGGTACTCACTGTATCTAAGCTTGTGCCATGATATCTTTCAATCTCTACCATTTTCGGATGCACATCCATGTAATCATAATCGATCAAGTATTCCATAAAATCCCTGACTAGGATGGAAAACAACTTTTTCTTCATTTCCAAGTATTGCAGAACATCAGACATAAGCAAGTATTACATGCCATCTACTTCAATAGGAGATGAGGTTAGGTTTGTCGAATTGTAATAATTCCGATTCCTAAATAAATGCATTCTTCATACGAACCTCCTCTTAGGAGGCCAAAAGGATAAAATAATGGTAAATTTTTTTATTATTATTCCCCTTTTCCCCCAGCCGACTGTCGTGCTGGAGGAGAGGGGAATAGCATGAGTGAATAAGCTCCTTGCTGGAGCTTGCAAGGGGGTGAACCCCATGCATGATGCCGTGTGGGGGAGGGAGGATCCCCTCCCCTCACCTATATAGCCTCTGCCATGGGACAGAGGAGGGAATCGTTATGCTACGGCCTGGAGAACTGCAGCCATGAAGGATGATGGGACCTAAAACGGATCGGCACTGGCTCATGCACTAGCCGGACCTCTATCATGCACTCAACAACCCCACGGCCTCGGGGCCAGGAGCGTGGATGCCACATACATCATCTTCCTAAACATCTTACATTTGTATCACGTCTGTAGTCCAACTCTAGCCCAACTAACACTCCTCAGAGGGAGTCCCTAGCACATTGCCAAATAGCACGAAGTACAAACATAGGAGGTCCTCCCACGGTTAACTGCCGCTACCTCACTGCGACTCTCTTACACCTTGGGGATTGGCCCCTCAATGCATCGCTAAACATATATAACACAACATCGCACATAGTTCCCTCAAGGTACCAATTAATCGTATCCAGGAATGTACCATCTTTCTCACTTTACTTTCCCTTTAGACCCAATGCCTAGCCTACAGCTTGGGACAACCTTACTCACTCAACGTTGGTCACGATCTAGACAATACAGGTGCTATGCATCCAGGAGGTATTGTCTGATACCTTTTATCATTTTATGATTCATGCAAATTGTGAATGTCCATGTGCTCAAACAAAGAAAAATCAGCATTGTGCTTAGTGCAAAAACATTCTTTCAATGAATTTGACTATCGCTCGTATGCGGCGTTGCATGAACCTAGCACCGAGAAACCCTCGTGCTACTAGGTCCTTATTTTAAATTAATGATCGATCTATATGATATGCATAGATGAAAACAATTTTCATTCTCTCTACCCCCTCACCCGTTTAGATTGTGCACGATGCATAGGTTTAGGGTAATATTTTCCATGTTTTTATTGTATGAAAAGCAATAAAAACTCACGAAAACATAAAGGTAGGGCTAAACTGAGGCTAAACCTCATACTTCAGACCCCCCATACATTCACAAACATGAATCTTATTTTTCCATAACTTTCGGCACTCAAAATCCATTTATCCCTTATTTTTACCCATTTTTTCTATTTTTCTTATATTTTTTATAATATTAAATAACTAAAAATAAAAAATGAGTTTTGGGCTGTGGCCCTTAGGTTTATTTACAACAAAAACATAAATTTAGTTGGTGTGTCTTATTATATTTTCCATTTATATACCAAAAACACCCAAATTTTCCATATTTCACTTGTTTTACGGGTTTTACACTATTAATTTCAGACAACACTTCTGATTTTCTGATTTTCTGAGCATAAACTGATCAAACTCATAGCAAGCAACATCATAATGCATAATCATCCCATGGGAACAAATATTCATGAAGCAAATTGCATAAAACATCAATTTCCTTCGTAAAAATAAAATTACCATTCTTTGCGGGTTGCGGGTTTTTATTTGCCATATCTTGGGATTGATTTCCAGCAACAATTAATGCTCATGATAGTCCACAATCAGCAATCTTCATTCCTCTTGAACCACGGAGCAATCCGGTCTTCATTGGACAAGCATCCGTCATCCATTCTTCTTCTTCTTATTCACCACATGAATCTGCCCTTAGAAGAGAGAGAGGGAGGAGAGAGAAATACTGAAATTAGAGATCTTCATAGAGACTGCCATTGGAGAAGCAAAGCACGGCGAAATGATCAGCATCTAGGGGGGATTGAAGGGCAATGATCAATTGGTATGGTTGTATTGAGGCAGCATGATCCTCCTCCATCTTCCAAGCGCAATTTTCGGCGCTCTCTGATGGCGCCCTCTCCCCACGTTTCATACCTCCAAGAAATGCCACGATTTCATTTGGCATAAAATTCCCCAAGCCCCCCCCCCCCCCCCCCCCCCAAAAGTCACTTACATTTGGCCACTCTAATGTCCACCTTTTCGTATCTTGACCGGTTTCTTGGCTCCTTCCCCGTCCGGACTCTGAATTGAGCTCTGAAAAATCCTGGGCATCCGGCTCGGCATCCCGCATTGGCTGGTAACTCTTGTCAACCCACACAAAAGTCTGAAAAATTATGAAAAATCAATAAGTGTCGCTCGGGCGCTGTTAAAGCACTTTGATGCTTAAAATCGTCCTAGATCGAGCCGCCGCCTTCGACGTTGAATATTTTTTCCTTGATATTCATAATTTTTAGCTATTTTTAAGCACTTCTCGGCATCAAAATTCCTCTCTGATTGGTGACCACGGGATAGGGCGACTCAGGCCGTCGAATCCCACAGTAGATCTGCACAAAACAACCAAAGGAAGCATCAAGCTGATACAAAATTTCAGAAATTAAGGAAGGTTGTGTCTAGTATGTATCTATTTTGTATCAGCTTGATGCTTCCTTTGGTTGTTTTGTGCAGATCTACTGTGGGATTCGACGGGCTGAGTCGCCCTATCCCGTGGTCGCCAATGAGAGCGGAATTTTGATGCCGAGAAGTGCTTAAAAATAGCTAAAAATTACGAATATCAAGGAAAAAATATTCAATGTCGAAGGCGACGGCTCAATCTAGAACGATTTTAAGCGTCAAAGTGCTTTAAAGACGCCCAAGTGACACTTGTTGATTTTTCATAATTTTTCAGAGTGTCATGCGGGCTGACAAGAGTTACCAGCCAATGGGGATGTCGAGCCAGATGCCTAGGATTTTTTAGAGCTCAATTCAAAGTCCGGACGAGGAAGGAGCCAAGAAACCGGTCAAGATATGAAAATGTGGACTTTAGAGTGGCCAAATGTAAGTGACTTTTGGGGGGGGGCCTTGGGGCATTTTATGCCAAATGAAATCATGGCATTTCTTGGAGGCATGAAACGTGGGGAGAGGGCGCCATCAAGGAGCGCCGAAAATTGCGCTTGGAAGATGGAGAAGGATCATGATGCCTCAATACAACCATACCAATTGATCATTGCCCTTCAATCCCCCCTGGATGCTGATCATTTCGCCGTGCTTCGCTCCTCCAATGGCGGTCTCTATGAAGATCTCTGATTTCAGTCTTTCTCTCTCCTCCCTCTCTCTCTTCTAAGGGCAGATTCATGTGGTGAAGAAGAAGAAGAAGAATGGATGACGGATGCTTGTCCAATGAAGACCGAATTGCTCCGTGGTTCAAGAGGAATGAAGATTGCTGATTGTGAACTGTCATGAGCATTAATGGTTGCTGGAAATCAATCCCGAGACATGGCAAATAAAAACCTGCAACCTGCAAAGAACGGTAATTTCATTTTTACAAAGGAAATTGATGTTTTATGCAATTTGCTTCATGAATATTTGTTCCCATGGGATGATTATGCATTATGATGTTGCTTGCTATGAGTTTGATCAGTTTATGCTCAGAAAATCATAAAATCATAAGTGCTGTGACTGAAATTAATAGTGTAAAACCTGTAAAACACGCGAAATATGGGAAAATTGGGTGTTTTTGGTATATAAATGGAAAATATAATAAGACACACCAACTAAATTTGTGTTTTTGCTGTAAATGAATCTAATGGCCACAGTCCACAACTCATTTTGTATTTTCAGTTATTTAATATTGCGAAAAATACAAGAAAAATAGAAAAAAATGGGTAAAAATAAGGGAAAAATAGATTTTGAGTGCCGAAAATTAAGGAAAAATAAGATTCATGTTTGTGAATGTATGGGGGGTATGAAGTATGAGGTTTAGTCTCAGTTCAGCCCTACCTTTATGTTTTCGTGAGTTTTTATTGCTTTTCATACAATAAAAACATGGAAAATATTACCCTAAACCTATGCATCGTGCACAATCTAAACGGGTGAGGGGATAGAGAGAATGAAAGTGGTGTTTAACTGCTGAGAGAAAAAAAAGGCTGATTGTTTTCATCTATGCATATCATATAGATCGGTCGTTAATTTAAAATAAGGACCTAGTAGCACGAGGGTTTCTCGGTGCTAGGTTCATGCAACGCCACATACGAGCGATAGTCAAATTCATTGAAAGAATGTTTTTGCACTAAGCACAATGCTGATTTTTCTTTGTTTGAGCACATGGACATTCACAATTTGCATGAATCATAAAATGATAGGTATCAGACAATACCTCCTGGATGCATAGCACCTGTATTCTCTAGATCGTGACCAACATTGAGTGAGTAAGGTTGTCCCAAGCTATAGGGCTAGGTATTGGGTCTAAAGGGAAAGTAAAGTGAGGAAGATGGTACATTCCTGGATACGATTAATTGGTACCTTGAGGGAACTATGTGCGATGTTGTGTTATATATGCTTAGCGAAACATCGAGGGGCCAATCCCCAAGGTGTAGGAGAGTCGCAGTGAGGAAGCGGCAGTCAGCCGTGGGAGGACCTCCTATGTTTGTACTTCATGCTATTTGGCAATGTGCTAGGAACTCCCTCTAAGGAGTGTTAGTTGGGTTAGAGTTGGACTACGAGACGTGATACAAACGCAAGATGTTTAGGAAGATGATGTATGTGTCATCCACGCTCCTGGCCGCGAGGCCGTGGGGTTGTTGAGCGCATGATAGAGGTCCAGCTAGTGTATGAGCCAGTGCCGTCCCGTTTTAGGTCCCATCACCGTAAAACAGATTAAGTCAGCATAAGTCTTATGACATTCGTCGTACATGAACTTTATTTATTGAAGTTGTATCTAGAAAAGGTTGCATGTCATATTAAAGCCTGAAATTCAATTGCATTAAACGATAGGTTGTAGGTAAAGCTCTTGACGTAAATCCATGTAGGTTTTATGCAAGTTATTTTCCAAGTTGTCAATCATCATGATTTTAGCAAGGAAAAGAAATGGTCATTGCAAACCTTATAGTTGCATAGAAGTAATGAATCACATATTTACAAGTAATGTGATGTCTTGCAACTATTTACACCTTTAGAACAAGTTTAGCATCTCTAAGAAAATATCGTTTCTTGTCGCAAGACAAGTAGACCAATTTAGCTAAATCACTTGTAATGTTATAACCCTCAGGGGATTCGTAAAAGCATAACTTGTTGGTATGATGAACACTTCAAACTGCTAGGTAGGGTTTAGCACATTAAAAATTTTGCCTAGTATCGCATTTGGGACGCCAAGTCGAGACCTTCAAACCCAAAGGTCCTACCCACATTCACGGGATGTTTGGGTTAATTAGATGCCCTTACAATAACGATCTAGGGTTTTACCCTAAGGATCAATCGACCTAATACTAAACTTTCGATTAAGTTTAGAATCCCTAGGGCCGAACGTTATTGGCCTAGTAAGGTTAGGGATTGGGTTGGGTCAAGAGGACTCCCAAACCCTACATCTTGACTAAACATATTTCTTGACCAAGAAATGCCGTTTGATGGGAGAAATGATCCCGCAAGTCAGATGCGACTCCTATGCAACAAGTTGCAATGTTGCACGGTTTTGTGTTAAATCACAAGATAGATTTGCCACGCCTTGGAACAAGGTTGGCAGGTTCCAAGTACAAGCTTAATTTGCAAGAGGATGAGTAGTCATCCTGCTAGTGAATTGCCAAGTTAGGGTAACGAGCAATTGACCAATCAAGTTAGGGCAACAAGGTTGCCTAGGATCTACTGTCTTAGTTTAAGGAACCCAAGGTGTTGGTTAATTTGGGTTAACAGGGTATAATATACAAGGGTACACAAATAACGAAACCCTTGGGGATCTTGCCAAGTCGCTATTGATCCCGGATCGAATGCTGGATGCATTCGGAGAGAAGGATTCACTCCTTAGCAGTTAGCCAAATAAACGACCACTGGTTTGATTGTGTTTGTACAGTTTAGGAGCACTGTTTGTATTGCTTTGCTCAAAGAACTAAAGATGGAAAAATAATTAATTCTTTAGGTTGAAAGCCTGGAGGGAGAGACAGCATCAGTTACCCCCGACTGTCTGCCTGACCCTAACCAAGGAGATTGTTAGCCGCGGTGGGAATGTGGACCGAACCCGCCACAAGAGGTCTCTCTGTTGGGCGCTACTTGGAGCAGGAGTACGCTTGGGTACCAGGCGGCTCTGGTCGTAAATCCCTTGCCTTTCGGGTCCTGCACAAGAGGCCGACGTGACTCGGGATTGAATCTCGAGGCCCGCATACTAGTCTATGGGCGGAAACTTGGATTAGTAATCCCTGAGGATTGCTGGATTTCCTTCGGGCGGATTATGGATTGCCTTCGGGCGGATTATGGATTAGCCTACAGGCTGGATTATATGATGTATTCCAAAGATAAATAAGATCAATTGTTGTAAAGGAACTTGTTTGGCATTGTTTTTCTATGTCAGTGCTAAGATTATGTGAAGGAACTGGTGACTAATTGGATAATTAAGGAAGTTATTTTATGCGTGTCCAATTAAATGTGGTAGGTAATTAGACAACTAAAGCAACCCTGAGGAAAGTATGGTGAATGTGGCCATGGGTCCGTCCTACGGATGGGTGGTCCCGGTTGGCCGGGAACTTTACTCGAAGGAAATTGACAACAAGGAACGTTGACCTAGAATCTAGGATACTAGAGAGTCTCGATTTATATTGTTTTAGGAGAATGGAATGGGACTACGCCTTATGGGCAGAGAGGTCGAGCTTTGCATCCCTCTCATTTCCCATTCTCATTGAACCAAGGTGCAGCATGAATCTGCTTCGACCCTGACGTTTCTGCGTAAAGTAGTTCGCCTGGGGTTCGACGCTAGCTATCGTTCTAGGAATTTGACCACTAGGAGAACCCTGATTTGTTGAGATTCAGCAATCACACTCACTAAATAGCCTCTTTGTATGGAGCTTCAGGGCTAAGGACATGCAGGCTTACCTATCCCATATGCACAGCGGTGCCTACTGCAGTTTCCTACTTTCCTATAAAGCATTGTACTTGCTTCCTTTTCTTAATGCAATGATAGTACTCTTTTCTTTTCAGTGAAGTGTCAATGTCATTGTCCACATACACAAGATTGTGTTTATGAGTCCAAGTCTCAATCTTGGAACCTAATTCATTTGTGTAACAAACAGTGTCTTTGTCTTCTCCATCATGAGTCCACACTTCTCCTTCCATCCACCATAACTCACTGCCATGCTCTAGATCCCGCATGTTTCTCAACATGGTATCAGAGCCCAGTCAGGCATGGCTCAGCTCGGCTTAGCTCTCCTCTGCCCTCTCTCAGCTCATGTCAATCTCTGGTCAGCTTAGTTCCATCCCATGACTTCATCTCCCAACTCTACCCTCACTTAACCTTCCATGGCAGCCATAGCCAGCAGCACCCTGTCAGATTGAGCTGCTTATATCTCATTCCACAAGTCAAAAATCTTGGAGCTTCCTTCTGGAAAAGTATTCCCCAACTCACAAAGCTTCCCTGTATCACATCAAATCAAGGAGGGGAAGGACTTGAGAAGATTGAAGAACGACCGAACGATCCCGAACAAGAAGAATCAAGCTCAACATCAACATTGACATAGTGTGTTTTCACACTGTCATTAACTGTGTCTCTTGACACATTGCAATATGCTCTTCTACTGATAAAATCTCAGAATTCTGGTGTTGATTTGCTGCTGATCTTGCAACCTCAACATGGGAAAAGACTCTCCAAATGCTCGATTCAAAGGAGTCAGGTTCCACACTTGTCAAACCCGCATCAAGCTCATCCTGATGAAGAAGGGTCTTTGGGCCATCACAAATGGTAAAGAGAAGAAACCCCGAGATATGGACCTTGCAGTTACTTGGCAGAAGAATGATGACAAGGCACAAGCCATCATCAAACTGGAATTGGACGACAGCTACATTCATCATGTGGATGCCTGTGACACATCCCATGACACTTGGGATAAATTGGATACCCTATTTGGTGCACAGTCAAAGTCGTCTAAGTATGATCTATTAATTGAATTTTTCCGACTTGATATGAAGCCTCATACATCCCTAGCATCCCATCTAAACTACATGGAAAGCCTGCTTACTCAACTTGCAGGAATAAAGCTAAAAATGGATGAAGATGTTTGTATTGGTGTCTTGCTAAAAAGTCTGCCTCCTGCCTATGATAATGTATCAACCACTCTAACCAATATGCCTGATCCTCAACTTGTTGATATTAAAGCCTCTCTATTAGAAGAATAAAAGAAACTTAAAAGAAAAGAAGAGCCCAGCACTTCAAAGGATGAACAAATGTTATATGTAAACAACAGATACAAAGGTAAAAAGGAACCGCTCTTCTGTGACTTCTGCAAAAGGACCGGACATACTGAGAAGTTCTGTCATGCTAGGAAGAGGTCCCAAAAGGCCTATCTTGTAGCTGTGAAAGAAGAAGAAGACCATGGACCAAAAGATGAAGAAGAAGATGAAGATGAAGACCACCAGGATCGGAAGGACAAGACTCATCAGTCCTTCTACTCTCATTACTCTGATAGACTGTTTTAAAAGCCTTGTATTTCCTTTCCCTAATGCTTCCTGCCATAAGCTTTGTAAACTCCTTACGTAACTTGGCATTACAGTCCCTGTACACTTTGTGAGGCCCCTGTTACAACCTATGGATGTCCATCATGTTTTGGTACCCACACTTAGCCTTTTCTGCGACAACCTCTGGTGTCTACCATGTTTGTGGTGTGCCCACACTTTGCAGGTGGTTCTCATTACAGCCTCTACACACTTTGTGCCTTTCTAGTTGTGATTGAGGAGGGGTGTTGAGATTCAGCAATCATACTCACTAAACAGCCTCTTTGTATGGAGCTTCAGGGCTAAGGACATGCAGGCTTACCTATCCCATATGCACAGTGGTGCCTACTGCAGTTTCCTACTTTCCTATAAAGCATTGTACTTGCTTCCTTTTCTTAATGCAATGATAGTACTCTTTTCTTTTCAGTGAAGTGTCAATATCATTGTCCACATACACAAGATTGTGTTTATGAGTCCAAGTCTCAATCTTGGAACCTAATTCACTTGTGTAACAAACAGTGTCTTTGTCTTCTCCATCATGAGTCCACACTTCTCCTTCCATCCACCATAACTCACTGCCATGCTCTAGATCCCGCATGTTTCTCAACATGATTCAGGTCAGTCCTAAGTGGGAACGGCTAGAATGCTTCCGCGTTTCGTGGCAGACTCGGGAAGACCTAGATCGCAAACCCCGTGACATTCCATGGGAGTGTCGGGTGGTGCTTTCTAAACTCTCTTCCCGATGGGCTGTTAAGACGTGTCCTGCAAGTGAACAGGTGGACACGTTACAGTTTTCTAGTCAAAAAATTGGGGGTGTCCACCATTCATTATACCTGCATGGAGAAACTATGCCTTGGGATGGTCCTTACAACAAAGAAATTCAAGCACTACATCCTATATGAAAAGATATTATTTTATATGAAGGCAGAGGGGCTAAGGCTATTGATGAATAAGTTGCAGTTGCCTAACCACCTAGCAAGGTGGCTGATCACATTGCAGGAGTTTGACTATGAAATTAAAAGTAAGCCACCAAAGTTGCAAGGCACCATTGAATATCTTGTGGATTTTGGGGAGCCAAAGGAAGTTTGATTGAAGATAGTGACCTCGAGGGTCTATTAAAAATTGATATGACCTCCATTCCATCCTCATATGCTACCATAATACACTATCTATCCATAGGAGAGGCTAAAGTTGCTTTGTGGAAGGTTGAAAAGAGCAAAATTAGGTAGCAAGCCTTGAAATTTACCTTGATTACAGGAACACTATATCAACAAGGGTTCCATGATGTTTATACACTGTGTTCTGCCTAATGGGGTTCCCTTTATCTTGGAAGAGTGTCATGACTCCCCTTGTGAATGCCATTTGCTAGATGGTTAACTGCATAGAAAGCTTTGAGAGCCAGATATTGGTAGCCATCCATTTTCCAAGATGCATTTGTGTATGTCAAGAGATATGATACATGTCAAAGACATGACAATAGGGAGAGCAGGAAGTGGCCACTAGCTGCTATCATGGGTATACTATCATTTGAGAAGTGAGTCATTGATTATATTGGACCTACACAGTATTCATCAACTTTCATCAACTATTCGAATGCTTTATATCATTGTGGCAACAAACTATTTTACAAAGTGGTCTGAAGCCCGTGCTACTGTAACGTGTCCACCTGATCCCTTCCAGGACACGTCTTAGCAATCCATCGGAAAGAGAGTCTAGAAAGCTCCACCCGGCACTCCCATGGAATGTTACGGGGTTTGCAATCTAGGACTTTCCACGTCTGCCACGTAGCAGAAGTATTCCGGCCGTTCCCACTAAGGATCGACCTGAATCAGGGTTTCCCCTAATGGTCATTTCCCTAAACGGCAACTAGCATCGAACCCCAAGCGAACTACTTTATGCAGAAATGCCAGGGACGAAGTGGATTCATGCTGCACTTGGTTCAAGGAGAATGGAAAATGAGAGGGATGCAAGGCTCGACCCCTCTACCATAAGGCATAGTCCCATTCTGTTCCCCTAAAACAACATAAACCAGGATTATTGTAACCTAGACTCTAGGTCAGCGCCTTTGCTATTCATTTTCTTTGAGAAGATCTCCTTGTTGCTGTCCATTACGATGATTGAGAAAAGTTCCCGGCCAACTGGGACCACCCATCCGTAGGATGGGCCCATGGCCACATCCACCGCACTTTCCTCAAGGTTGCTTTAGTTGTCTAATTTCCTACCACATTTAGTTGGACATGCATCAAGTAGCTTCATTAATTAGCCAACAGTTATACACTGGTTCCTTCACGTATCTTAGCACTTGACATAGAAAAACTATGTCAAACAAGTTCCTTTTCAATAGGTTATCTTATTTATCTTTGGAATACATCCATAAAGTCCAGCCCGTAGGCTTATCCATAATCCACCCAAAGGCTATCTAGCAATCCACAGGGATTACTAATCCAAGATTCTGCCCATAGACTAGTATGCAGGCCTCAAAATCCAATCTCGAGTTGTGTTGGCCTCTTGTGCAGGGCCCCGAAGGCAAGGGATTTATGGCCAAAGCCCCCCCTGGTACCCAAGCGTCCTCCTGCTCCAAGTAGTGCCCAACGGAGAGACCTCACGTGGCGGGTTCGGTCCACGTTCTTGGCGCGGCTAACAACCCCCTTGGTTAGGGTCAGGTAGACAGTCATGGGTAACTGAAGCTGCCTCTTCCTTCAGGCCTTCAACCTGAAGCATTAAATATCTTTCCATCCTTTAGTTCCTTGAGCAAACAATGCAAACAGTGCTCCTAAAATTTTACAAGCACAATCATTTCCAATGGTCGTTTATTTGGCCAACTGCTAAGGAGTGAATCCTTCTCTCCAAATGCATCTAGCATTCAATCCGGGATCAATTGCGACTTGACAAGATCCCCAAGGGTTTGTCTGTTCTTCCTTTTGTCCTTGGGTTAGGGCCGTACCATATTAACACAACTTAACCAATACCTTAGGATTTATTAACAGTAAATAAAGGCGACTATGTCGCTCCAAATTATTGATTGGTCCTTTGCTTCCAAGCAAATACCTAATTTCCTTATCTTAACTTGGCAATTTTTCCCAAGACAGGTGATATAACAGGATGACTACTCATCCTCTTGCAAGATAAACTTGCGCAAGAATCTGCCAATATCATTCCAAGGATGGGTGCTGATACTAAGCTTTGCTTTAGTTTGTCAAAGCTGGTTTGTTCATCAGATGACCATACAATTGCTACTTACTTCTTTAGTAGATCAGTCAAAGATGCTGCAATCAAAGCATAATCTTTTATGAAAATTCTGTACCATCCTGTCATCCCAAGAAAATTACGTATTTATTTGACAGAAGTCGGTGTTGGCCATTCCAGAACGTCTCTGACCTTAGCTGGATCTACTAAAATTCCTTCTGCTGATACAATGAATCCCAAATATTCAATATGTCGCTTGAAAAATGTGCACTTCTTCTTCTTGGCATAAAGCTTGTGTGCTCTCATTGTTTCAAGAACAATGCAAAGCTGAGGCTCATGATCCTTTTCCTATTTGGAGTAGACTAAGGTATTGTTAAAGAAGATGAGTACGAAATCATCAAGATAGGGCCTAAAGATATCCTGCATTAACCTATTGAAGGTAGCAGGAGCATTCGTCAGCCCGAATGACATCACTAGGGATTCGAAGTGTCCATACCTTGTACTGAATGTAGTCTTCGGAATATCTTTTTCCTTGATCCTTATCTGATAATATCTAGATCTGAGATCTATCTTTGACAGACCTTTGCTCCTTGAAGATGGTCAAGTAATTCATCTATTCTTGGAATGGGGTATTTATTTTTTATGGTTGCTTGATTCAACCCTCTGTAGTCGATGCATAGGTGAACCGTTCCATCTTTCTTCTTTTGGAACAGCACTGAAGCTCCCCATGGTGAACTGCTAGGACGGATGTAGCCTTGATCTAACAATTGCTTGAGTTGCTCTTTCAGTTCGATAGCTTCCGGAATGGACATCTTATACGGCCTCTTTGCGACCGATGTAGCTCCTGGCACAAGTTTGATTTCATGGTCAGGAAGTTCCGTCAATTCTTTAGGGAATACGTCTGTGTATTCCTTTAACCATGAAGGTTCTTCTCCGGATTCCTGATTCTGATCTAGCTTATTTAGTTTAATCAGATAGACAGGTAGACCCTTTTGAACACCTTTGATTATCCGTGTTGCCTTTGCCAACTGTATTTTTGGCTTACCAGCCTCACCTTGAGTCGTGACTAGTTCCCCTTCAGAATTTCAGAAGGAGACTTGGCCCTTCCCACAGTGGATGTGGGCATCATTGGGTATTAGCCAATCCATTACGAGTAAACATTTGTGGACACCTAGGTACATTACTCTGAATCTCATAGAAGTTTTTTTACCTTGGAATTGCCCTTGGCGATGTCCTCTTCTAAGCTTGGGACATTCCCTCTTGAAGTGTACGGGCTCGTTGCAATGGAAGCAACATGGGTTGTGATCATTACTTTGTGTTGGAACAAAGTTGTTGACAGCATTGGCCCTAGATTTCTTTCTTTGGCCCTGATTCTGACCCTGCGCTCTCTTAGTCTGAGCCATAGACATACCCTTATTCTGATCTTTGTAATGCCAAATCATGTTGTACCTTGGTTTGGTCTGCACCTCTTGTATTATTAGAGTAGCTTGAATGAGTGCATCTTGTAGGTCCATTGGGCTTGAATGAGTAGCTTGAATGAGTGTATTATTGGAGTAGCTTGAATGAGTGCATCTTGTAGGTCCATTGGGCACATTGATTCCAATCGAGCGTTTATGGGTGGATTCAACCCAACACAGAATTTTGACACTTGTTGTGTCATATCCATTGGGGGTGCTTACTTTAGGAGCGAAACGAACTTCGAATAATATGCTTCAAGGGATAATCCTAGCTGCTTCAAGTAATAAAATTCATTCATCTTTTGTGTGCGGTAGGAAGGTGGCAAATACCTCCCTCTCACATCTTTCTTAAGCTTATCCCAAGTGACTGTCCCCTTCGAGATCGCTTGGTCTCTGCACCACTGTTTCCACCAAAGTCTTGCTTCGCCTGTAAGATTAAGTTTGGCAAGCATGGCTTGGTTAGCAGGTGCAGTTCCTGCTGTCTCAAAATAGTCCTCCATGGACTCAATCTAGATCTCAGCGTCAGCTTGAACAGTCCTTCCCTTGCCATCAAACTCGGGTGGCTTAATTTGTTTGAGAAGGAAATTCTTCTCTTGAACCACAGCTGGACTTAGTACAGGAATCGGACTTGGAATCTGCGCTTGGGGTTGTGTTTGAACAATAATATTCTTTATGTTAACATCTTATCATACGTTCCCATATCACGTTAATATGTCTAGCACAGCTTTTTAGCCAAGTGATTTAATCACTTAACACCTTAGCTAACATTTACGTTCAAGATAGATAATTGTAAAAAGTCTTATTTATTCATGAAGGCATAACCCCTTGAGTACATTTATTTTGGATAAGTAGGACAGGCTGATTGATACATCAGTTTGGGGAAATTAGGATTGTATTACAATTAGCTATAGGGATGGAATAATAATATGGATTTTCAAGAAACGGTAAGTCATAGGAAGCTTGGGATATCCCTTTCTTTGATACCCGTTCTTCTCATAGCGCCCTAACACTTTGATTCTGTCAACAGAGATTACCCGGGTTACTTCTTCATAGACATACTTGTTCTGCTTGACTTTTCGACCGCTAATGTGCAAGGTTGCATTTACGCGAGCTTTGACAAAGATGAACAACTTCACGATCTTTAAATCCTCCACCCACTTGATTCTCTTCAAGTTGGTCTAAAGGTACGCGAGTCGGGCTGCTATGTAGTATATTCCTGAGTCTCCCGTCCATCTTCACTCTGCATACAGGGGCAAAGGATTATAGATGCGATCCAGAATATCCATCATGCCAAGCCTTTGGCAATAATTTGAAGCATGCATTGCAGTCATGGACAAGACCTAGAACACCAAGAACTTGCTCCATGCTTCGTGACTCTGCAACCCAGCATCCATAAGTGAGTAAAGAAATGTTTTCAATAGAAAACACTGCCTCTGTTCTACTCACCTTTCCCTGTTTATTCCCTTTATTTTCCTCCATTACGTACCCTTATAATCTTTACATATCGTTGGTTCGCTCTGATACCAACTGTAACGTGTCCGCTCATCCACTTGAGGGACACGTCTTAGCAGACCATCGAGAAGAGAGTCTAGAAAGCACCGCCTAGCACTCGTAATAAATGTCATAGGGTTTGCTATCTAGGTCTTCCTGAGTCTGCCCCGAGCAGAAGTATCTGACCGTTCCCACTTAGGATCGACCTGAAGTCAGGATTTCTTTCCTATCAACAAAGTCTCTAGGAAGTAGCTAGCGTTGAGCTCCAAATGAACCACTTTGCATAGGAACAACAGAGTTGAAGCGGATTTATGCTGCACTTGGTTCATGGAGAATGGGAAATGAGAGGGATCCGAAGCTCAACCTCTCTGCCCATAAGGCATAGTCCCATTCCGTTCCCCTAAAACAGCATAAATCGGGATCCTAACTCTACTGAAGCTAGGTCTTCATAGTCTCGTTATCACGTCTTTTGAGAAAAATTCCTAACTAACCGGGACCACCCTTCCGTAGGACGGACCCAAGTCACATCCACTGCACTTTCTTCGGTTTGCTTAGTTATCTAATTACCTACAATATTATGTTCAACATGCAGAAACAACTTCCTTAATTAATCAATTTAAACACAGGTTCCTTCACATAACTTAGGCACTGACACAAAAAAACAATGTCAAGCAAGTTTCTTTTTCAAATATCTGATCTTTATTTATCATAGTCCTGGAATACATCAAGTATCATGCCTGAAGGCTATCCCAACACTCAATAGGATTGATGCTCCAAGTTCCGCTCATAGACTAGTACATGGGCCTTGAGATCCCATCTCGAGTCACATCGGCCTCTTGTGCGGGATCCGGAGGCAAGGAATTTACAACCAGAGCCTCCCTTGGCACCCAAGTGTCCTCCCACTCCATGCAGTACCCATGGAGAGACCTCTCGCGGTAGGTTCGGTCCATATACCCGATGCGGCTAACAACCCCCTTAGATAGGGCCAGGCAAACAGTCGGAGGTAATTGAACCTGCCTCTCCCTCCTGGCTTTTAACTTGAATCATGAAGTATTTTGCCTTGAATTAGTTCCTTGAGCAAAGAAGTTCAAACAATGTACCTAAGTGTACAATCACGATCATTTCAGAGGTCGTTTGTAGGACCAACTGCTAAGGTGTGATTCCTTCTTCCTGAATGCTCCCACCATTCAATCCTCGATCGTTCACGACTTGGCGAGATTCCAAGGGCTTGGCAAGCTAGGTTGCTTGTTTTCCCTTTATCTTTGGGTTAGGGTTTGTACCCTACCGACTCTTATTATCCTTACCTTAGGTCTCATGGTAAAAATAGGTCATAGACAACCCCGTCATCCTTGGTTGGTCAGCTTACTAGTTATCTCCTAGACCCCTTGAAGTACCTATGTACCTTTATCTTTGATCTTAATTGATCAAGATTGTCTATCCCCTTTGACCATGGCTGGTCAAGATATTTTTGTTTAGAACAGTCCTACTCCGTCTTAAGTGTAATCTTCTTAAGCCCTTTTAATAATTCTCACAGGAACTTAAGCTTTTACCTATCCCTCTTGAAGTCACCAAGGACTTTGACATGGGATTCATGGATCTCAGTTCCATTTGGTAAATTACAAACAACGTTGAATTTTCCCAACAACTTTAATGCACGTGTCGTAGTGCCATGCCTTCATTTTAATGCTTACAATTTTGATATAATCCATACGTTATTTTATGCCACACATGCGAAGGTACTTTCTAGGCATGCAATCTTAACATTATCCTCTATGTAATTATTTACACGATCTATAACCTTCTCGAATTATCTAACTTTATGTGATCATTGTATGAGACTAGGTGCACTTTAATCTTTTTTGCAGATTATTGCATGTACCTTAGAATCCTTCTTGTGATACGGGCATGCACTTTGTTTCTTTCAATGTCCTCTAAAATGCATTTAAGCAAGAACTTGTGCAAGGAGTAATGCACTTTATGCAAGAATTTAAGCAAGAATTTTTTGTAATTTACGATGCATTTTCTAATCAATTTCACCTATTACCATGTCATCTTACAACGGAGATTATCTTATTGGTTACATACATCACAACTATGTTCATACTACCTAGGAAATTATCAAACACGCAATTAATGTGATGTGTAATATTTCTGCTGAAAATAATTACGTGCACGCATGAGTCTCATGCAATGACGATGCCGGCATTAAAAATACGGATGGTGCAATCTTCAAATTGTACACGACGTAGCCTAATCTCCATTGGCATAAATGAGACCAAAGTAAATGAAACCCGCATATGTTTGTGTGAACCCCCTCTTGGAAGGAGATCAAGATGAAATTGATTAATTTTATGGCAAATTTTTTTTGTATTATCCCTTCTTTCCCTCAGCCGAAGGTCGTGCTGGAGGGAAGGGAGTGAAGCGGGGATGATTAAGCGCAGAGCTGGAAGCCATGGGGAGTGAATGCCCATGCAATAGGCCGCGTGGGGGATGGGGGAAGGTCCCCCTCCCTTAAAAGCTATAAAAACCCCCTGTTGGGGGGGGGGGGGAAGTAAGGGGAGTTGTGGAGAAGTTGAGAAGTCATGAGGCTATTGAAGACCGACGTGGAGAAGCAGAGAGGTCGTGAGGCTGCCGAAGGCCATCATGGGGTGGAGGAGGAAGTCCACAGAAGAGCGCCAGCTGCTGCCGCCTGATTCGTGAAGCCGCCACATCGCTAGCTGCAAAGATTCGGCTGCGATACTCTCGTCCACGTGGTTCCACCATGTTTACAAAAGCTTCTTGAAAGCTTCTAAGGGCTCTTCCAAGCCCCTGGAATTTAAGCCCCTTTTTTTTTCCCTTGCATTTTTGCACAAGGGGTTTTTACCCTGGGAAACAAAGCCTCTCCCTTGCCTTTTTTCCCCGAGAATTAAGCCATTTTCCCCTGGTGAACAGATCGGTCACCATATGCGTGCGTAGTGAGTGTCTGAAGGTCCCCAAGAAGAAAAGAACTCTACTTTTTACACAAAAACCAATGAAGAAAGCTTGCATGACATGAACAAGAGACCAATTGGGTGTAATCTCCCCCCATGCCTTGTGTGAGCGCTTCACAAAGCATGTATTTCATATATTATTCATCTTCAAGCTCAAAAAATAGCCCAAATTACAAAATAGCATGCTTTAGCTTTTGAGTTTGCTTTTGTGCCAATAAAGAATTAAAGCTAATGGGCGCCCAAGAAGTTAGGCAGTACCCAAATACAATGTCCAATACAAATATTTAAATCGTGCACCCATGCACATACAAAAAATAATAAATAAATATCAAGCGCTTTGATAAATAAGCGCGGCAGAATATAGGCACCATGCTTAAGATACGCGCCCATCAAAATATCCTCCAATGCTTCCCTATGCCACCGCTGCTCGCTCTACACATCAACTGAAGCATTCACAATTGTTAGAAAAATAATACAATTAAACCGACAAAAGTGAATACCTAGCAATCTTCAAATACATAAATAAATTGGTTAGAAATCAATTCTAACCTTAATTTATCACGAGTGTGCACTCTAAACTCATTAACATTTATTAATTTAAATATGTATTTTGCGGAATCACCCGCTATGGAATCACCCATGTACACATAAAATTAACAAAACGCCCGAAAAGGATAGGCATCCCCATTGACTTCTCACACAAAGAATCCACTTTGTGTATGAGCCCTGATAATAAAATTTTACGGAATCCACCGCAAAACCTCATGGAATTCACCGTGGCACAGAATCCACCATGAAATATGCCTCATGGCATCATACCCTCGGGGTGGGATAGCAATTCTCCTCAATTGCTATTAGCTCAATGTGGAGCTAACAGAGTGGGGAAAGCATTTAAGTCTCTAACGTGCATCCATTGGGCCTCTTCAACAGGATGATTTTTAAACTTGACCAAATATCTAGAATATCTATACCCAGTTCTATGGTCATAAAGTCAGTATCTATAATAGTTTTAAGCTCAAGGATTTCAGTTTCATCATCTAGAAAAGGAGGGGTTTTTATAGATAGGGTGTATAGGTAATTGGCCTCTAAAGGGTCGTAATAAACTGATATGGAAGGTGTTGTGGATTTTCCAATGTTGTGGTAGTTCTAGTTTAAATGCATTATCATTGATTTTGTGTATGATCTTGAATGGTCCATAAAATCTAGGTGCTAATTTCACAACTGGGTGTTTATCTACACTTTGTAATCTTTGTTTTTCTATGCATAACCAAACATAATCATCCATTTTAAAATTCATAGCTTGACTTTTCTTATTTGCTTGTTTTGTATATGATTGCTGGGCTTTGGCAATCATATCTTTAACTTCATCAAAAATAGTGGCATGCATGTTAGCAATATCATCAACAGTTTGAATTTTGTTTAATAATGATGCAACAGGTGTAGGCAATCTATATCCATAAATAACTTCAAATGGTGCTTTCTTTGTAGCTGTATGTGGTGTATTATTATATGCAAACTGAAGTAAATGTAGATGTGTATCCCATGTGTGTGGTTTTGAAATGGTGTAAGCACGCAAAAGATCTAAAATAGTACTGTTAGTAGCTTCTGTTTGACCGTTTGTTTCAAGATGAAATACAGATGAAAAATCAATCTTTGTTCCTAAGTTAGCAAACAAAGTAATCCAAAAATTATTACAAAATCTAGAATCATGATCAGAAATAATGACTTTTGGTAAACCATAATTAGTGAAAACAGTTTTCAAAAACATTTGAGCAGCTTGAGATGCAGTTAAAGTTTTCTTGCATGGAATAAAATATTCTTGTTTGTTAAACCTGTCTATAACAGTCCAAATCATATCATGGTTAGCTTTAGTGTTAGGTAGACCAGTGATAAAATCCATTGAAATCTGTTCCCATGGTCGTGATGGAATAGATAAGGGCATTAATAAACCATATTGTTTACCATGGTGTCTTTTAACTTGTTGACAAACTAAACATTCAGATACAAAGTGAGATACATCAGTGTCCATATGTGGCCAATAAAAATCTTCAGTCAATGTATGCAAAGTAGATATAATTCCTCTATGACCTTGATATAGAGGACAATGAATTTCATGCAAAACAAATGATCAAAATGGAACTGTTACACATAATCTCTTTTCATAAAACATAAATCCATTATTGTAAGACAGTGAATCAACAGGAATCCAATTATTTACAACCAGTTTGAAAAGTAAGGTCCTGATGATAAGTATCTTTCATAGGGATAAGGGAATCAAATGATATCACAGAAATATTATGAATTGTCGGTCTTCTACTCAAAGCATCAGCTACAACATTTTCTTTTCCTGGTTGATATTGTATAAGAAAATGAAAACTTTGAATAAAAGCGGCCCATTTAATGTGTCGGTCAGATATTTGTGGTTGACTAAGGAGATGTCTAATGCTTTGTTGGTCAGTTTTGATCATAAATTCAGATCCCATTAAATAATGTTTCCATTGACATAAGGCTTGTACTATAGCTAACAATTCTTTGTCATAGGTAGAATATTTAAGTTCAGATGGTTTGAGTTTACAGCTAGAGTAGGCTATGGGATGATTATCTTGCATAAGGACGACTCCTATTCCAGATCCACTAGTGTCAGTAACTACTAAAAAGAATGGTCTATTGAAGTCAGGTAGTTGTAATACAGGAGCGTGAGTTAAAGCATGTTTCAACAAATCAAAAGACTTTTGTTGATTGTCAAACCAGTTATACACAATACCCTTCTTTAAAAGTTTTGTCAAAGGTAATGCAAGTAATGAGAAATTCCTTACAAACTTTCTGTAAAAGCTAGCAAGACCTAGAAAAGAACATAATTCATGCACATTTTTGGGTATGGGCCAATTTAAAATTGCTTCTATCTTTTTAGGGTCGACTTTAATACCTTCTGATGAAATAATGTCCTAGATATTCAATTTCTGTTTGAAAGAATTCACTCTTTTCTGGATTAGCATATAATTGATTGTCTTTTAACAACTTAAAAACTAAAGGCAAATGTTCATAATGCTCATTCTCATTTTTACTGAATACTAATATATCATCAAAGAATACTATGACACAATACTGATGTTTCAAAAATATGTGATTCATCATACGACTAAATGTGGCTGGTGCATTAGTTAAATCGAAAGGCATAACTAGAAATTCATAGTGTCCAAATTGTGTTCTAAATGTAATTTTGAATATATCAGATTTATCAAATCTTACTTGATGATAACCAGATTTAAGATCTATCTTACTGAATATGGCAAATCCTTGTAGTTTATCCATAAGATCATCTACCCTAGGAATCGGATATCTATTCTTAACAGTAATTTTATTTAGGACACGATAATCAATGCACATGCGATAAGTATTATTTTTCTTCTTTACTAATAAGACATGTGCACCAAATGGAGAACTATTAGGTCTAATTAATCCTCTGTTAAGTAATTCTTCTATTTGATTTTGAATTTCTTTCTGTTCAATTTGGTTATGTCTATATGGTGCTTTACATGGTGGTTGTGTTCCAAAAATTAAATCTATCTTATGATCTTCAGGACGTGAAGGTGGTAATCCAGGTGGTAAATCAGCAGCAAAACAATCTTGAAATTGGACAATAAATTGTGTATGCCTAGGATGCATTTGTTTTTCTTTAGCTTGAATTTCATTCACCCATATTAAATAAGATTTGCTACTTTTACGTAATGCACGTTTAGCTTGAGTATGAGTAAGCAGTGGAAATTTATTAGGAGCGTGCATACCATGCAATGTGATTTGTTTTCCTTGAAAATAAATTTTAATTGAATGCATAGAATAATCTATGTCAGGATTGTATTGATGACACCAAGGCATTCCTAAGATAATGTCACTAGACTACAAAGGTACAACTAAGAAATTTCTTCGTTCAGTATATTCACCAATTTTAATTTCTAAATTATGCACCTCTTGTGTTCCATTATATATTGTGTCTAGGAATGCAGCTTTGATGCGATAATGTGTAGAAATAGTTCTAAATTCAATTCTTTGACTAACTTTGTAGAAATAATGTCATGTGTGCTCCCATCATCATGTAAAATAGTCTTTTCTTTACCATGCACAAAACATTTCATTGTTAACAAAGAATGAGGAGTTGGCATACCTTGCAAAGTATCCGAAGTAGTACCAATGTCGTCGTTATCTTCCATAAAGTCTGGCATTTCCTCATGTTCTTATTCTTCTATAGCTCCCAGATAATTGATATGGACAGGTGGCTTTTTGGTTTGACAATTGACTGCTAGATGTCCACATTGATGGCATTTGTAACAAACTATGGGTTTGGCTTTAGATACATTATTGGTAATGGCAGGAAGTTTAGGAATGTTGGGATTTGACTGTGAGGATGGCTTAGGGTTTGGATTGGTGTTTGATGGCAAAGCAAGTGGTCGTGTCCAAGATTTACGGAATAAAGATGGAAGAAAATGATTTTGATTGAATCTTCGAAAATTTGAATTGAATTGTTTGGAACCATAGTTACCATTAGTTGGAAATTGTTGTGGTCGCTTGTCTCTTTCGCGAATCTTATCGTCAGTGTCATGAGCCAAGGAAATTGCATCTTCAAGTGTTGTCGGCTTGAACATATTGACTTCAACATAGAAATGTCCAAGTAGGCAAAACATAAACTTGCGTTTGTGAGTTGCTTCAGGTACATCTTCAAGCATTCGGAGTTGCAATAGAGCATTCCAAAAACGTTCAGTGTATTGGGAAATAGGTTCGCGATCGCTTTGTTGTAGAAGATCCCATTGCTTGATGGCTTTTTCATGGAATTGAGGAGGAAGAAATTTCTACAAGAATTTCTTTTGGAAAGTCTCCCATGTAGTAGGGCAATCAACGCTCTTGCGGACCATAGTCCACCATAAGGATGCTTGATCGACTAAATGGTTAGTGACACATTTACTTTTGTCTTTCTCAGCATATGTTTCTTCATGGAAGTAATCATCAAATTGACTGATAAAAGTAAGTACAGTCTTTCCATCGCATATTCCATTGAAAGTACGAAATTTGAAGTTTCTTTTACTTATCTTTGTTTCTTTCCGGATGGATTGGGCTTCAAGTGTCGCATCGATCGTACGTCGTATAAGATCTTCGGGTTGCGGTCCACCTTGGTCGGTGGTAGATCGTTGCAGATCGGCCAATTGAACTTGCAAAGCTTGTCGGGCTCTTCGTTCTTCTTCAAGCTGCATCATAATCAAATCCAACTTTTGCTCCACCGGGTAGATCACCTTCAGTCATAAAATCATCCATGTTTTGTTCAGTCATCCTATAAAATCCAAAAGACCTCACACTCTCGAAATCTTATTAGAGGGATGAGCATAGCTAAAAGGCGGGTATACAAGGCTTGTAAATTTTGTTTGGCTTTTGTAGTCTTTGTCCTTTACGTATGCAGAATTCGTTGTCACAACCATCTTCCAAAAGAATAATGTTGCGTAGAAACTGTGTATAATCTATGTATGAACTTTTGTTCTTGCTGAAACTGGTTCAGCAAGTCTGCAAGTGTGAATAGGGTCTACCAGAGAGCAATAGACTAGTTCGTAAGCTTCTACTTGTGAACTAGCGCTTTGAGAGTTGTTGGAGATGACTTTTGTAACTTGGGTGACTTGCAAAACTTGGGAAGCTTTGAATTTAAAGCTTAAGGAAACCAATTCAATTTTTGAGGACGTGAATATGCTAGCGGTGGAATTAGCGGCCGTCAGTTTATACTGACACCACAGACGTAATAATTCGAAAGAATAAGCTTTTTAATAAGCTTATTATTAAGCTTACTAAGCTTTGAGTTAAAGCTTTAAAGCTTTTGGCTATGGAGGCTTACTGTATGAAGACGACTTGAAGAAGGAGATATCCGCGTGGTCCTCTGCCTACAAAGGCTGGTCCTTCACGATCAAAGGGTGGAGAAGGGGGTTCTTGACCGCCAGGAACACACTGGTATCGACCGTTTGCAACGAAACTGATTGTAGAGCTCATTTGTTCCAGGAGCTCCGCCTTCACTCAAGATGGTAAGTGATTGGAAGCTCTCGATCTCAGCTTCGCTCTGATACCATTGGCGCACAGATCGGTCGCCGTATCCGTGCGTAGTGAGCGTTTGAAGGTCCCCAAGAAGAAAAGAACTCTACTTTTTACACAAAAACCAATGAAGAAAGCTTATACGACATGAACAAGAGACCAATTGGGTGCAATCTCCCCCCATCCCTTGTGTGAGCGCTCCACAAAGCATGAATTTCATATATTATTCATCTTCAAGCTCAAAAAATAGCCCAAATTACAAAATAGCATGATTTAGCTTTGGAGTTTGCTTTTGTGCTAATAAAGAATTAAAGCTAATGGGCGCCCAAGAAGTCAGGCGGTACCCAAATACAATGTCCAATACAAATATTTAAATCGTGCGCCCATTCGCATACCAAAAATAATAAATAAATATCAAGCGCTTTGATAAATAAGCACGACAAAATATAGGTGACATGCCTAAGATACGCGCCCATTAAAAATTGATAATAAATTTGAATGCACGCTATCCTCCAATGCTTCCCAATGCCAGTGCTGCTCGCTCTACACATCAACTGAAGCATTCACAATTGTTAGAAAGATAACACATAACCGACAAAAGTGAATACCTAGCAGTCTTCAGCTACATAAATAAATTGGTTAGAAATCAATCCTAGCCTTAATTTATCACGAGTGCGCACTCTAAACTCATAAACATTTATTAATTTAAATATGTATTTTGCAGAATCACCCGCTATGGAATCACCCATGTACACATAAAATTAACAAAACGCCCGAAAAGGATAGGCATCCCCATCGACTTCTCGCACAAAGAATCCACTTTGTGTATGAGCCCCAGTAATAAAATTTTACGGAATCCACCGTGAAATATGCCTCCTGGCATCATCTCCCCTTTTTCATTCCACAAAGCCCATTTAAAGCTCCCCTCCTTGGGCTTTTATAGGCGTTATCAAGCGGGTTTTATTACCCCCGAGTTTTTAAGCACTTTTTTTTTCCCCTTGCATCTCGAAAATCCCCACCATAGCCCGGGCTCTTTTTTTTTTTAAACACCCTTCTTGTGGATCCGCAATAGCCAAGATTAAAACCCCATTTTCATTGGCCCTACGAAGCGGTCTTTGCATCCTCCGGAATTAACATTTTCCCTTGCATCCCCCATAAAGCTCATACGAGTCGGGTTTTAAGTTTTTTTTCATAGCATTTCCACAAGGTTTTAACCCTGGGTTTCCTTTTAAAACCCTTCCCACACAAGCCTTTTAAAACCATTGTATCCTTTTTTCGTGAAGGCCTATTATATCCGAAATTTCTAAGTTCCCTTTTACTTACAATCCCCAAAAGCCATATTAGCCGGTTTTTAAACCCTTTCCCATTTCAAGGCCTTCTAAAGCCCGATTCCAAAAGACGGTGCAATCGGTCAAGGAAGCCGAATCTCAAAGGGAGTTTCACGTGCGAAGGAGACGGGCCAAGATCATAAATCTGCGGTGGCCAAAGCAAGAAAGTCGAAGTCTCGATGGCTCCTAAAACGACACAAGGCACAACCGCAGGAGGATCATCTCCTAGCATTCATGTGGACATTTCACCGAATCCACAAGTCCAGGTTTTCTTCCTAATTTTGATTTACGTTGTAATATTTCAATTATGCATGGATCATTTATGGAATTAGGATGCACTTTTTCCATTGAAATACTTTGGCTAAATTAAAGGAAATAGCTTACGATCAAAGAATCGGTCAATTTTATTTTTCAAATAAACGAATGAAAAAAGAGTATAAGATCTCTATGCATTCCTAGCAAGTAGTTTTTATGCATTGCAAAGTAATGAATTTAGATCAACTAATCCCCAACTTTACAAATCGAAATTATGGTAGTACACTTCGATTATGCATGGAAAGAATAAATCGCATGTCGCATTATTAGACATCTTTTCTTCGAAATAATTCATTAAAGAAGGTTGCTAATAACCGTAGGAATTTGCAAGGCATGGAATTGATTCTAGGGCTACATGAAGTAGATTAATCTCTAGGAAATTGGCATAAATCTCAATCAAATTACGTAAGTAGCTACGAAAGGTTGTGTAATTTCAGCATACGAATAATTCATTCAGAAATGAAAGTAGAAAAAGGTTGCATGGTTCGTTTTAAACATAAAACCCTAAAGCTTAGTAGCTGGAATCTTGAATGCATGTTCTGGAAGGATCAATAGAAATTGTGTCGTAACTTAACATGTGCTTCGAGCTTAGCCAATAAAACTAGGGTTGTAAATCTGATCATTCATAACCAATAAATCATGTGCTTACGAGAATGGTATCGTAATGGTTTTACCCTAAACACCTAAACTACAAAGGGTTTGCTTAGAAATGGCTAAATCGATGCAACATACCTCAAGTGCTAACTAGGGTTTAGCACGTTGAGGACGTGACCTAGTTGCTCTTATTTCCAAACTGAAACTCTCATACCCTAAAAACTTGCCCACATTCATGGAAAGTAGGGACAATAGGACATACTTGCGAGAAACGATCTAGGGTTTCTACCCTAAGGATTGCTCGCTAAAAAGATGAAACTTAGTTTGAATTGGAACCCTAGGACCAACAATGTCGGCCTAGTGAAATCATGAACGGATTGTTATGAAGACACCCTAATCCTATTTCCTATCTAATCATGATTTCATGATTAGAATATGCCTTCCGATGGGTAAAATAGTCCCATGGATTAGATGCGACACTGGTGCAACATGTTGTAGAGTTGCATGATCTTGTGAATTGATCACAAGGGAATAGCCAAATCCTCGGAATGAGATTGGCAGATTCTTGCACAAGTTTATCTTGCGAGAGGATGAGTAGTCGTCCTGACATAGCACCTTTCTTGGAAAAAGAACCAAGAATAAGGAGATTAGATAATTGCTTGGAAGAAAATGACCAATCAGTAAATTGGAATAACATATTTATTGCTAATAGAACTTAAGGTATTGGTTAAGTTGGGTTAATAGGGTACGGCCCTAACCCAAGGATATAAGGGTTAACAAACAAACCCTTGGGGAATCTTGCCAAGTCTCAATTGATCCCGGATCGAATGATGAATGCATTTGGAAAGAAGGATTCACTCCTTAGCAGTTGGCCAAAATAACGACCACTGGAAATGATTGTGCTTATAACAGTTTAGAGAGCACTATTTGCTTTGTTTGCTCAAAGAATTAAAGGATGAAAAGATATCTAATGCTTCAAATTGAAGGCTTGAAGGGAGAGGCAGCCTCAGTTACCCCCGACTGTCTGCCTGACCCTAACCAAGGGGGTTGTTAACTGCGCCGGGTAGGTGGACCGAACCCGTTGCGAGAGGTCTCTCTGTTGAGCGCTACTTGGAGCAAGAGGACGCTTGGGTGCCAGGGGGGCTCTAGCCGTAAATCCCTCGCCTTTCGGGCCTTGCACAAGAGGCCAATGTGACTTGGGATTGGATCTCGAGGCCCGCGTACTAGTCTACGGGCGGAATCTTGGATTAGTAATCCCTGTGAATTGCTGGATAGCCTTCGGGCCGATTATGGATAAGCCTACGGGCTGGATTTTATAAATGTATTCCAAAGATAAATATGATAAGCTATTGAAAAGGAACTTGTTTGACATTGCTTGTCTATGTCAAGTGCTATGATTATGTGAAGGAACCAGTGCCTAACGGACTAATTAAGGAAGCTGTTTGGTGCATGTCCAACTAAATGTGGTAGGTAATTAGATAACTAAAACAACTTGAGGAAAGTGCGGTGGATGTGGCCATGGGTCTGTCCTATGGATGGGTGGTCCTGGTTGGCTGGGAACTTTTCTCAATCATTGTGGACAGCAAGAATATTGTTTCAAAGGACACGAACAGTAAGGGCGCTGACCTAGAGTCTAAGTTACAATAATCCCGGTTTACGCTGTTTTAGGGGAACGGAATGGGACTATGCCTTATGGCAGAGAGGCCGAGCCTTGCATCCCTCTCGTTTCCCATTCTCCTTGAACCAAGTGCAGCGTAAATCTGCTTCGGCCCTGGTGTTTCTACATAAAGTAGTTCACCCGAGGTTCGACGCTAGTTGCTGTTTATGAAATGACCATTAGGGAAAACCCTGATTCATGTCGGTCCTAAGTGGGAACGGCCAGAAATCCGTTACGTGGCATACACGAAAAGTCCTAGATCGCAAACCCTGTGACATTCCATGGGAGTGCCAGACGGAGCTTTCTAAACATCCTTTCCGATGGACTGCTAAGACGTGTCCTGAAGAGAACAGGTGGACACGTTACATGATGCATGTGAATATGATTCTTCACCGTGATGATTATAACCTACGATTTAATAATAGAGCAACCTAGGTTTGGATTGATGCCATAATTCTCGTGGTATTTATGCCTGATGAACCGTTCGGGGTTGCAGTGCCACCTTGATTCAAACCTCCATCCACACTTGCAGGGTTTCCAACCATCTTTGTGGAACTATGCTTCGGGGCCATACTCGAAGACGCGTGTATGAGAGATAGAATTCCCGCACTCTCCTATGCCAAATTCTTGCCACCTCTCCTTGAGTGGAGGAAGAGATTGAAGGGGGAGGGGCGTATTTCCAGAGATGTCGAGAGGGGTGTGTGACCTCTCTTTAAGGAGAGGGTGAAAAAGCTTCCAGAAGCTTCTCTCTCCTCTCTCCTCTCTCTCTCTCTCTCCCTCTTCTTCTTCTTCTCTTCTTCTCCTTCTCTCTCTCCCTCTTCTTCTTCTTCTTCTTCTTCTTCTCTTCTTCTCCTCTCTCTCTCCCTCTTCTTCTTCTTCTCTTCTTCTCCTTCTCTCTCTCCCTCTCCTTCTTCTTCTTCTTCTTCTTCTTCTTCTCGTCTTCTCCTCTCACTCTCTCCCTCTTCTTCTCCTTCTCTTCTTCTCCTTCTCTCTTCCTCTTCTTCTTCTTCTTCTTCTTCTTCTTCTTCTTCTTCTTCTTCTTCTCCTCTCTCTCTCTCTCCCTCTTCTTCTTCTTCTCTTCTTCTCCTAGGCAGCATTTCCCAATCACCGCCCGGGGGGGGAGGGGGGGAGGGGGGGGAGGCACTACTACAAGTTGACAACCACCAGGGGGAGGGCGCTGCCTTCCGACGAGGGGGGGAGGGCTTCCTTATAAGGTGGGGGGAGGAGGTATGGGGGGGCAGATGGCTGCTCACAATGGCCGCCCTCCACCTGGGGGCCTGCATGTCCCCTTCTCCCCCTTTACTCGCTCTCTGTCTCTCCGCCATGCAGTCGGTAGGGGGAGAGAGAGGGAGAGTAAAAAAATTAAAAAAAATTAAAAAAAATTAAAAAAAATTAAAGAGGGGGTTCTCATGGGGGGAGGCACAGAGGGGGGGGCACAGGGGATATTATAGTCGGAATATAAGGCCTTGCTTATGGGGTTAAATCTAGCTGGACATGGTGGTATTCATTGGTTATTATTGGTGGAAGGTGATTCTTGGTTAGTGATCAACCAATTAAATGGGACATGTAGTATGATGGATCCCATTCTAAGGATGTACCATCATACAATCTTGGATATGCTTGATATCTTTGAGGCAGTGACTTACTAGCTGATTTTCCAACAGTGGAATCATGTTGCAGATTACCTAGCTAATTATGTATTTTTTGAAGATATCTTTCTTAACTGTGGTCCTAAGGGACTTTTACAGTTTCCTCCTAATGTTAGTTCTAGGATACTGCAAGGATTTCTTATTGACATGTCATGTTTTGGTCATCGATGGTGGTTAGTATGGGTAATGAGCCAAGTAGCGATTGACCATCTTTCTATTCTTTCGTAGATGCATCAGATCATTCAATATCATAGTTGTCAAATACCCCTTGCCATTTATACAAGGGTTTTAACTAATAATTTGATGCATTTAGTATAGGGCATGAATGGTCATGCCCTTGGTCTAGTTTTGTGCTTTAATAAGGTTTATATGGGGACCAAGGTTTTTGCTTTCAATAGTAGATTACTAAATGGTGTGCTTCATGGTCATTTTGTTAGGCCAAGAGGGCCATTTGTTTGTTGGTGCATGTGCGGTTAATGGGTAGTGTTGTACTAAACAAATTTGACTAAGCACCTAGAGAGAGCCTCTTGCTACACAGAAGCTTCTTATGGCCAAGTCTAGGTGATATCCTTTTTTTATGAGTTCTTTTCCTTTATGTTGTATATGTATATGTATATGGGATGTTTTTCTTTTGTTGGGGACCCATATTCATGGCATGAAGTCCCAGTGTTAGGTTAGGTTTGTTTGGGGAGGTTTAAGTAGTTGTCCACCTCCTATAAAGGCATTGTCGAGCACTCTAAGGGCTATTTTTTAGGGTAATACTAGTGAACTTATTCTACTAGCTTGCTAGAGGCACATGTTTCTAAAAATCCTTGTTAGTTGTGAGATAGCTAAGGAAGCCTGCCAAATAAAAGAGAAAAAATAATGAATATATCTAAAATATATAAAATACACAAGTATGTAAAAAAGATTTTTAATCCCTAAAGTAATAAAATAAAGGAATAATAATTTCAAGTGCATATGATTATCGCCTTGCAAAGGCCTAGTAGGTTCCTGTGAACGAGTTTGCCTGATGACTTATCTTCTTAGGGATGGCATTTAGCCAATAAATAAATAAGGATGGTTTGAGTGAAAATAAAAGTGAGCAGAAGGAAAAATAATTTAGTGTCACCTCGCAAGAGCTTGGTAGGTTATTGGGTACTATCAAGATAGGACCTAAGGCCGATGCCATATTCTCCTTGGGTCACAATACACTCAGCTCTCTCCTTTTTACATGCCTCAGTATAAAATACTAAAGGAAGAGATGTATTAAAATAAAAAAATAAATGATTTCCAATAGCTTAAGCTATAGGAGTTTTCACCTAGTAGGAGCTCTTAGTCTAGTTGTCCTAGGTCAGGTAGATAGATCCTCACCTAGTAGGAGTTCCTGGTCATGTTATCTTAGGTCAGGTAGGTAAGTCCGATTACCACTTAGGATGACTCCTTTGATAGGTCTTTTAGCTATGTTGGAGTAGTTGGTTTGTGACTAGATCTGGATCTCTAAAATGGGCCTATCCCTCATGAACTGCATGCCTTGATCTTATCACAACGGATAGGGTGGGGCTGTGTTTGTACTCTGCTATATATTTTTATTTAAATCATCTTAATGCTCTTAATGGTTTATGTTTGTGCAAATCAATTCATGGGTTTGATGGACTAAATCCCCCTATCTTGTAGTCGCCAATGAGAATTGAATTTTAGAGCCAAATTTAAATTGTAAAAATGGTACAAGAGTAGTAAAAGTGACAATTTTGGTGAAAAACTGGTAAATCACATATCAATGAGTTGGAGTTTTTTTTTGTGGATTTCGATACTAGGAATCCAACACAAGCATTCATTTGCCAATCAAAGTCTATTTGACCCTCCATTTAATGGTCACAAGGTTTGGCATTATGAAGTAGCTATCTAAACCGAAAGATGAAAAGCAAGTGACGGGGGCCAAGGTAATAGATTTCAATGTTGGAACATTGCCATCCACTCAAATTGTGAATCTGAGATTGTTTGGCCCTCCATTCAACCCAAAACCACTTATGAGATAGTGTGAACATGGAGTGAATGAGTTTTTTTAAATTTAAGTGACTAATGAAGATTGAGAAACCAAAAACAACAAAAATAGTCAAAATGGGAGGAGAGGGTGCAAATTTTTTTGTGCTTCTTTTTTAAATGATTTTTGGTAGTTTACAACTCTTTAAATCATACCTCCTCCTCCTAGCCATGGATTTCTACAATTCTTCACTCTAGATCACTCTAGACCACGTGTGATTTGGTGTACTAAATGAAAAGATGGAAATTCTATCTTTCTCTCTCTTGTTTCTCTCTCCTACTTATTCTTTGTTCCTATAGTTGCATGTGAGAGGGAGAGAGGGAGGGATGAGGTGATGGATTCATGGATACAGAATGGATCATATATGTAATGGCTCATAGATCAAGTGATTTGGATATATAAGCGACCGTAAAAGAGTGTTAACAGATTCTCGTTTTTGAAATATGATGAGATGCATAAGCATAAGTGTCTTTTATTGAATTGATGAATCTCTCATTTTTATTATAAAAAATGATTGAAAATTATTGAATATGTTTGAAATTATAGAATAATTGATCATTTTCAACAACTCACGTAATAAGAATCATAACCGTAAAACTCACAATGAGAGATTTAGTAGAAAAATGATGGTCTCATGGATTTTTATGGTTTAAATGGTGTTCTTATAGAGTTATATTAAATGTAACGTTAAATCACAATCCATATAAACTTCATAAATTTGAAAATAAAAATTTATCTTTTAATATTTAAAAATAATGAGAATTTATAAATGTATTTTTTAATTTAAAAAGTTAATTTTCATACATTAAAATTTACAATGAATTTGGTATGTGTGTGGATGTATAGTGAAGGTAGGGTATGGGAATTTACCTCAGTCTACCTCCATCTTTATGTGAAAGTATGTATTTACTAATTTTTTACATGGAAAAAAATTATATGAAACACTCTCTTAAACCAGTGTGCGATTGCAAAACCAAAACGATAGGGCAAAAGGGGTTGTGAAAAGTCAAGTATCAATTAAATTCTGATTTTCATGCATATCATGGCATATAGAACTCGCTCCATTTAAGTTTAAAGGGATAATAGTACACATTAGTCAAGTATTATTTCTAAGCAATGAAGCACTTCGTTAGAAAGAAAATCATTGAAAGAAAATAATGCAAAATAATGTGTCTATACTGCCGGCTCATTGTGAGCACCTCCTAATATTACTATACTAATGGATAGACAAATGACCCCACTAAGCCAAATGGAGAACCCTATTGTCATACCAACTAATTAACTGTTGATCCCTAATTAATTAGGTGGTTAGACCAACTAAACAATAAGTGGATAATCACGGCTATGAGTCTAGTGCATCAAATATTATTAGTGGCAATGTCAAGGATATGATGAAGTATTATACCAATATGATAGCGAAAGAGTATAGAGAAACAGTTATAGATGTTACTTTTCTAAAGAAGTAGCAAAACTTAAAAAGGAAGTCCATGTCTTGAAGAGAGTGGTCCATCAAGATTTAGCTATAAGTGGTGTGGTAGCCAACTTTTTCTGAGAAACTACCCTAATGTCAAATGTGACGTATGTGAAAAGTTCAGTTATCTAGCTAGTACTTGCTAGAGTAAAATTAGCTCTATTCAGCAAGGAAGTAGGCAACCACGTTGGATTAATCATTACATACAAGGATATAACCTTCAATAAGATGAGGGATCAAAGAAAATATTGCAAAGAAAAAAAGCTATCGTTCGTAGAAGAGCTACCTAGTGGTAGTAGTGTTAGCCTTATCAAAGTTATGCATGTCAACACCACTAAGGCTTCCAATTTCCAAGCCATTACAAGAAGACAAAAGGTTAAAGAAGGCAATAGAGATAATGTAAAACCTATTGAGAAAAACCCTAAATAGGATGATAAGGAGATGCAAGTCCTTAACCCTAATGTGGAAATCGGTCCTTTAAAAGCTGCTAATAGCAAAGCTGACTCCAATAAGGAGCTACCAAACCAAAATGATAGGAAAAAAGGGTTATGAAAAGTTAAATATTAATTACATTTTGATTTCCATGAATATCATGACATATATAACTAGCTTCATTTAAGTTTAAAGGGGTAATAGCACGGATTAGTCCAATATTATTTCTAAGCAATGCTAGATGTGTTCGGAGAGAAGGATTCACTCCTTAGCAGTTGGCCAAATAAACAACCACTGGATTGATTGTGATTGTAACAGTTTAGGAGCAATCTTTGCATTGTTTGCTCAAGGAACTAAAGATGGAAAGATAATTAATGCTTCAAGTTGAAAGCCTGAAGGGAGAGGAAGCATCAGTTACCCCCGACTGTCTGCCTGACCCTAAGCAAGGGGGTTGTTAGCCGTGCCGGAAACGTGGATCGAAACCGCCGCAAGAGGTCTCTCCATTGGGCGCTACTTGGAGCAGAAGGACGCTTGGGTGCCAAGGGGCTCTGGCCATAAATTCCTTGCCTTGTGGGCCCTACACAAGAGGCCAATGTGACTCGGGATTGGATCTCAAGGCCCGCATACTAATCTACGGGCAGAATCTTGGATTAGTAATCCCTGTGGATTGCTGGATAGCCTTCGGGTGGATTATGGATTGAGTTCGGGCAGATTATGGATTGCCTTCGGGTGGATTATGGATTATATGGATGTTTTCCAAAGATAAATAAGATCAATTGATGTAAAGGAACTTGTTTGAAACTGTTTTTCTATGTCAAGTGCTAAGATTACGTGAAGGAACTGGTGTCTAATTGGCTAATTAAGAAAGCTATTTTATCCATATCCAACTAAATGTGGCATGTAATTAGACAACTAAAGCAACCCTGAGGAAAGTGCGGTGGATGTGGCCATGGGTCCGTCCTACGTATGGGTAGTCCCGATTGGCCGGGAGCTTTTCTCAAGCAAAATGGATAGCAAGGAACTTTTCTCGAAGGAAATGAACAACAGGCAATGATGACCTAGAGTTCAAGTTACTGGGATCCTGATTTATGCTGTTTTAGGGGAACGGAATGGGACTATGCCTTATGGGCAGAGAGGTCGAGCTTTGCATCCCTCTCATTTCCCATTCTCCTTGAACCAAGTGCAGCATGAGTCCGCTTCGACCCTGACGTTTCTGCGTAAAGTAGTTCTCCTGGGGTTCGGTGCTAGTTACTCTATAGGAACTTGACCATTAGGGAGAACCTGATTCAAGTCGGTCCTAAGTGGGAACGGGCAGAATACTTCCGCTACGTGGTAGACACAGAAAGACCTAGATCGCAAACCTCGTAACATTCCATGGGAGTGCTGGGCGGAGCTTTCTACACCCTCTTTCGGATGGGCTGCTAAGACATGTCCTGCAAACAAACAGGTGGACACGTTACAGTTGGTATCAAAGTGAACCAACGAGGAACTAATGTCTTTATATGAAAACTTAATAAGGTGAAGTAAAGAAAATGTTGCTGTAAAGAGCATTTCCTTACTTATCGATACTGTCTTGCAGAGTTATGAAGCATGGAACAGATTCTTGGTGTTCCAGGTCATGTTTATGACCGCGATGCATGCTTCAGATTATGGACAGAGGATCGCTATGATGAACATCCTAGACCGCATTTACAATCCATCGCCTCTGTACGTGGAACGGAGATGGACGGGTGATTCAGGAATCTATTACATAGCTGCCCACCGATTTGCGTACCTTCGAACCAACCTAAAGAGAATCAAGTGGTTGGAGGACCTAAAGATCGTGAAGCTGTTCATCTTTGTTGAGGCTCACGTAAACGCAACTTTACATGTCAAAGGTCAGAAGGTCGAACTGAACACATATGTGTACAAGGAAGTGACCCACATAATCCCCGCTGACAGGATCAAGGTGTTGGGACGCTACGAGAAGAATGGGTACCAAAGGAAAGGATACCCTAATCTTCCAATGACTTATCGATTCCTGAATATCCATGACCCAAATCCATACTATTACCCAGTTCCCGTAGCTGAATGTAACACAACCTTATTCTCCCTGAATTAATGTATCAACTTGCTCTACCATCCCAAGAAATATTGTACTCCGAAATGGCTATGCCCATATGAATGAAATAAGATTTCTTCTTATCAATGATTATCTTGACTATGAGTATTGATAAAAAGTTAAGTGATTGGGTCTCTTGACTGAAAGCTGAATTGGGTATGAAATGTAATGTAAGAAACGTTTAGCGAGTTGTTAACGTTAAGAATCTCAATGCCCAGGCACAACCCAGGTACAGATTCCTACTCTGACCCCTACACCAAGTACGGCCATAATTCAATAGAAGAAGTTTCTTCTCAAGCAGATCAAGCCACCAAAATTTGATGGCAAAGGAAGGACTTCCAAGCTAATGCTGAGATTTGGATCAAGTCCATGGAAGATTACTTTGAAGCGGCCGGTACAGCACCCGCCAACCAGGCAATGCTTGCCAAGCTGAAGCTCACCGGCAAAGCCAGACTTTGGTGGAAGCAATGATGCAGAGACCAAGGGATCTCAAAAGGACCCGTTACTTGGGAAAAGATGAAAAAAAACTGTGCAAGGAAGATACTTACCACTTGCGTACCACACGCAGAAGATGAATGAGTTCTATGAGCTGAAACAGCTTGGACTGACCCTTGACGCATACTACTCAAAGTTTGTCTCTCTTTTGAAGTATGCGCCACAAATGGATATGACACAACAGGTGTTGAAGTTTGGTGCCGAATTAAACCCACCTGTAAACACCTCGAATCAATGTGCCCAATAGACCTTCAGGACGCACTCATTCGAGCTGCACCCATAATTCAGGAGGTGCAGACCAAGCCAAGAAATAACAAGACTTGGTCTTATAAGGATCAGAACAAAGGAGTATATAGGTCCCATGCAAAGAGAGTTCAAGGTCAAAACCAGGGACAAAGGAAGAAAGCAAGGACCAACAATCTCAATAACTTTTTTCCTACCCAAGGTAATGGCCGCAATCTCTGTTGCTTCCATTGCAATGAGCCCGGTCATTTCAAAAGGCAATGTCCTAGACTTGGCAGAGGACAATGTCAAGGACCATTCCAAGGAACCTCCCGTGGCCAAGGAGCTGCCACCCGGGGCAGAGAAAGAACCGCCTGTGTTTCCAACAGGGAGATATGTGAAGAAGAAAACCCGACCATGGAAGCAGACTTTGAGAGGGCAAAGTCCAAGCCGCCCTTCACAAGAAAGGCCCGAATCGCCAGTTTTCGATGATTCAGACACCATCGGATTATCAAGGTAAAGGCTTCAAAACCTTGATTGATTGTGGTAGTACTCATTCCTTTATCTCACCAGCTTGTGCAAGAAGATTAGGAATAGCCACAATAGAAGCACCTACCTTGCTTATGGAATTAGCAAATGGTCGTGAGGTCACTTGTACCAGGCAAACTACTAAGGTGGAATTCTTACTAGGAGGAAAATCAACTTAGGTTAGATTCAGGGTCATGAACCGATGTATCCATGAGTGTTTTCTCGGAATGGATTGGCTTAAACCTAATGATACCCACATTCATTGTGGAAAGGGTCAAGTTTCCTTCTGAAACTCTGAAGGGGAATTGGTCACAACTCAAGGAGAGGCTGGAAAGCCCAAAATTCAATTGGCCAAAGCATCTCGAATAATAAAGGGAGTTAGAAAGGGATTACATGTCTATTTGATTAAGCTTAATAAGCTAGATCAGAATCAAGAGTTTAGTGAAGAACCTTCTTGGCTAAAGGAGTACGCGGACGTATTTCTTGAAGATCTGACAGAACTTCCGGCTCAAAGGAAAGTTGATCATGAAATCAAGCTAGTGCCAGGAGCTACGCCAATTGCAAAGAGGCCATATAGAATGTCCATCACAGAAGCAATTGAGCTGAAGGAGCAACTCAAGCAACTGTTAGATCAGGGCTGCATCAGTCCTAGCAGTTCACCATGGGGATCTCCAGTACTGTTCCAGAAGAAGAAGGATGGAACGTTTCAGCTGTGTATTGATTATAGAGGGTTGAATCAATCAACCATTAAGAACAAGTACCCTATTCCAAGAATAGATAAACTTCTTGACTGTCTTCAAGGTGCACAGATCTTCTCTAAGATTGATCTCAAGTCTGGATACTATCAGATAAGGATCAAGGAAGAGGATATTCCAAAGACGGCATTCAACACAAGATATGGACACTTTGAGTTTTTGGTCATGTCATTCGGGCTGACGAATGCACCTGCCACCTTCAACAGGTTAATGCAGGATATCTTTAGGCCATATCTTGACGACTTTGTACTCGTCTTCTTCGACAATACCTTAGTCTACTCCAAACAGGAAGAAGATCATGAACCCCAACTTTGCATTGTCCTTGAGACAATGAGGGCACACAAGCTTTATGCCAAGATGAAGAAGTGTGCATTCTTCAAGCGTCAGATTGAATATTTGGGATTCATCGTGTCAGCGGAAGGAATCTCAGTGGATCCGAGATGTTCTAGAATGGCCAATACCAACAACTGTTAAAGAAATACGCAGTTTTCTTGGATTGATAGGATGGTACAGGGTCTTTAACAAAAACTATGCTTTGACTGCAGCTCCTCTGACGGATCTACTGAAGAAGCAAACATCGATTGTATGGTCAACTACTGAACAATCTAGCTTTGATAGACTAAAGAGAAGTTTGGTATCAGCACCTATCCTGAAACTTCTGGACCTCAGTAAGGAGTTCGAAGTAGTAACTGATACTAGCACGCTTGCCTTAGGATGTGTGCTTATGCAAGAAGATCATCCTGTAGCATACTCTTCAAGAAAACTGAAGAGCCATGAGAAGAATTATGCTACCCATGATCTAGAGATGTTAGCTATCATCCATGCTCTAAAGCTTTGGAGACACTACCTACTGGGTAACAAGTTTACCATAGTGACCGATCAAAAAAGTCTCAAGTGGATCTTTACCCAGAACGAGTTCAACATGAGGCAATGTCGGTGGATTGAAGTGCTGGAGGAGTATGATTTTGAAACCAAATACCGGCCTGGAAAGGAGAATGTAGTTGCCGATGCAGTTAGTCGCAAGGCATTCCTAAATTCTCTAATCTTGCAAAATCCATCAACAGCTAGATCTCTAGCCACAAATGTATCCATGCCAAACAACCCAATACTTGAGCTAGCTAGAGAAGAAGTATGCCATGATCCAACCTATCAAAAGATGCTAAGGGAGATCCCTATCAAGGACCAAGACTCAAAGCTACAAGCTAAGTATCAAGAATTCTCTATCGATAGTGGACTTGCCTACTATAGAACGAGATTATGTATTCCAGCAAGCCAGTCACTCAAGCAAAAGATACTTTGGGAAGCTCATGATTCCCCTTTTTCAGGACATCTTGGCTATGCCAAGACCCTCAATGCAGTCAGAAAGAGCTACTATTGGGAGAGGCTTAAAGGTGACGTTCTCAAATATGTCACTGAGTTTTTTTCTTGTCAACGTATTAAGCCCGAACATGTCAAAATGCCAGGAAAGTTGCAAGCACTTGGTATTCCCCAAATGAAATGGGAATTCATTAGTATAGACTTTGTTGTTGGCCTACCCCAAGTTCAAGGAGGATACAACTCCATTATGGTTGTGGTGGATATGCTCACCAAGGTTGTACATCTTATTCCTGTTAAGACAAACTATAAAGCCTCTGACATTGCAAGGTTGTTCATCAAGGAGATATTCAAACTACATGGGTTGCCCAGAAGAATCATTAGTGATCGTGATTCTCTCTTCACATCACACTTATGGAGAGCTATCTTTGAAGCCATTGGGACTCAAATCTATTTTAGTACAGTTTACCATCCCCAAACCGATAGTCAAACGGAGCGAGTCAACCAAGTCATTGAGGATATGCTAAGGTCACACTGCTACCGTGAAACCAAAAAGGTGGATTCAATACTTGCCACTGGTTGAGTTTTCCTACAATGCTTCTTATCAACAAAGCATTCAAATGACCCCTTTTCAAGCATTGTACGGTCACAACTGTCGAAGTCCTTTAAACTTCTCAGACACAACCCTAAGAGTTGAAGCTTCAAGGCACATGCTAGAAGATTTGGATAACTAAATGAAGTCGATAAGACAAGACATCCAAGCCACCAAGGATAGATAGAAGGCATACGTGGATTTGAAACGTCAAGATAGAACCTTCGATGAAGGAGACATGGTCTTCATTCGCGTATCCCCAAAGAAGAGTTCCCTATCCTTAGGTGAATGCAAGAAGCTAAGTCCGAGGTATTGTGGGCCCTACAAGATTCTCAAGTGCCTAGGACCCAATGCTTATAGACTGCAACTCCCTGACAACCTAAAGGTTCATAATGTATTCCACATCAGTCTACTGAAGAAGTATGTACCTAATCCTAGCCATGTACTTGATGATCAACAAGTTGTAATGCCTAGCCAAGGAGTCCTTGAGCTACGGCCTGACAGGATCTTAGATGTTAGGGAGCGGCAATTGAGATCCAGAACCTTGAGACAATGTCTCGTCTAGTGGAAAGATTATCCCGTGGAGGATGCCACTTGGATGGATGAAAGTACTCTCAGCAACAATACCCCCAGCTCTTCTCGAGATGAGGACATCTCGATTCTTCCAAGGGGGAGAGAATGTAATATTTTTTCTCGAAATATTAAGGATCTTTGATCACTGCACGCCCACGCAAAAACCTGTGCAAGGTTATCTCCCACATCGTAATTATTGGCAACTTAATCCGTACCCTGCACGTGCAAAAATGAGCCCTCCACATTGTGCAATTGAGGCCGGGGTTTAAGACCGCAAAGCCGCGGGAGAACACCCTTTTTAAAGGGGAAATTGGATAAATTTTAGGCAAATTTTTTTCTAATTATCCCTTCCCCCAACCGATGCATGGCTGGAGGACAGGGAGTAGGAGAAGAGCAAGTGAGGTGTGTGGGTTGCATGAGAGGGGGGAGGCATGCACCAGCCATGTGGTGGCTACCATCTCCCCCCCCCCCCCCCCTTGGGCTATATGACCCCCTTCCCCCTGAGGCACGAAGGGAGGAAGGAGGCTGCTGCGCTGACGATCAAAGGGAGAGAAAGAGGATGTTGTTGCCACCGCCAAAAACACCGTTGCCTACAGCGCCTGCTGCTGCTGTCGCCATTTTTCCCCCCTACCATCGCCCTAATCACTTCCCGTCATCGATCCTTTCCCTCCTTCCAATCATTGGACCTTCCACGTCAACTCTGATCAGAAGATTCTTAGAAGCTTCCTTAGAAGCTTCTAAGGATAAGGCCCATAAGCCTTGTTCCTATGTGCCCTTCCCGGTTTCAAAATCGGGCTCGTAAAGCTCCAATTCCTACGCAGCAAGAGAGAAGGTACCGACCTACAGGCAGCCTCGGAGTGCGAGATTAAAGGCTAGAAGGAACCCACAGAGTCCATAAACATACTACGTCTATGATGGCTCCCAAGAATATGCAAGGCACACCTACGGGAGGTTCTTCCCCGAACATACACATGTACATCCCCATGAGCCCTCAAGCCCAGGTTTTACAATGTTAACTCCATGTAAAAGAAATGTGTTAATCATGATAACTTTCATGGAAAGGAAGCACTTATGCATGTTTTTCACCTAGCCTAGTTAAAATGTATTTGGGAAAAATTGCCTACCCGAATGATTTACTAGAATTTATGCATGACATGCAATTGGGTGATTTGCGTTTCCAATGATATGAATGTAAATTACCTATCCATCTTACGATCTTAGTAGCATGTTGCCTTTTTGTGCATTTCGAGGTGAAAAGCCTAAATGCATATTGCCTAGGGTTAAAAGATGAAGTTGTTAAGTGCATCCTTGTTTGGCCGTGAAAGAACAAGCATATCTTGCTTTTAGTAATAACTTCCTTGTTATGACTCACATGGAAAGAATTGTTAACGTCCATTGCATAGCATGGAAATGGGACCATAGACTTGCACGTTGCATGCGAAGTTTGTTGAACGGATTAAAGGTTGCATGTCACATGAACTTCATTAACAATGTTATATCAAGAAAAGGGTTGCATGTTACATATTAGTCAAGCAAAAATTCATTTCATCAAGACTTGCATTTAGGAAAGGTTGCATGGCTTATCAAAGCATGAAATTTAATTGCCTAGACAAAAGGTTGTAGGCATAGTTCCTTAACGTAAATCCTAGTAGGTCCTATGTAAGCTATTCTCCAAATTATCATGCGTAATGACTTTAGCAAGAAAAGATATTGTTATTGCAAACTTTTTGGTGCATAGAAGTAATGAATCGCATGCTTACATGTATTGTGACGTCTTGCAAACAAGTTAGCATCTCTAGGAAAGGATTGTCCTTGTCGCAAGACAAGTAGATCAATTTAGCTAAATCACCTAACCCGCAAGGGACTCGTATAGGCATAACTAGTCGATACGATAAACACCTCAAGTACTATCTAGGGCTTGGCACGTCAGAAATGCAGCCTAGTATCGTACTTCGACACCAAGTCGAAATCCTCAAACCCAAAGGTCCCACCCATATTCGCGGAATGTTTGGGTCAATTGGACGCCCATGCAAACAATGATCTAGGGTTTCTACCCTAAGGATCGATCGACCTAATGCTAAAACTCAGATTGAGTTTGGAAACCCTAGGACCAAACATTATCAACCTAGTACAATTAGGGTTGGGTTGGGTAAGAAGACACCCCAAACCCTACATCTTGACTAAACATAATTCATTGACTAGGAAACGTCATTTAATGGGTGAAATGATCCCATGAGTTAGGTGCGACACTTATGCAATAAGTTGCAATGTCGCATGGCTTTGTGGTTTAACCACAATATAAATTTGTCATTCCTTGGAATAAGGTTGGCAGGTTCTAGCGCAAGTCTAACTTGCAAGAGGATGAGTAGACATCCTGTTACGTCACCTTTCTTGGGCTGACTTGCCAAGTTAAGGGAAGTTATGTTTTGCCTAGTAAACAAAGGATCAAACAAGCTAGAGCGACGTGGTCGCCAGGATTCACTATCGTAACTTAAAGAAATCTAAGGTGTTGGTTAATTTGGGTTGACAGGGTATGACCCTAACCCAAGGATAAAAGGGTAAACAAACAAACCCTTGGGGATCTTGCCAAGTCACAATTGATCCCAGATCAAATGCTGGATGCATTCGGAGAGAAGGATTCACTCCTTAGCAGTTGGCCAAATAAACAACCACTAGATTGATTGTGATTGTAACAGTTTAGGAGCACTCTTTGCATTGTTTGCTCAAGGAACTACATATGGAAAGATAATTAATGCTTCAGGTTGAAGGCTTGAAGGGAGAGGCAGCATCAGTTACCCCCGACTGTCTGCCTGACCCTAACCAAGGGGGTTGTTAGCCGTGCTGGGAACGTGGATCGAACCCCCCGCGGGAGGTCTCTTCATTGGGCCCTACTTGGAGCAGAAGGACGCTTGGGTGCCAAGGGGGCTCTGGCCATAAATCCCTTGCCTTTCGGGCCCTACACAAGAGGCCAACTCGACTCAAGATTGGATCTCGAGGCCCACATACTAGTCTACGGGCAAAATCTTGGATTAGTAATCCCTGTGGATTGCTGGATAGCCTTCGGACGGATTATGGATTGCCTTCGGGCGGATTATGGATTATATGGATATTTTTCAAAGATAAATAAGATCACTTTATGTAAAGAAACTTGTTTGAAACTGTTTTTCTATGTCATGTGCTAAAGCAACCCTGGGGAAAGTGCGGTAGATGTGGCCATGGGTCCATCCTACGGATGGGCGGTCCCGGTTGGCCGGGAACTTTTCTCAAGCGAAATGGACAGCAAGGAACTTTTCTCGAAGGAAATGAACAATAGGCAACGCTGACCTAGAGTTTAGGTTACTGGGATCCCTATTTATGTTGTTTTAGGGGAACAGAATGGGACTATGCCTTATGGGCAAAGAGGTCGAGCTTTTCATCCCTCTTGTTTCCCATTCTCCTTGAACCAAGTGCAGCATGAATCCGCTTCGACCCTAACGTTTCTGTGTAAAGTAGTTCGTACTATCTAGGAACTTGACCATTAGGGAAACCCTGATTCAGGTTGGTCCTAAGTGGAAACGGCTGGAATACTTCTGCTACGTGGTAGACACGGAAAGACCTAGATCACAAACCCCGTAACATTCCATGGGAGTGCCAGGCGGAGCTTTCTACACCCTCTTTAGGATGGGCTACTAAGACGTGTCCTACAAACGAATAGGTGGACACGTAACATAAGTGGCAGTTTTTCTAATTCTTGGTTAATAGGGACCATTTGTTCAATGTATGCCAAAGAGCATTAAAATAGATCTGTTATTTCCTTATAGATACCATCAAGCTGAGGTCCAATGTCAAGAAAGAGATGAAAGGGCTATAGTATCTTTTACATGGAGGATTAGACTTCAATATCCAAGTTCAATTGACTAATGTTGCTCTTGCCGATATAGACATTTCTATTACATGAGCAAAGGATGTAGAGTTGCACTTACAAGCAGCCTACGTGTCTAGGGCTAACCTAAATTGGAGTCTAGGTTCTAAAAATGAATGGAAGAGGAAGCATAATGTAGAATGTATACATCCTACTAGCTCCTCCTAATATTGTTATGTTATTGGCTAGCTAAATGACCTCACTAAATAATGGAACCCAAATAATGAACCCTAATACCATGCCAACCAATCAATGAATGATCCCTAACCAGGTGGTTAGGCTAGCTGAACAGCAAGTGGATGATCATGGCTATGAGTCTAGTGTATCAAATGTTCTAGGTGAAGTCAAGGACATGATGAACCATTATACCGATATGATAACAAAACAGTATACACAAACAGCCATAGATGTTAATTTCCTAAAGAAACAACAAAACTTAATAAAAAGTTAATGTCTTAAAGAGGGTAGTCCATGAAGATTTAGTTGTAAGTGGTATGGTGGTCAATACTTTTTGAGAAACTTCCCTGATGTCAAATACAACATTATGGGAAGTTTGGCCATCTAGCTTGTAGTTGCTAGAGTAAGATTAGCTCTATTCAACAAGGAAGTGGGTAGTTGGGTCTGTTTAATTATCGAGCACAAGGGAATAACCTTCGGTAGGATGAGGGACCAAAGAAAATAATATTGCAAGGAGGAAAAGTCTTCCATTAGGAGAAATATGGACTCTCTTTCTTGCCCCTTAAGGGGTTTCTCTCACCTCTCTCTCTCTCTCTAAAAAGAGATTCCAAAATAATATTAGAATAAGAGATCTTTTACAATCAAGCAAATCTCGTATTTGTATTTTCAATAGATTTCACCTATTATTTTATTCTCAAACTATAGGATAAGGTCACTTTTTCTCAAAATCCTCATAACTAAAAAAATACAATTCTATTTTTTGTAAAAGCAGAGCCAATCATTAATATATGACTCTTTAATGCCCTCATGACTTTTCAACATGAAAATATAATAGAATCATTCTCATTCTTGCTTCTTAAAAGGGCAGAAGTTAAAAAAGATATAAAATGACGTACACATCATATTTTAAGATTATTTTTTATCCAGTGACACCTTTTTTACTCGAGAGTTTCTTTGTAAATTTTTATTGTTTTTGGACAAGTATATGCCCATTTCTGGGCATTTCTTCATTCCCTCTCAAAGCTCTAGTTTTGTCAGAAATTTTGTGTACTCTTCTCCTTCCCTCCAGAATATGGTTTCTTGCATACGAATTCTTCTGAAGCAATACTCAGTACTATCTACAACACTCTCTACCCTGCTACAAGCAATCTCAGGAGTGGTTTTGATAGTAGTTGCTGAAATTAAATAATCTCTATCTACAACACTCTCTACCCTGCTACAAGCAATCTCCCTCCTTAGTATTGTGCTATAAGATATCTTCCTCTTCTCTTCAACACTCTATGCTGCAAGCAATCAAGTGATAATGGAGGTATCTTTATTTTTTTAATCTCTGGGATGTTATTATTCTTCATAGTTGTTGATTAATCCTTAAGTGTCAATTCATAGAGAGAGAGAGAGAGAGAGAGAGAGAGAGAGAGAGGGGGGGGAGAGAGGGAAAGGGGGAGAAGGGAAAGGGGGAAGAGAGAGGACTGTGTGAGATGAACTAGGAAAATAAGTGACAGAGTGACAGAGAGTAAATTAGGGTAGAAGATAATATGATGTTATTGTTCTCCACTAGCTAAGCTTCTATATAAATGTGTTTTAATATCTTTGATCAATACTTCTTGAGAGAGAGAGAGAGAGAGAGAGAGGAATATTTTGGATAGAACAAAAGATAAGATTGGATGTTGATTAGAGGTAGATTAAAAGCTAAGATTATAGGCAGATTAGGGGTTGATTAGGGTCTATCCTGACTGAAATCAAGAGAAAGAGACAAGATCCAACTGGGTAAAAAAGAACAAAGATATAGTGAATCAAAGAGGTGTAATTGTGTGATTTGAGCCAATCCAGAATTAGTTGCATGCTGCTAGATTGATGTTGACCTGCTGCTCCCAGATATTTAGACGTTCTTGCTATTGATCAGAAAATTGGCATCAACTCCTTAGCTTACTATTAATCAAAGGGGTGTAATTGTGTAATGTTGAAATTGGCATATATTTTTCTTTACAGGATGCAGGTGCAGGACGTACCAAGAGAAAGAGAGATATTCACTTTCAATTGGAGGATGAATATACACCAATGTTCAAAAGAACTGCAGAAAGGGATGATGCAATAAGATACAAGATTCAACAAGAAAGAAATGCAGGGAAAAAAAACGTGGACCTTTGGGTTGATGGATGCATTTATCCACCCGATCCAGTCACTCAAAGGCCACCACAATTTGAAGGGCTTACATCATTTGTAAAGTTCGTTTGTGAAGGCAATGAAGGATTGTATGGATACACATGCAGACTTGTCACACAACGATTAGCAGGGGTTCATCAGAAGGATAGGGAGAACTAGAGCCTATAACAAGCAATGTCTGTCATTGAAGATGCTATGCAAGCTACACACGTGCAAAATATGGAGTTACAGTCTAAATTTATGGACTTGGAGAAGGAGAATTGAAACATAAAGAGGAAGCTCACAAAAACTTTGGAGATTGGGTCCACTTTAAAAACCAAAGAAGCATGTCAGCGCATCCGATTAGTTAAACCAATTCACCAATTAACCAAAGGAAGTGGACAATATCATAGACGGATATATGTTCAATCTGCTACAATGAGAAATATGTTCCCTCATGTAGAGAATGATACAATTGCCAAAGTCATAAGCAAGGATATGGTCAAAAATACATTGGAAAATCATAAATTCAGTGACATTATAGATGGTGTCACAAGTGAACATATTAGGGTTGTGAGCAACTTGTTTATTGCTACAGCTGCTCAGGGGTTATGTGACAAGGTGGGAATGAGTTCTGAGTCATAAAGTATGCTCTATCAACAATTGGATACAGGATTTAAGCAAGTCTTCAAAACTAAGCGAGTAATGCCTCTACCAAAACCATTTCACATGAAGAAGGCTCAAAAACAACTAAATGAGAAAGTTTTAGAACTAATTGGTGAGCCAACACATCTAGAAAATACACACATATTGAAGTATGGTTCCAAAGAAGTTTCATTTGTATTGAATGCATCCAACAACTTTATATTGGATATATGTAGGGTTCAGATTGCTATGGTCAAGTTTTACAATATGTCTATGGAAGAATGTAGAAGTAAGCTTAAGTTTGTCCTCAAACTTGATGAGAGTGAGATTATTAGGGGGGAAAAACTTGAGCGTGTGAGTATAACACTTATGAATCGAGCATTGGATCCCAACATCAATGAAAACCATCCTTTATACTTCAGTGTACAGTCAAAGAATGAAATATGGTAGCTTGGAGCATTTGAAGTACCAAAGGAGGACCATGAAGTACTTAAAGTTTTTTTAAACCTCACTAATATACCCAGTGTTATTCAACAGCAAAATAATGGAGCAATTTTACACATCGAGGGGTTTGGGGACTATCAATTTGAATGGCATATTGCAGGTGATTTAAAAACATTGAAGTGTATGTTTGTTTATCAAATGCAGCGAATGCAAAATTTTCATGCATATATTGCATGCAAACTAGGAAGAAAGGGAAAGATGGAAAGAAAGAATGGCTTGCCAAGGCAGGACAACAAGGTGCTCCAACACGTGATCAAAAAGTCATGAGAAATGGAATGCTAGTTCCAATGGATCCAAACTAGCACCCTATTTTGGAAATACCACTAACAAGGGTTCACTTTTGTACATTGCATTGTTTGGCTAGAATAATTGAGAAGCTAGTATATGAATATATATGCTTTGCATACAAGATGTAGCATGTGTCAGAAGCCGATGCTACATGCAAGAAGGTAGAACAAGTCCTTTCTGAAGTTGGATTGCATGGAGGCCAAGTAGAAATAAAAAAGGATGAGAAAAAATCGGGAAAGAGTGGAAATATCCCTTGTAAACCATGCTTTGGTGGACCCAAGGCTAGGAAGTTTATATCTCCACCTCGAGATGAGGAAGGCAATATACTTGTAAAACAACCAAAGAAGTATGAAGCATGGAAAAAGTTGCACCTTGTTGTTCCAGATTGGAGCAATGGAGGACGAACGAGGATTACTAAGACAGAAGTGTGGATACACCTAGATAGATTAGCAGCTCTCTTACAAAAGTTGAGGTTTAGGGATGGTGATGCCAATACATTTAAAGAGACAGTTGCTAAATTTCATAAGTCCACAGTGGAGGCATGGACTACAAATAGTATAACACACTACATGGTCAGTATTGTCACCATTACAAAAAAAGATCATCATTTGGAATTATTTTGTGTTTCTAATATCTCTTCTTGTGCAACATATACTTGAAGCATTGTCCATACTTTGCAGATCAAGGAAGTTTGGCAGTATGGTCAACTCAAGGCATGGAACGATCTCATTGGCAAGCTCGTTGTGCTTTTCAAAAGGCAATTGATCATAGAGGTGGCATCAATGATTCCAATTCTATGAGGCAATTATTACAATGGTGGTATAGGAGACTAGAGATACGATACAAGGAAATAGAAAAGAAGTCCAAAACCTCTCAAGTAGAATTTATAAGTAGGGCAATATATGAAGTGAGAAAAGCAAGATATGAAAACAACATAGCTAGACAATGCCATGCAGAATGGTTGGCAACCCAAGAGAGAGATGGCAAGAAATGGAGACCTAGATAAAGATAATACTTTTGATGCATTTAGAGTCCACGAGAGAGCATAGGTACCCAAGATATGACACATCAATACTCCTATCTTTAACATGAGATGTCTTGCAAATTTTGTTTAAATTTTTGAAGGTTTATCACTATGTTTTTCAAAGTCAATTTCAAACTATGTTTTTTCATTTTAACGTTCATTTACACTATAGTAAGTTTAAAAGTTTCGTACTTAAGTCAAGTCTCTCCTTTCATTTTTTCCCATTACTCTTCACTCTACCCTTCACCTTTCTATCCTTAATTATCACAACCATGGCACATTCCAAGCTTCCTATCAAGAAGGCGCCTGCAAGAGCAAGAGCTCAACACTCTTCTGAATCTAGTGAGCGTACTGTGAGTGACAAAGGTCCCTTAGTGGCCGACAACGGTGGCCTACTGCAACTAATAATGGTGGTGCTACTATGTCCAAAAATGATGGCCCTAGTGTGGTCAATAATGATGGTTCACCATTGTCCAGAAAGGGAGAAGGGAAGTAGAGAATGAAAGTGAAAATGAGTTTTGAGTTATAGCTTTTATGTATCCAGGGTTTTAAATAAAGGTTCTTTTTTAACACTAAAGTTTCAAATTAAAACTCTTACCTTAGTTTCTTTATTTCAATACTTTAAAGTAATCGTTAAAATTACTCATACAGACAAATGCTTTGTTCTACATTATTATATCCTCGAATATTCTTGGATCGCTGAGTATATGCAAGTCCAGCTAAATATAGAAAATTTTTAAGAAAATAAATATAAAAGACCTTTAAAATCCCTTGGATCCAATTTAATATTTAATTTTAAGAAATAAGTAGAAGAGATGAGCTATAATAGATCATTATGCAAAGACAATATTGCATAGGTTATAGAACTCCAACCTGCATTTTAATTATGATTTTAACCAGCACGATTGACTAATTACAGTATGTATTATCACATGCTTGGATCATAGTAAACTAAGATTATCTAAATTGAAAGTACTCAAAAGTTTTTTAAAAAAATTATATTCATTCTTTATATATAAAAATTTACAAGGATTCCACTATCTCAAGGATATGTGGAGAAGCACATTGTTTACATGTCATGGATTGCTCACTATGAATCCATACCTTTCTATTATCTAACTTGAAATAGAAGTTGCAGAGGGGCTCATTAGACATTAATTGGATTTCTTGTATCAGAAAAGAAATGGGCCAATGGCTCTCTGCATTGACCTCAAAAGGATTATGACCATTCCACAAGATAACCACATCTATGAGAGTTGTATGTGTCTCATCTCGGGTATCTTGATCCAAGTTGATCCACTCCCCTCGCAAAAGTTGCCATCTTCTATATCGAAAGCGAATGCACAGAGTTTGTCTAGCAATGAAATACCTGTAATAAAAACAAAAATAATGGTAATTAAATGCAAATAACACAACAATTCATCTAAGCAGGACCTATGTCAATCAAATCAAGGCATTCAAAGTAGGAAAATGGATTTACCTAAATGTGAGATCAGATTGGTTGACCTTGCATTCAATCGTCTCATCAAAATGTGTTCTTTTGACTTGCCAAGACTCACCCAATAGCTGACTCATCCATTGCTCGGATGGACACTTGCATAGATAAGTAATCTTTGTTTTCTTCAGAACATCACATGAACCAAACAAATGTGCAAACAATGAGAATGGAATAAACCAACTAAGACGCACATCTTTGGAGCCTATGGTGGGTTTCATAGCACTATTGATGTCAAATTTTATCTTGGACTTACATGCTCCTGACAACTCCAAGCTACCAATCAACCATTCACTACTAGATAGTGGTAGCAATGGGACATGCTGCAATCTTTGGCTTTCTACTACATACAATGAATTATAAAAATATATATTTTGAGTTGCAAGTTGACTTGTAGAGTTATTATCATAGATCAAAGAACCTATGTCTTCATGCCAAACATGTATCTTGCCGCTCAAACATTCCACATTCTGTCATTCATGCAAAGTTGATGGATATAGAGTTGTCAGTAAAACAAGATTGAATTATAACACTGCAAAGATTTTTAAAAACAACTCTGACGCAAAATAATAAACAATGATAAAATTTAAAAACTTACTATTTTGTTTATAATTTACCATGTAGTTCTTATCATGTACAGAGATTTGTTTGTGCGTATAAACATGTTGGATGAACGCTTCTGTTGCTATACTTGTTCCATTGAACACTTTTCTAAACTCTAAAATTCTACCTTTCCAATGTTTGCTAGGGTTTGCAACATCCTTACGCCTGACCTTGAAACTCCCTCAAATACTTGGGCGCATCAAAATCCAATCAAACTTATAGTACTTATCACAAATCCAATTACCGACACTATCTTTCCTATTAAAGACCTCCACTGCAAGTATGTTACTGATGTTTTTCCTCCGTGAAGACATCTATAGTAACCAAATACAAAAGTTACCTATCAACGTGTGTATAATTTGCAAATGTTCTCTCCAAATGAAATGAAATTTAAATGGAGCAATTTTCAAAAAACATTGTACATGCAATTCTTTTCACAAAGAAGCCTAGAGATGTTGAACAAGAAGTTGACTTATAACATGACCATTGTTCCTTCACTGACAAATTCCTAGAGTACAAAAACAAAAGAAATATCGAGTCAAAGCATACATATAACTTACATAGGCTTTGTCCAAATGAGTTGAAACTTAACCATGGAGCAACAGAAAAAAGTGGCAATATACCTGTGGCTCTCTTTGCAAAGAAGCCCAAAGATGTTGAAGAAGTTGAGTTTTTAAAAAATCATTGTTCTCCACCCTCAAAGACTCTAGGAGTAAGAAAACAAAGGAAAACTCAGTATGCATATAGCTTGCATACATTTTGTCCAAACGAGATAAAATTTAACCATGGAGTAGCAAAAAAACAAGACAACATACCTGTAGCTTTGTTTACAAAGAAACCGTAAGATGTTAAAGAAGAAGTTGAGTGTTCAAAAGATCATTGTTCTTGACTGTAAGAGACTCCTAGAGTACCAAAAAGAAAAGAAATTACATGTTAGAGAATGCACATAACTTGCACAGGTTTTGTCAAAACGAGATAAAACTTTAGCATAGAACATCCATGGAAGAGAAATATACCTGTAAAGTTTTGTGAAGAAAATCTTAGGGCTTTGGTAGAACAAGCTCTGCTCTCATAAAATGTGTGAAACTTACTCTGTGTTTGTGTAGAGGAAATGAAATTTCACAAGGTTACAAATAGGGCAAGCAACAATGAGGCTGTAAGATTTTGATAGGAAAAAAGAAGCGGAAAAAGAGATATGATGAATTTGAGATCCACCTAAGAAAGAGGGGGAAACTGAAAAGGGGAGAAATGAAAAGTCAAACATAAAAAAATAAGAGAATGAAAATTCGAGTCACAAACTTCCAAGAAGTGTCAGCATTGTATTCCCCACATTTTCCCTTATTTTATTGCTGAGGGTAGATTTGGGCCAAGATATGGCTAGAAGATTCATGTTATATGAATCTGGAATCCCATCTCTCTCATTGGTTAGGCCTATATTTCTTTATTCACTCCTTAAGGGGCAAAAAAGAGAGTCCATATTTCTCCTAATGATAGAAGAGCTATCTAGTGGAAGTGGTATTAGCCTTATCAAAGCTATGGATGTCAACACCATTGAGCCATTACAAGAGAATAAAAGGTTAAAGAAGGTGATAGGAGTAATGTAAAATCTATTGAGGCAAATTCTAAATATGATGATAAGGGGATGCAAGTCCTTAACCCTAATGTGGAAGCAAGCCTCTAAAAGCTATTGATAGCAAAGCTCACTCTAATAAGGAGCTACCAAATCTAAATGGTAGGGGAAAAGGGATTGTGAAAAGTTAAGTATCAATTAAATTTTGATTTCCATGCATATCATGACGTATAGAAATTACTTTATTTATATTTAAAAGAACAATAGCATTGATTAGTCTCATATTATTTCCAAGCAATGAAGCATTTATTAGAAAGAAAATCATTGAAAGAATATTTTTCACATGCTACGTTGGTTGATTTGTGGTTAATTTGCTTGAGCACTAGATAACATTATACCTTGCATTTTCATTCTTATACATTGTATCAAGAAAGAGGAATTCTCTTGGATGTATTGCAGTTGGTTGCTAAAACTATTGACCAATGATGAGAGTGTGAGGATTCTTGAGATGTAGGATAGTACACTTTTCTTTGGGGATTGATTAAGTGAGGAAACAAAAATATATTCTAAAACGTGCAGCTTGGAAAAAGAGGAGACAATGTTATGATTGTATTTTATATTTGAGATGGTGCATCCTGCGACCATAGGAAAGTTGTAGGAGCCACAATTGATTGTCTTGGGGATGCTCTATATATATATGTGTAAATCAAGGTGTTAGTCACCCGTATATGTGGTATAGTCCATTTGTTGGATTTAGAAAGGACAAAATTGTTGGATTACAAATCAATACAAATGCGTGATTTAGCTAGATGATTATATAGCCTCCAAATGCTCCTAACTACAAGGCCATGAGGGTAATTTGGTGAGCATAGAGGCCTAGCTAGAGTCCTAGAGCCAATGGTCGACCCATTTTTGGTCTTAACATGGAACCTCACCACACACACACAGAGGCAACCTTCAACCCCTACCAGGATGGAGTTAGAAATTTATCTTTCTAAGCATATATTGAAAACAAAATGAAATACTCCATCCATAGAACATCATAGCCCCTATTCCCCTACACGATGCATGCATCCATCATACCCCTTAATCATTCTTGTGTGACAAGTTCTATAGCCCTAAAAAATGATACCCCTTTGCCATCCCCACATCATGAATTCTATAGGCCTCAAAAATCAGAGAGAATGTTTTGTCAATGGTGTTAGTAAGAGATGGCACTCAAGCATAAGAGCCCCATCCCAAGAGGGGTGGAACTAATGCAACAGTGAACCCCCCAGCTCATCTATAAACATTTGGAGAGGCTAGGTCTACTAGTTTAGAAGGATATCACGATAGTTTTAGAAATAGCTAATGATAGCCTAAGGTAACCGAAAGGAATGGTAGTGCAAGTACATATGACAGTTGCTAATATTGAGTGCGTCCTTGACTTTTGTGTTATTTGATTTGTTGGGAGACCAAGCTATCAACTATTTCTTGGATGTCTGTGGATATTACATTCCAATTGTTTGATGGACATCCTAGCTAGTGAACTAATTTTTGGGTGCATGTTAAAGAGAATAATTATGGATGCATACCTTGAGCACCCATTAGATGAAAGGGCATTGCCTCCCACTATAGAATGGAAGACACTTGAGGAAACTTCAATAGTTGGAACCGCAAGTTCCAATTATTTTGAATAGGGTTCTACTATTGATGAAATTTACCAAGTATGTTTAAATGAGTCAATAGATGCAAAGGAAATGATTTGTGATGTTGATGTGATAGATCTAGATCTTAGGACTCCCAATGATCCTTTCCCATTAAACTTAGCACTGTAATATGTTGATGAGCATGCAAATTATGAGGCACTTCTATAGGAGTTTAGGGACATATTTGCATGGAGTTATGACAAATTGAAGGGATTTCCCCCTTTGTTATCGTGCATACAATCCCATTAAAAGAAGGTAGTAAACTACTGAGTCAGAAGGTTATGCATATGCCTTTTGAGCTAAGGGAGACTCTTTTAGAGAAATTGATGTATTTAAGGAAGGCATGTCTAATCTTTCTCATTGAACATACAAAATGGTGCTCATCAATGGTAATAAGAAAGAAAAAGAATAATCAATTTTTCCTAGGTGTTGATTTTAAGGAATTGAACAAACAGGCAATGAAGGACTATTATCCTCTACCTTTCATCAATCAAATTTTAGATTAGCTGGCAAGGCGAGAGATATACACTTTCATGGACTATTTTGCGAGTTATAATTAGATGGACATAGTTGAAGAGGATAAGTTAAAGATGACATTCATTATAGTTTTTTGTACTTTTTTGTACCATGTGATGGCTTTTGGTCTATGTAATGCTACTGCGTCTTGGCAAAGAATGGCTAACAAGACATTTGTCGATATATCCCCTAAGGAGCTAAAGGTTTTTATAGATGATTTGGTGGCAGCTACCTGACCCATCATAGACAGTTAATTTTTCTATGCGCATGCTTTGAGCGATGTCGTCAATATTGCATAGCATTGAATCCTTGGAAGCATGACTTCAAGATGCCTTATGATTTGCTATTAGGTCATATTGTGAGTGTGGTTCAACCTTGAAAAGATGGTTGTTATTATGGCCCTAAGCCCACCCACTTGATTCATTAATGCATTGGCAGAATATTTGTTACCCTTAACAAATCTTTTGTCTCACAGCCATGTTTTTTAATGGACAAAAGCATGCAAAGTGGGATTTGAATATGTTAAAATGAAATTATTCAAAGAACTAGTTTTAAAAGCTCCAAAATCAGGTGAGGTTTTTTTATATATTCATCAGCAGATAAGGCATAGTATTAATTGTTACCTATCCCAAATTTGGGAGGCACAACTTAATTATTATCCTACTATATTTTCAAGTCAAAATTTGAAATTTTCAAAGCTTCGTTATAGCTATTTGGAGAAGGTTTGCTTGGCTATGGTGTTCACTACCAAGAAGTTCAAACACTATATTCTTTATGAAAAGGTGGTGTTCTTCACCAAGGCAGAGGGATTGTGCTTATTACTGAACAAGCTTCAACCCCCTAATCACCTAGCCAAGTGATTGATCTCTTTACACAAGTTTAACTATGAGATTAGGAGCAAAGAAGTTCTGACACTATATTCTTTATGAAAAAGTGGTGTTCTTCACCAAGGCAGAGGGTTTGTGCTTATTACTGAACAAGCTTCAACCCCCTAATCACCTAGCCAAGTGATTGATCTCTTTACACAAGTTTAAGATGTAGGGTATCGTAGAGTATCTAGTAGATTTCGGTGAGCCTAAGGAAGAATGGGCTAATATTAGTGACTAGAGGATTTATGCAAAATTGTTGCAGCCTCCATTCCCATCATGGTATGTGTCTATCATGCATTATCTATCAACACGCAAAACAGTAGAATCTCTTTCTAAATTTGAGAAGAGGAAGATTCAGTACTTTGCATTTTAATAATAGCGGGCGTCTTTTATAGAAAAGGTGTGGATGAGATTTATCGTCATTATGTGGTTCGTGATGAGGTACCATTTATTCTAGAGGAATGGCATGATTCAGCATGTGGAGGTCATTTTGCTAGATGCCTCACCACCTAGAAAGCTTTACATGTGCTAGCTATTGGTGACCAACGGTTTTCCAAGATGATTTTGCATATGTTAAGCATTGTGATATCTATATGAGACAAGATGTTAGAGAAATTTGTAATTGGCCGCTTAATCCTATTTGTGTGGCTTTTCCCTTTGAGAAGTGGAGCATGCATTTTGTTGGACTTGCGCAACCTTCGTCTACTATACGAAAATGTTATATCATTGTGGTGATGGACTGCTTTACAAAATGGTCTGAAGCTCAAGCTATGATAAAGGACAATGCCAAGGAAACAACTAGTTTTATTATGGAACAAATTGTTTGTCATTTCTGTCCACCTAAAGAATTGGCATTCGACCGTGGGACACACTTTCTAAATAAGGTCATGGAAGCCTTGACTAAATCTCTGAAAATTAAACATAATAAAACCACCCCATATAATCCCCAAGCAAATGGACAAGTAGAGAGTACCAATAAGCAGCTTGTAGGGATTTCATCCAAGATTGTATCTGAGGGTAAGCATGACTAGGACAAGAAACTTCATGTAGTTGTCTAGGCTTATAATGCTATAATGCTACATTCAAGAGAGTAACATGTCACAATCCATTTAACTTGGAATTGGGGAAGAATATGTCTTCCCCTTGGAAATTGAGTTATCCATTGTGAGGATAAAAAGGAAGCATTGCAAAAAAGGTTGACCTCCCTAGCACATCTTGATGAGATACGATTGTAGGTTTTGTTACATCAAGAGGTAGGGAAGAAGAGGATAAAATTACTTCATGATCTTTATGCTAAAAGATATAAATTTGTGAAGGGTCAGTTGGTCCTATATTATGATGCATATTGCGAGCTATTTCCTGGCAAGTTAGAACCCAAATGAAATGGCCCTTACAAGATCATCTGTATAGAAAAGAATGACTCTATAGCCCTTTTAGAATATTCACAGGAGGTAGAGTTTAAAAATAAAGTAAAATTTAATCATTTGAATCCCTATTATATATAGGGACTAACATTTGACTCGGTGCCTTTGTAGGACTTCTAGGATCCAATTTAAACTTGCAATAGGTGCCAAGGCAATCAGATGGGCAGAATCATTTCTTACAAAGAGATTGTCTTAGGGTTGTGATTGCATAAATCTCAACACACCTCCTCAATCAAAACCGAAAAATACTGAGTATATAGACGTTGTCATCATGAGTAAAACCTTACTATGTGTAGACATGGAAAAAACCAACCATATAAAGCTAGAGGCTATGACAAAGCCTCACTAAGTGTATAGAGGCTATAGTGCATAGGTTATGTGAGGGTTAAAAACCTTATTATTGGAGCATTAATGCAAGTGCATACAAGGCTTAAAAAGGTCTAGTAAAATTTGGGGACAAGGACCAATAGGCCCTTGTGGTTTTCATCTTTAGATTTGCCTTTTAAAGCTTTTTGTGGTTTTCTTTCAACATGACAGTTCTTCTTTTATTTTTCCTTATTTACTTTGATTCAGAGCTTCTTTTCATTGTTCTTGGTGCTCTCCACTTTGCATGCTTTGATGTTATCCACTTTGCTTGAATCTTCTCTGACTTTGGTCTTCTGGTCCCCCTCAAGCATAGATACAACAATCTTTGAGTTTTGCATGATGACCAAGGTAGCTAAAATAACTTCAAAATCTTTAGATGGAAACATTGATTGCACTTGAGTGTGAGGAGCTTCATTTCCTCCTTTAGAATAGAGCAAACAATCTTCCTGTATAGTATATATGAGTAACAAGAATCATGTTACGTCCCATGAATGGCATCCACATAAAAATCTTCATGTTTGTCATTGCAATAATTGAGAATTAGCTTCAACAACTGAGGTAAATCCATCAAGAAAGTTGGAAAAAAATTGTGCTAAAAGACACAATAGCTATTAATGTTTAAACAACATTATCTAGTATCAAGAGATACTATCTTGAAGCTTAATGTCAAATGTCGATGCTTGATCTTCTTGAACATTCTTCTTGTTCAGTTCAAGGGTTGCACTTGTTAAAACTTCACTAGTCAAATCCGATCAAACCCTTTGAGATAGAGGACCCTCACTCATGGGTCTAAGTCCCCTTAATAGGAGAAATTGTACTCATTTTGCTGGAGTTGAGAGATCTAAGCCTTCAAAGTCATTGCTATCAAAACTACACCTAGATTTGGGAAAATGCAAATGCTAGGCATGATGCATATCAATATCCTCAATTTTTGTACTGAGAAGTTATGTTTGACCTAAAGAACAATTCTCAAGAAGAAAGCTCAAAGAGATATGGCCTAGTTGAAGAGATATGGCTGCTCCAACAAAGATAGGTGTTGTTGGCTATGGAGGTCAAGAATGGTAGAGTGAAAATGAAGTGAGAGATGAAAGATTCTTGTGGAGATGAGCTAATTAGAGGTTGTGGGGAGCTAGAGGAGTTGCAAGTTGAGCTAAACCAAGCTCACCGTGGCTCTAATACCATGTTGAGAAACATGGATCCTTGAGCAAGGTCTAGCTATGGAGGACGAAAGTCAATGACAAGAAGCATGATGACTGAGACTAGAGTACACACTGACTATTACTTAAGTGAATTAGGCTCCAATGTAGATTTGTTTAGACTCATAAACACAATCTTGAGTGGAGAGAGAAGATTAAAAGTACAAAGTACAATGGCATTCATAATCTAATTCAATGTCAAGTACATGATTTTATAGTTGTTCGATGGTTCCCCTTTTCTCATTGTGCCTATGGGATATGAGAGCTTCTCCTAGGCTGTTGCATCTCCCTCGCCCTTACTACTCTATACAAAGAGGTTGTCTTAGGAGTGTGATTGCATAAATCTCAACACTAGGATCTATATCCAGTGGCCATCCACCCTTCTCATACAAACTGCATGCCATCACATTAATTTCAGGTCCATGGTCCAAGAGAGCAATACAAGGTGTCTCTTGCTCACCTATCTTCACAATAGTTTTATTTATAGCTCTTGCCTAGTGCGTATGAGAGTAGTGGCCATTAAGATTAAAATATGTATACTTTTTCTCATGAACCTAATACTATATAACTCTCTCATGTATAGTACTACCCACCATAACATTTTTATCCATAACATCATTATTTCCATGCTTATATATCCCATTTTCATTTTATGATAGCAAAGGAATCATGAATAGATTCCAACAGAATACCCTGTGTGAACCCATGTCTTCTTCAACCTACAATAGTGCTTGAGTAGGTTCTCCTACAAATTGTCTTTTTTTCTTATTATCTTGTCGTGAAATTCATGCTTGTGATTCTAAGAATCTCAGCAAGCATAAAATCAACCCTACTTCCAAGAATGCATTCCTCAAGCACTTTATTTATGTCAATTGTTGTGCTAGACTAAAACTTGCAACTAGGATGCTTGCCTCTTTGGTTCCCCTCTTACTTCTTTTCATGCGAGACTTCTTTGATTACATGTTCCAAACAAGCTTTTTTAGTGGCCTTCTATTGCTCCGTCTGGCTTTGTGTCATGCACTTTGAAGGACATGCATCCTCATCCATTCTTCTCTTTTTCTCAATAATAGCATCCAGATTATGCACCTTAGCCAAATATGCATAGGTAGTAAATGAATCAATGGGAATATCCCATCTAGTTTTATCCCTTATACTCTAATTAGCACAATTAGCACCTATCAATTTAGCCCTAGTTATCTTCCCCTTCTCTGCACAAACCAAGGCACATGACCATACTACACATTTTGCATCAGGTATACATGCATGCAAAGAGGAACGATATGATTTCTCAAGTTCCAATCCATATATGGTGGCATGTACACTTGGAAACACATTTTCTTCTACCAATTCTTCCAACCTATAAACATCTTTCATGTAACTAATCTTGTGACTTCAAGGAAAAAATCCTCAACTGAGAGCCTTCTTAAAGGCACCCCAATTAGCATCTCTTCGATACAATTCAGTGAATCATTTTTGCAATAATGTATAGCAAGACAGGAAAAATACTAGCTCCATTCATATAGAGGAACCCCATGAAAGATCATGTTGTCTTCATATACCCATATATGGGATGATATATTTTGCATTTAACTGCTTCGTCTCAATACCATATCCTACAAAGCATGCACAACTAATAGTATCAAGTTTTTCATAATCTTGCCTTATTTTTTATTGGGCTTGTTGTTGTTGTGACTTCAATAGCAAGACAATTACTGCATAATCTCTCTTGAACCAACATCTAATGAATCCCCCATGATGATTACATTGCTTTCGCCAACCTTCACGCTAGGTTCACCAATGTCAGAGCATGTAGGGTTGAAGGTCTACCATAAGGATAAGAGACAGAAGGGTGTAGGGAGATTGAGAGATGGAACAAGATTAAAGAAAGAGAATTTAGAATTTAGAAGATTCAATGGAGATAAACAGAGGTGAAATTGAATGACTTCATTTTATACAACTCAGCATAGCAATCAATCTACAATACATCTAATAGATCTTATAAATATACCCAAGACAAAGGCACATGCATACACTTGGCATGATAGGCCAACACAAACTAATACTATGGCCCAATATACACACTAATACATGAATAATATCTATTGAACATGATCCAAAAGTTGTAGGTAATACCTTCAAATATCATGCATACATCAATCTATTGATGAATTGAACGTGATAGGTGGCTCCACAATAGATAAGACACATAAATCAGAATGCATAAATCACTGTAAATGTTGCGAGCAACGGATGTGTGGTTTGCGCATAGTGAATGGAAGAAGCTCCCTCTTTCTCTCTTTTAATCATAAAATTTCATACAGCTCATGAGAAATTAAAAATAGACTAAAAGAGAAGGTAAAGTAAGATGAACCGACTCAAGATTGGGTTCAATCTCCCCCCGACATGAAGTGGGCAGCTCCCTTCATGCTGTATTTATAATAATATTATGAAATCTTCTTTGCCCAAGATTTAGGCCCTTTACAATCACTCTTTGCATTAAGAGTTTGAGTGAACTGGAAAAGAGATAGAGTAATATGAATTAATGGATGCTAGTAGTTGTGCATCCCACAACTCTCTAGAACCATTATTGGACATATCTTCTAAAAATCTATTTTGCTAATAAATATTTACATAGAGGCTATGCACACGCTCTATAAGAAATAGCGATGTGTCTAATACAATAATCTAATAATTTTCAAATAAATTCTTGAGAAAATAATCTTTAGAATGCTTGCGCATGGCGCGCCTTTCCAATTCTCCTTGCTCTACACATCAGCTGTGCCAAAAATTCAAAAAATCATGTTAGAATAATAACCAACTGAATAATTGTAGCTAGCCACATAAATCAATTAATTTGGAATTCCATAATAATTAATTCACAAAGACGTTAATTCTCGTGTGGATAAAGTGGTACCACCCACATTCACACTTGCATCGACGCCCAGAAAGGATAGGTGTCCCCATCGACCTTCTGCCTAAGACAATTCTTAGAAACATGCCCCGCATTGACGGAGAACCATTTAAGACGCTCATCCTGCCAACGTACACACAAAGGAGAACCATTTAAGGCGCTCATGCCTTTGCGTAGGTGCCACCTGGCAACATACCCCTGGGTTGGGATAGCAATTGTCCTCAATTGCTATTGGCTGGATGTGGAGACAATAAATTGGAAAAATGTCACAAATCACGAGCAGCATGCATCCATTGAGCTTCCTCAACAGGATGATTATGGAATTTGACAAGATAACGAGGATAAGTATTTCTAGTTCTAGTGGTCATATAGTCAACATCAATAATTGTTTCAGGGATTAGGATTTCATGGTCATCTGCAATCAATGGTGGTGATTCATAAACAAGGTGAACAGGAAGAGAACCTTTGAAGGGACGTAAAAGACTAATGTGAAAAGTGTTGTGGATTTTCCAATGATGAGGTAACTCTAATTTGTAAGCATTAGGATTGATACAATGGAGAATTTTAAAAGGTCCATAGAAATGAGGAGCTAATTTTACATTCGGGCTCTTTTCTACACTATGGAGTCTACATTTTTCAACACGTAACCAAACATAATCTCCTTCTTTATAAATCATAGCTTACCTCTTTTTATTTTCTTGTTTCACATATGATTGTTGGGCTTTTGCTAGTATTTGTTTAACTTTCTCATAAATACTTGAATGATTTTGAATCCAATCGTCAACAGAAGGTATTTTTTGAGTTAGACGAAATGTGGGAGTTGGCAATTTGTGACCATAAAAATTTTCAAAAGATGCCTTTTTTGTAGTAGTGTGAGTGGCATTATTGTAAGCAAACTGTAGAAGGTGAAAATGATTATCCCATGTGGCTGGAGAAGAAATTGTGTAAGCATAGATTAAATCCAAATTTGTGCTATTTGTGGCCTCTGTTTCACTACCGTTAGTCTCTGGATGAAATGTAGAATTAAAATCAATCTTAGTTCCTAAGTTAGTAAATAATGTAATCCAAAAATTATTACAAAATAATTTTCGGCAATCCATGGTGCACAAAAATATGCTTGAGAAATAAGTTAGCGGCTTGTGCAGCACTTAAGGTCTTTTTACAAGCAATGAAGTAAGCCTATTTACTAAATCTATCAACTATGGTCCATATCATATCATTCTGTGAAGAAGTTTGTGGTAAACCTGTTAATGAAGTCCATAGAAATATGCTCCCAAGGTGAATTAGGGATAGATAATGGAAGTAATAAACCATATGATTTACCATGATGTCTTTTTATGCGTTGACATACAATGTAGTCAGAAACAAAATTAGAGACATCACGTTGCATATTTGGCCAGAAAAAATCTTTATGTAAATTTCTAAGTGTGGAGATAATACCATGATGTCTCATATAAGGAGGCTCATGTACTTCTTGCATAATAAAATGGCGAAAAGGATTAGTAATACATAATCGTTTTTCATAAAACAGAAAGCCATCAGAAATAGAAAAGTTATTAGTAGGGATCCATTGATTGTTAGATAAATTTACCCAAATATCATGAAAATCGGGATCTTGAAGATAAGTATTTTTCATTGTGTCTAACGAAGAAGTAGAAATGATAGAAATATTGTTTAATGATGGCCTACGGCTAAGTGCATCGACTACTACATTTTCCTTGCCTGGTTGATATTGAATGAGTGGATGAAAGGATTGAATAAATGATGCCCATTGTATGTGTCTATCAAATATTTGTGATTGTGACAATAAATGTTTAATACTCTACTGATCGATTTTAATCATAAACTTTGAATCCATTAAATAATGCTTCCATATGCACAATGCATGAACTACGGCTGATAATTCTTTGTCATATGTACTATATTTAACTTCAGAAGGTTTTAGTTTACAACTAGAGTATGCTATAGGGTGATTGTCTTGCATCAATACTGCACCGATGCCAGAACCACTTACATCAATAACCACAAGAAAGAATGGTCTATTGAAATTAGGTAACTGCAAAACTGGTGCATGTGTGAGTGCCTGCTTAAGTATTTCAAACGATTGTTGTTGCCTATCGCCCCAACAATAAACAAGACCTTTCTTTAACAAAAGAGTTAAAGGTAAAGCAAGCAATGAAAAGTTTCTAACAAATCTTTTATAAAAGCTAGCTAGTCCTAGAAATGAATGAACTTCATGTACATTTTTAGGTGTTGGCCAAGACTTAATTGCTTCAATTTTACGTAGATCTATGTGTATGCCTTTGGCAGACACGATATGACCTAAATATTCTATTTCAATTTGAAAGAAAGAACTTTTGTCAGGGTTAGCATATAGATGGTTTTGTTTTAATAAACTAAACACTAAAGATAAATGTTCTTCGTGTTCTTTTTCAGTTTTGCTGAAAACAAGAATGTCATTGAAAAAGACTATTACACAATGTTGAAAATGCAAAAATATTATATTCATCATTCTACTAAATGTAGCTGGTGCATTGGTAAGTCCAAAGGGCATTACCAAGAATTCATAATGTCCAAATTGTTTACGAAAAGCTGTCTTAAAAATGTCAGAAGTAGACATATGAACTTGGTGATATCCTAATTTTAAATCAATTTTACTAAACACTATTGCTCCTTGTAATTTATCTAGAAGGTCGTCTATTCTAGGTATTGGATACTTATTTTTAACTGTTATTTTATTAAGTGCTCTATAATCTATACACATGCGGTAAGTTTGATTTTTCTTTTTAACTAATAATATAGGAGCTCTAAAAGGCGAACTACTTGGACAAATTAATTTTCTACTTAGAAGTTCTTAAATTTGCTTCTGAATCTCTTTCTGTTCTAATTGGTTATGGCGATAGGGAGCTTTGCAAGGTGGTTGACTACCAGGAAGTAAATCAATTTGGTGGTCTTCGGGTCATGATGGAGGAAGTTGTAAAGGTAAATCATTAGAAAAACAATCAGAAAATTTTGCAATAAAATGTTGTTGCTTTGGAGTTAGTTCAATTTTTGTAACATCATCTTCATTAATCCATACTAAGAAAGCTTTTGATTGTTTATGCAAAGCTTGCTTTGCCTGTGTATGACTAATAATTGGAAATAATTCGGTTTTTGTTAACCCTTCAAGTAAAATTTATTTACCTTTGTGCTCAATGTGCATTGAGTGTGTGTTGTAATCTATATTGGGGTTGAATTGGTGACACCATGGCATTCCTAGAATTACGTCAGCAGATTGCAAAGGTGCTACTAAAAATTTTCACTTTTCCTTATAAGATCCAATACAAATTTCTAAATTATGAACTTCTTTAGTACCATTATATCATTGTCCTAGAAATGCAGCCTTAATTTTATAGGCAAATGGAATAGTTTTAAGTTGTAAGTTTCTAACTACTTTTTTTGAAACAAAATCATGAGTATTACCATCGTCATGCAAAACAGTCATATCATTATTATTGGTTTTACATCGCATCTTTAATAAGGCATGCATAGAAATTTTACCAGCAAGTTCTTCAGGTTCATTAGATTTAAACTTGATTTTATCACTTTCTGAGTATTTCTCATTGTCAAAATAAGCTTCGATCTAACTTAACCATGATAGAATTTTGCAACCATCTTTAAGACCATCAAAAGAATTAAATTTGAATATACACTTGCTTATCTTGGACTCCTTTTGACTAGCGTGGACATCCAAAGTAGTGTTGATGGCGCGATCTAGGTTGTCGTTGTTGGTAGAAATTTCAGTGTTGGCAGGATGCTTGAGGGACTTCAATCCTTGCTCCAGTAGTACATGGTGTTGATGCTCTTCTTCAAGTTGCATGGATATTAAATCCATACCCTGCTCCAAGGTTGGCTCAGGAAGCGGTGATGCAGAGTCAAAATTGGCCATGATTGCTTGATGGAGAAATCCGGAGATTTAGGACACTTTGCAAATGAAAAGACGCCTTGCTTGTCGTTGAAGAATTTTGGCGTGTAAGACCAAAATTTAAACAATCTTTGGACAAGAAATTATGGATGGAAGTAGGTAAGAAAGGCGGGAATTTTTTATGGGAATTTTGTGAAATTTATGAAGCTGGAAAGAACTGCATGAGAACTGCCTCTATGGAAGAGATAGTCAGCTGTGACTTGTGAAGATTTGCAGAGTCTATATATGACACGGAGTAAGAGAGGTTGAAGTTGATTATGTAAGTTAGTAACGTAGCTTGCTTGATAAGGCTTTAAACCTTTAAAAAAACTTGACTTTTTAGGACAAGAGGGCGTCGTGGATACTGTCGTGGCATCAGAAAACGCCCCCCTCCCCCACGAAATCAAAATAGAGCTTAAGCTCTTGAATAAGCTTAAGAAAAGCTTTTAATTAAGATTTAACTAAGCTTACTAATCACCTGAAAGCTCCAATTCTTCACGGAACATGGTGCCATGATGTAGGAGTGGGTCTTCTTCAATGTGTGGGAAAATAACAGAATTTCTTGACTGTGATAGAGGGGTTTGGGGTTTTGAAGGCCTAGGAATCCAGCCGTCTAGTCAGTTTGCAATGAGATAGATTGTAGATCCTGTTTGCAACAGAGGGCTTGCCTTCACGCCAGAGGGTAGGCGATTGGAAGCCCATGAGGTAGGCTGGGCTCTGATACCACTGTTGCGAGCAACGGATGCGTGGTTTGCGCGTAGCGAATGGAAGAAGCTCCCTCTTTCTCTCTTTTACTCATAAAATTGCATATGACTCATGAGAAATTAAAAATAGACTAAAAGAAAAGGTAAAGTAAGATTAAGCGACTCAAGATTGGGTTCAATCTCCCCTCGACATGAAGTGGACAGCTCCCTTCATGACGTATTTATAATAATATTACGAAATCTTCTTTGCCCAAGATTTAGGCCCTTTACAATCACTCTTTGCATTAAGAGTTTGAGTGAACTGGAAAAGAGATAGAGTAATCTGAATTAATGGATGCTAGCAGTTGTGCATCCCACAACTCTCTAGAACCATTAATATTTTATTAGACATATCTTCTAAAAATCTATTTTGCTAATAAATATGTATATAGAGGCTATGCGCACGCTTTATAAGAAACAGTAGTGCATCTAATACAATAATCCAATAATTGCCAAATAACTTATCGAGGAAATAATCTTTAGAATGCTTGCCCATGGCGCACCTTTCCAATTCTCCTTACTCTACACATCAACTGCCAAAAATTCAAAAAATCATGTTAGAATAATAACCAACTGAATAATTGCAACTAGCCACATAAATCAATTAATTTGGAATTCCATAATAATTAATTCACGAAGACGTTAATACTCGTGTGGATAAAATGGTACCACCCAATGTTATATTTCAGTTGAAAATATATCTAAACCCCGTGATACTCACGCAAGACAATGCCGGCAGTGGATCCCGGACGGTACAAACTTAAACACGATGTATCATAATCTCCATTGGCAGAACCGAGACTATGGTTTAATGAAATCGCATATGTCGCATGAATCCCCTCTTGGGAAGAGGTCATGAGGATAATATTTGAATTATGGTAAAAAAATTATTATCCCCTCTTTCCCCCAGTCGACAGTCGTGCTGGAGGAGAGGGGTATAGCAAGGATCACTGAGCATCCTTGTTGGAGCTCGCATAAGGGTGAAGGCCATGCAAATGGCCACATGGGGGGGAGGGAGGTACCTCTCCCTCTCCCTGTAAAAACCTTGTGAGGGAGAGAGCCAGGATGATTTTGGCAGAGAGGAGGAGGCGGCAATCATCGTGATGCTTCCGTAGAGCTGGAGGAGGGAAGCCATCACGCTGCCGTTAAGAGGGAGGCTGTGAGATAGGACGGACGCCGCCGTTGAGAGTGGAGGGAGGAGCCATAATGCCGCCAGAGGGAGCTGAGTGTAACGCTGTGCACCGTGAAGGAGGAACTGCGGCCAAAAGTTCCGCCACGCCTTTCAGTTCGCTTGGCCGCCATCAAGCCGCCATAAACAAAATCATCTCCTTTTTCCCACATGGTTAACTGTGACCACAGAAGCTTCCAAGAAGCTTCTTGAAAGCTTCTAAAGGGAGGGATCTAAGCCCCCCTTCCTGTGGCTTTCTTAAGCCTTCCTCTTGAAGGTTTTTTAACCCCTTTTCCCCCGGGATTTAACCCCTTCATAGGCGATCTATACATCCCCCTTCTTCCCTTTTCCAATCCATTACGTCCATTTAAAACCCCTTTTTCCCATGGGGTTCCATACAAATCTTTTTTATTAGCCCCGATTTTTGAAAAACCCCTTTTCCTATTGGCTCTCAAGAGGGTTTTTATAACCCCCCCGAGGTTTAAGCACCCCCTTCCCCATGGAAATCCTCATTTCCGGGTTTCAAACCCTTTTCCATCAGCCCTACAAAGCGGGCTTTTCAAACCCAGAGTTTAAGCCCCTTAACATTTCCACAAAGTCATTCTTGACTATTGTAAGGTCCTAATCGTGAAATCCCTACTTCATGGAGGAAACCTATAAAGCCTTCTCAAGCCGATTCTGAAAGATGGTGCAAACGGTCACAAAGGGAGTTTCGCATTCAAAGGAAACAAGCCAAGATCATAAGTCCACGACCAAGGCGAGAAGGTCGAAGTCTCGATGGCTCCTAAGAAGGCACAAGGCACAACCGCAGGAGGATCATCTCCTAACATCCATGTGGACATTTCACCACAAGTCCATGTTTTTCTTCCTAAATTTTGTTTAACCTTGTAATATTTCGATTGTGCATGGATCATTTATGAAATTAGGATGCACTTTTTCGATTGAAATACTTTGGATAAATTAAAAGAAAATAGCTTACGATCAAGGAAATTGGTCATTTGTATTTTTCCAATGCAACGAATGAAAGGACATAAGACGTCTATGCATTCTTAGAAATTTGTTATATGCATTACAAGTAACAAATTTAGAACAATTAAATATCATCTTTATAAATTCAAAATTATTATTGTACACTTCGATTAGGCATGGGAAGAATAAATCGCATGTCGCATTATTAGGCATCTTTCCTTCGAAATGATTCATTAAAAGAAGTTTGCTAATAAACCGTAGGAATTTGCAAGGCATGGAAATGGTTCTTGAGCTGCATGAAGTAGATTAAACTCTAGTCGATTGGCTTAAATCTCAATCAAATACGTAAAGAGTTACGAAAGGTTGTGTAATGCTCATTCAGCATACGAAAATCTCATTTAGAAAAGGAGTTAGAAAAAGCTACATGGTTCAATCATAAAACCCTAAAGTTTGGTAGCATGAATCTTGAATGCATGTTATAAAAGGATCAATTGGAATTATGCTATAACTTAACCTATGCTCTGATTTTAACCCGAAAAGTTAGGGTTTGTAAATCAACTTATATGTAGGCAATGAATCATGTGGTTACAAAAATGGTAGCGTAATTATCTTCAAGAATAGACAAGTAAAATTGGTTTAACCTAAACACCTAAACCACAAGGGACTCGTTTAGGAATGGTTAAATCAATGCAACATATCTCAAGTGCTAACTAGGATTTAACACGTTGAGGACGTGACCTAGTCGCTCTTATTGCCAAAGCTGAAACTCCTATACCATAAAGACTTGCCCACATTCACGAAATGTAGGGACATTAGGACATACTTGCGAGAAATGATCTAGGGTTTTTATCCTAAGGATCTCTCCCTAAAAAGATAAAACTCGATTTGAACTTGGAACCCTAGGATTGACAATGTCGGCCTAGTGCAATCAGGAACGGATTGTTATTTCTACTCATGATTTTGTGATTATAAGACTCCATTTGATGGGTAAATAGTCCCATAGTTTTGATGCGACACTTGTGCAACAAGTTGCAGAGTCGCATGATCTTGTGATTTGATCACAAGGGAATGGCCAATTCCTCGGAATGAGATTGGCAGATTCTTGCGCAAGTTTATCTTGCATGAGGATGAGTAGTCATCCTGACATAAAACCCTTCTTGGGAAAAGTGACCAAGAGAAGGGAATTAGATATTTGCTTGGAAGCAAAAGACCAATCAGTAAATTGGAATAACATATTTACTGCTAATAAAACTTAAGGTATTGATTAAGTCGGGTTAATAGGGTACGGCCCTAACCCAAGGATATAAGGGTTAAAAACATACCCTTGGGGATCTTGCCAAGTCGCAATTGATCCCGGATCGAGTGCTGGATGCATTCAGAAAGAAGAATTTGATCCTTAGTAGTTGGCCAAAAATAACAACCACTGGAAATGATTGTGCTTGTAACAGTTTAAAGAGCACTGTTTTGCTTTGTTTGCTCAAAGAATTAAAGGATGAAAAGATATTTGATGCTTCAGGTTGAAGGCCTGAAGGGAGAGACAGCTTTTGTTACCCCCGACTGCCTGCCTAACCCTAACCAAGGGGGTTGTTAACCGCGTCAGGAAGGTGGACCGAATCCGCTGTGAGAGGTCTCTCCGTTGAGTGCTACTTGGAGCAGGAGGACGCTTGGGTGCCAGGGGGCTCTGGCCGTAAATCCCTCACCTTCCGGGCCCTTCACAAGAGGCCAACGTGACTCGGGATTGGATCTCGAGGACTGCATACTATTCTACAAGTAAAATCTTGGATTAGTAATCCATGTGGATTGCTGGATAGCCTTTGGGCAGATTATGGATAAGCCTACGGGCTGGACTTTATAAATGTATTTCAAAGATAATATGATAAGTTGTTGAAAAGGAACTTGTTTGACATTGTTTTTCTATGTCAAGTGCTATGATTACGTGAAGGAACCAGTGCCTAACAGGCTAATTAAGGAAGCTAATTGATACATGTCTTCATACATGTCCAAATAAATATGTTAGGTAATTAAATAACTAAAACAACCTGAGGAATGTGCGATGGATGTGGCCATGGGTCCATCCTACGGATGGGTGGTCCCGGTTGGCTAGAAACTTTTTTCAGTCATGATGGACAGCAAGAAGATCGTTCAAAGAACACGAACAGCAAGAGCGTTGACCTAGAATCTATGTTATAATAATCCCGATTTACATTGTTTTAGGGGAACGGAATGGGACTATGCCTTGTGGCAGAGAGGTCGAGCATTGCATCCCTCTCGTTTCCCATTCTCCTTGAACCAAGTGCAGCGTAAATCTGCTTTCGCCCTTGCATTTCTACGTAAAGTAGTTCGCTTGGGGTTCGACGCTAGTTGTCGTTTAGGAAATGACCACTAGGAAAAAAAACCCTGATTCAGGTCGGTCCTAAGTGGGAACGGCCAGAATACTTCCGCTACGTGTGGCAGACGTGGAAAGTCCTAGATCACAAACCCCGTGACATTCCATGGGAGTGCCGGCGGAGCTTTCTAGACATTCTTTCCGATGGACTGCTAAGACATGTCCTGAAGATTACAGGCGGAAACATTACAGTTGGTATCAGAGCAAACCAATGAAGGACCTGTTTTTAAGAAATCTTAATAAGAAAAAGTAAAGCAAACGTTGTTGTTCCAAACATTTCCTTACTTTTAATGCTGTCTTGCAGAATTATGAAGCATGGAACAGGTTCTTAATGTTCCAAGTCATGTTTATGACTGCGATGCATTCCCCGGATTATCGACAAAGGGTTGAGATGATGAACATCCTAGAGCGTATCTATAATCCATCGCCTTTGTACATGGAACGAAGATGGACATGTGCCTCAAGAATCTACTACATAGCTGCCCACCGATTTGCATACCTTCAAACCAACCTAAAGAGAATCAAGTGGTTGGAAGACCTGAAAGTTGTAAAGCTGCTCATTTTTGTGGAGGCTCACGTAAACTCAACTTTACATATTCGAGGTCAGAGGGTTGAGCTGAACTCATATGTATATGAGAAAGTGACCCGTATTCCAAAGGAAAGGATACCCCAATCTTCCGATGACTTACTGATTCGTGAAGATTCATGACCCGAAACCATACTATTATCCAGTTCCCATAGATAAATGTAATACAACACTATACTCCCCAAACTAAATGTAATAGCCGCTTTGCCATACCAAGAGATATTGTACTCCAAAAAGGGCTAGGCCCATATAAATGCAATAAGACTTCTTTTTATCAATGTTTATTTTGTTCATGAGAATTGATAAGAAGTTAAGTGGTTAGATTGCTTGGTTGATAGCTGAAATGGAGATGACATATAAATCGTAACGATTAACAAGTAATAACGTTAAGAAACCTTTATCCAGGCACAACCCCAAGTACAAATTCCAAGTTCGCCTCTTACATCAAGTACTGCCGTAATCCAAGAGAAGAAGTTTCTTCTCAAGAAAATTAAGCCACCCGAATTTGACGGGAAAGGTAGGTTCGTCTAAGCAGATGTTGAAATTTTGATTGAATCCATGGAGGATTACTTTGAAGCAGCCGGTACTGCACCCGCCAACCAGGCTATGCTCGCCAAGCTGAAGCTCACCGGTGAAGCCAAGCTTTGGTGGAAACAATGGTGCAGAGATCAAGGGATCGTGGAAGGATCCATTACTTGGGAGAAGCTGAAGAAAGCCGTGCAGGGAAGATACTTACCACCTGCATATCGCATGCAGAAAATGAATGAGTTCTACGAGCTAAAACAGCTGGGACTCACTCTTGATGCATACTACTCTAAATTTGTCTCACTTCTTAAGTATGCGCCACAGATGGACATGACACAGCAGGTGTCAAAATTTTGTACTGGTTTAAATCCACCAGTGAATACCCGTCTCGAATCTATGCGCCCATCAGATCTTCAGGACGCACTCATTCAAGCTGCCCCTATAATTCAGGAGGTGCAGGCTAGACCAAGAGGTAACAAAACTTAGTCTTATAATGACCCGAACAGAGGAGCATTTAGGCCTCAAATGAAGAGAGTTCAAGGTCAGAATCGGGGACAAAGAAAGAAAGCAAGGACTAATAATGTCAACAATCTTGTCCCTACCCAAAGCAATTCCCGAAACTTCCGTTGTTTCCACTGCAACAAGCTAGGACATTTCAAGAGGCAATGTCCCAAGCTTGGAGGAGGACATCGCCAAGCACCTTTCCAAGGAACTAGCCGTGGTCAGGGAGCCGCTACCCGAGGCAGAGGAAGAACCGTCTGTGTTGCCAACAGAGAGATGTGTGAAGAAGAAGATCCGACCATGGAAGTAGAGTTTGAAAGGGCAACAGTCCATGCCACTCTTCACAAGAAAGGGCCGAATCGCCAGTTCTTGGTGATTTAGACACCGTCGGACTACTAAGGTAAAGGTTTCAAAACCTTGATTGATTGTGGTAGTACACATTCATTTATCTCACCAGCTTGTGCAAAAAGATTAGGAATAGCCACAGTAGAAACACCTACCTTGCTTGTGGAATTAGCAAATGGTCGTGAGGTCACTTGCACCATGCAAACTGCTAAGGTGGAATTCTTTTCTAGGAGGAAAGACAACTTCGGTCAAATTCAGAGTCATGAACTTAGGCATCCATGATGTCTACTCGGAATGGATTGGCTTAAACCTAATGATGCCAAGTTCATTGTGAAAAGGGCCAAATTTCCTTTCGAAACTCTAAAGGGGAATTGGTCACAACTCAAGGGGAAGCTGGGAAGCCAAAAATTCAACTGGCCAAAAGCATCTCGGATTATAAAGGGAGTATGAAAGGGACTACCTGTCTACTTGATTAAGCTCGACAAGTTAGATCAAAAGCAGAAGTCTAGTGAAGGACCTTCTTGGCTAAAGGAATACATTGACGTATTTCTTGAAGAGTTAACAGAACTCCCGCCTCAAAGAGAAGTGGATCATGAGATCAAGCTAGTACCAGGAGCTGCACCAATTGCGAGGAGACCCTATAGAATGTCTATACTGGAAGCAATTGAGATGAAGGAACAACTCAAGCAACTGCTAGATCAGGGCTACATCCGTCCTAGCAGTTCACCATGGGGAGCTCCAGTATTGTTCCAGAAAAAGAAAGATGGAACGCTTCGATTGTGTATTGATTACAGAGGGTTGAATCAATCAACTGTCAAGAACAAGTACCCTATTCCAAAAATAGATGAGCTTCTTGATCGTCTTCAGGGTGCGAAGATCTTTTCCAAGATTGATCTCAGGTCTAGTTACTATCAGATAAGGATCAAGGAAGAAGATATCCCAAAGACGGCCTTCAACACAAGATATGGACACTTTGAGTTTCTAGTTATATCATTCGGGCTTACGAATGCGCCTGCCACCTTCAACAGGTTAATGCAGGATATCTTTAGGCCATATCTTGATGACTTCATGCTCGTCTTCTTCGACGATACTTTAGCCTATTCCAAATAGGAATAAGATCATGAACCCCAACTTCGGATTGTCCTTGAGACAATGAGGGCACATAAGTTGTATGCTAAGATGAAGAAGTGTGCATTCTTCAAATGTCAGATTGAATATTTGGGATTCATCGTATCAACGGAAGGAATCTCAGTGGACCCAGCCAAAGTCAGATATGTGCTAGAATGGCCAATACCAACAACTATCAAAGAAATACGTAGTTTTCTTGGATTAATAAGATGGTATAGGGTCTTCATCAAAAATTATGCTTTGATTGCAGCACCTCTGACGGACTTACTGAAGAAGCAAACATCCATTGCATGGTCAACTCCCGAACAAACCAGCTTTTAGAGATTGAAGCAAAGTTTGGTATCAGCACCTATCCTAAAACTTCCAAACCTCAATAAGGAGTTCGAGGTAATAACTAATGCTAGCACACTTGCCTTAGGATGTGTGCTCATGCAAGAAGGTCATCCTGTAGCATACTCCTCAAGGAAGCTGAAAAGCCATGAGAAGAATTATGCTACCCATGATCTAGAAGTGTTAGTTGTCATCCATGCTCTAAAGCTTTGGAGACACTATATGTTGGATAACAAGTTTACACTAGTAACTGATCATAAAAGTCTCAAATGGATCTTTACCCAGAATGAGCTCAACATGAGGCAACATCGGTGGATTGAGGTGCTAGAGGAGTATGACTTTGAAATCAAGTACTGACCTGGAAAGGATGTAGTTGCCGATGCACTCAGTGCATTCCTTAATTTTCTAATCTTGCAAAATCCATCAACAGCTAGATCTATAGCCATCAAGGTGTCCATGCCGAACAATCCAATACTTGAGCTAGCTAGAGAGGAAGCATGCCATGATCCATCCTACCAGAAGATGCTAAGGGAGATCTCTATCAAGGACCAGAACCAAAAGCTACAGGCTAAGTATCATGAATTCTCTATCAATAGTGGACTTGTCTACTATAGAACGAGAGTATATATACCGGCAAGCCATTCACTTAAGCAGAAGATATTGTGGAAAGCTCATGATTCCCTTTCTCAGGACATCCTGGCTATGCCAAGACTCTCAATGCAGTTAGGAAGAGCTACCATTGGGAGAGACTTAAAGATGACATCCTCAAATATGTCACTGAGTGTTTGTCTTGTCAACGTATCAAAGCCGAACATGTCAAAATTCCAAGAAAGTTACAACCACTCGACATTCCCCAAATGAAATGGGAATTCATCAGTATGGACTTTGTTGTTGGCCTACCCCAAGTTCAGGGAGGATACAACTCCATCATGGTTGTAGTTGACATGCTTACTAAGGTTGCACACCTTATTCCAGTAAAAACAAACTATAAAGCCTCAGACATTGCAAGGTTGTTTATCAAGGAGATATTCAAGCTACATGGGTTACCCAGAAGAATCATTGGTGATCGTGATTCTCTCTTCACATCACACTTCTAGAGAGCTATCTTTGAAGCCATTAGGACTCAACTCTATTTTAGCACAGCTTACTATCCCCAAACCGATGGTCAAACAGAGCGAGTCAATCAAGTCATCGAGGATATGCTTAGGGCACACTGCTGTCGTGAACCAAAAAGGTGGATTCAATACTTGCCTTTGGTTGAATTTGCCTACAATGCTTCTTACCAACAGAGCATTCAGATGACCCCTTTCCAAGCATTTTATGGTCATGACTGTCGAAGTCCCCTAAACTTCTCAGATCCATCCTTGAGAGTTGAAGCTTCAAGGCAGATGTTGGAAGAGATGGATGACCAAATAAAGTCAATAAGACAGGACATCCAAGCCGCAAGGATAGACAGAAGGCATATGTGGATTTGAAGCGTCAAGATAGAATCTTTGAGGAAGGAGACATGGTCTTCATTCGCGTACGCCCAAAGAAGAGTTCTCTATCCTTAGGGAATTGCAAAAAGCTAAGTCCAAGGTATTGTGGACCATACAAGATTCTTAAGTGCCTAGGACCTAATGCTTATAGACTGCAACTCCCTGAGAACCTAAAGGTTCATAATGTATTCCATATCAGCCTATTGAAGAAGTATGTATCTAATCCTAACCATGTATTTGATGACCAACAAGTTGTAATGCCTAGTCAAGGAGTCCTTGAACTACAGCCTGACAGGATCTTAGATGTTAGGGAGAGACAACAGAGATCCAGAACCTTGAGAGAATGCCTCGTCCAGTGGAAAGATTATCCTGAGGAGGATGCCACTTGGATAGATGAAAGCACTCTCAACCATCAATATCCCCAGTTTATCTCGAGATGAGGACATCTCGATTTCTCCAAGGGGGAGAGTATGTAATATTTCAGTTGAAAATATATCTAGACCCTATGATACTCATGCAAGACAATGCCGGCAATGGGTCCCGGACAGTATAAACTTAAACACGATGTATCATAATCTCCATTGGCAGAACCGAGACTATGGTTTAATGAAACCGCATATGTCGCATGAATCCCCTCTTGGGAAGAGGTCATGAGGATAATATTTGAATTATGGTAAAAATTTATTATTATCCCCTCTTTCCCCCAGCTGACAGTCCTGCTGGAGGAGAGGGGTATAGCAAGGATGACTGAGCATCCTTGTTGGAGCTCGCAAAAGGGTGAAGGCCATCCAAATGGCCGCATGGGGGGGAGGGAGGTACCTCTCCTTCTCCCTATAAAAACCTTGTGAGGGAGAGAGCCAAGAAAATTTTGGCAGAGAGGAGGAGGCGATAATCATTGTGACGCTGCCGTCGAGTTGGAGGAGGGAAGCCGTCACGCTGCCATTAAGAGGGAGGCTATGAGATAGGACGGACGCCGCCGTTGAGAGTGGAGGGAGGAGCCATAACGTTGCCAGAGGGAGCTGAGTGTAACGCTGCACGCCGTGAAGGAGGAACTGCCGCAAAAAGTTCCGCCACACCTTTCAGTTTGCCTGGCCGCCATCAAGCCGCCATAAACAAAATCATCTCCTTTTTCCCACGTGGTTAACTATGACCACAGAACTTCCAAGAAGCTTCTTGGAAGCTTCTAAAGGGAGGGATCTAAGCCCCCCTTCCTGTGGCTTTCTTAAGCCTTCCACTTGAAGGTTTTTTAGCCCCTTTTCCCCTAGGATTTAACACCTTCACAGGCGATCTATACATCCCCCTTCTTCCCTTTTCCAATCCATTAAGTCCATTTAAAACCCCTTTTTCCCGTGCGGTTCCATACAAATCTTTTTTATTAGCCACCTTTTAGCCCTGGGTTTCGAAAAACCCCTTTTCCTATTGGCTCTCAAGAGGGTTTTTATAACCCCCCCGAGGTTTAAGCACCCCCTTCCCCGTGGAAATCCTCATTTCCGAGTTTCAAACCCCTTTCCCATCGGCCCTACAAAGCGGGTTTTTCAAACCCAGAGTTTAAGCCCCTTAGCATTTCCACAAAGTCATTCTTGACTGTTGTAAGGTCCTAATCGTGAAATCCCTACTTCATGGAGGAAACCTATAAAGCCTTCTAAAGCCGATTCCGAAAGATGGTACAAACAGTCACAAAGGGAGTTTCGCAATCGAAGGAGATGGGCCAAGACCATAAGTCCATGACCAAGGCGAGAAGGTCGAAGTCTCGATGGCTCCTAAGAAGGCACAAGGCGCAACCGCAGGAGGATCATCTCCTGACATCCATGTGGGCATTTCACCACAAATCCAAGTTTTTCTTCCTAAATTTTGTTTAACGTCATAATACTTTGATTGTGCATGGATCATTTATGAAATTAGGATGCACTTTTTCAATTGAAATACTTTGGATAAATTAAAAGGAAATAGCTTACGATCAAAGAAATTGGTCATTTGTGATTTTCCAATGCAACGAATGAAAGGACACATGACGTCTATGCATTCTTAGAAATTTGTTATATGCATTACAAGTAATGAATTTAGAACAATTAAAGATCATCTTTATAAAGTCAAAATTATTATTGTACACTTTGATTAGGCATGGGAAGAATAAATCGCATGTCGCATTATTAGGCATCATTCCTTCGAAATGATTCATTAAAAGAAGGTTGCTAATAAACCATAGGAATTTGCAAGGCATGGAAATGATTCTTGAGCTGCATGAAGTAGATTGAACTCTAGTCGATTGGCTTAAATCTCAATCAAATACATAAATAGTTACGAAAGGTTGTGTAATGCTCATTCAGCATACGAAAATCTCATTTAGAAAAGGAGTTAGAAAAAGCTACATTGTTCAATCATAAAACCCTAAAGTTTAGTAGCATGAATCTTGAATGCATGTTATAAAAGGATCAATTGGAATTATGCTATAACTTAACCTATGCTTTGATCATAACTCTAAAAGTTAGGGTTTGTAAATCAACTTATACGTAGGCAATGAATCATGTGGTTACAAAAATGGTAGCATAATTATCTTCAAGAATAGACAAGTAAAATTGGTTTAACCTAAACACCTAAACCGCGAGGGACTCGTTTAGGAATGGTTAAATCAATGCAACATATCTCAAGTGCTAACTAGGATTTAACACGTTAAGGACGTGACCTAGTCACTCTTATTGCCAAAGCTGAAACTCCTATACCCTAAAGACTTGCCCACATTCACGGAATGTAGGGACATTAGGACATACTTGCGAGAAATGATCTAGGGTTTTTACCCTAAGGATCTCTCGCTAAAAAGATGAAACTCGATTTGAACTTGGAACCCTAGGACCGACAATGTCGGCCTAGTTCAATCAGGAACGGATTGTTATTTCTACTCATGATTTCGTGATTATAAGACTCCATTCGATGGGTAAATAGTCCCATAGTTTTGATGCGACACTTATGCAACAAGTTACAAAGTCACATGATCTTGTGATTTGATCACAAGGGAATGGCCAATTCCTCGGAATGAGATTGGCAGATTCTTGCGCAAGTTTATCTTGCATGAGGATGAGTGGTCATCCTGATATAAAACCCTTCTTGGGAAAAGTGACCAAGAGAAGGGAATTAGATATTTGCTTGGAAGCAAAAGACCAATCAGTAAATTGGAATAACATATTTACTGCTAATATAACTTAAGGTATTGATTAAGTCGGGTTAATAGGGTACAGCCCTAAGCCAAGGATATAAGGGTTAACAAACATACCCTTGGGGATCTTGCCAAGTCGCAATTGATCCCGGATCGAGTGCTGGATGCATTCGGAAAGAAGAATTTGATCCTTAGTAGTTGGCCAAAAATAACGACCATTGGAAATGATTGTGCTTGTAACAGTTTAAAGAGCATTGTTTTGCTTTGTTTGCTCAAAGAATTAAAGGATGAAAAGATATCTAATGCTTCACATTGAAGGCCTGAAGGGAGATGTAGCTTCAGTTACCCCCGACTGCCTGCCTAACCCTAACCAAGGGGGTTGTTAACCGCACCGGGAAGGTGGACCGAACCCACCGTGAGAGGTCTCTCCGTTAAGCGCTACTTGGAGCAGGAGGACGCTTGGGTGCCAGGGGGATCTGGCCATAAATCCCTCGCCTTTCGGGCCCTGCACAAGAGGCCAACATGACTCGGATTGGATCTCGAGGCCCACATACTAGTCTACGGGCGAAATCTTGGATTAGTAATCCATGTGGATTGCTGGATAGCCTTCGGGCAGATTATGGATAAGCCTACGGGCTGGACTTTATAAATGTATTTCAAAGATAATATGATAAGTTATTGAAAAGGAACTTGTTTGACGTTGTTTTTCTATGTCAAGTGCTATGATTACGTGAAGGAACCAGTGCCTAATGAGCTAATTAGGGAAGCTGATTGATACATGTTCAACTAAATGTGTTAGGGAATTAAATAACTAAAACAACCTGAGGAAAGTGCGGTGGATGTGGCCATGGGTCCGTCCTACAAATGGGTGGTCCCGGTTGGCCGGGAACTTTTCTCAGTCATGATGGACAGCAAGAAGATCGTTCAAAGAACATGAACAGCAAGAGCATTGACCTAGAATCAAAGTTATAATAATCCTGATTTATGCTGTTTTAGGGGAACAAAATGGGACTATGCCTTATGGCAGAGAGGTCGAGCCTTGCATCCCTCTCGTTTTCCATTCTCTTTGAACCAAGTGCAGCATAAATCCACTTCGGCCCTGGTATTTCTACGTAAAGTAGTTTGCTTGGGGTTCGACGCTAGTTGTCGTTTAGGAAATGACCATTAGGAAAAAAAACCCTAATTCAGGTCAGTCCTAAGTGGGAACGGTCAGAATACTTTCGCTACGTGGCAAACCCGGAAAGTCCTAAATCACAAACCCCATGACATTCCATGGGAGTGCCGGGCTGAGCTTTCCAGATATCCTTTTCGATGGACTGCTAAGTCGTGTCCTGAAGATTACAGGCGGACATGTTACACCCACGTTCACACTTGCATCGATGCCCGGAAAGGATAGGTGTCCCCATCGACCTTCTACCTAAGATAATTCTTAGGAATGTGCCCCACGTTGACGGAGAACCATTTAAGGCGCTCATCCCGCCAACGTACACACAAAGGAGAACCATTTAAGGTGCTCATCCCTTTGCGTAGGTGCCTTTGCGTAGGTGCCACCTGGCAACAGTAAACACCCTATATAGGCCTTCAAAAGCACTTCATCCCTGTAATTATAGTTCTATTACAACTATAAAACACAATATAGGTGTTATCCCAAATCCAAGAGAAACTCTATCTTTGTTGTCTATACTATGTCTACCAAAGCTAGAGATCGAGAGTCAAGTGGCAACACTCAAAAAAATCCTTGTTTGACCATCAAATCTCAATTTCCAGCTTGTTGCCCTATTCTTGACTATTATTCATAGCCAAAAAAGTCCATATGAAGAGCATAAGCCCATCAAAACTCCTCTTTGATGATCAAGGAAGACTCCCCTGATGTTTCAAAAACTAAGAATCAAGTGAGAGATTTCCTCGAAGTCCTTATAAGAGATGAAGATATTCAAGGATAGCTTGCTACTCTCTCTTCCCCTATTTTCCCATGTTTAAAATAGTCCCAATACTCTCCTCTCTCTTTTTTCATGAATGAGCCTCTAGCCCACTTACTTTCTTTGTATGTTCCCCTCACCTTTCCCTTGTGTCCTCTCCCAGTTACCATACCATCTATAACATACCCGCTCCTCAAATCGCAGGACATGTCTTAGTAGTCCATCGAGAGATATATCTAGAAGACACCGCCCAGCACTCCCAAGGAATAACATGGGGTTTGCCAACTAGGGTCTCTCGGGTCTGCTTCGCAATGGAACTTATCCAGTCGTTCCCACTAGGATCGACCTGAAGTCTGGGTTCCTAGCCGACATTGTCTAAGGTCATAGACCAACTTTTTCCTAACATTTCTCATTAACATTTCCTTTGAGGAAAGCTCTTGGCTAACCAAGACCACCCTTCCTAGGATAGACCCATTGGTCACATCCACCACGCTTCCCTTGGGGGTTGTTTTAGTTATCTAATTACCTACCACATTATGTTTGACACATAAAAGCAGCTTCTTTAATTAACCCGTTAGTCACAGGTTCCTTTACGTAATTTAGGGCACAAACATGAAGACAAGATCAAACAAGATCAAACACTTCCTTAATTTATCTTCAGATTAATATTTGTCTCCCGCCCATACAGGAGAATTAAGTGTTCCTTTCTGCCTCCACAGAAAATTCCTTCTGTCTCCCGGCAACCAAACCCGAAGGTTTATCCTACCAAGATTCCGCCTTGTAACTAGTATCAAGGCCTCGAGATCCCATCTCGAGTCACATAGAACACTTGTGTAGGGCCCGGAAGCATTGGGATTTACGGCCAGAGCCCCCACTAGCACCCAAGTGTCCTCCTACGCCAAGTAATTTCCACGGAGAGACCTCTTGCGGTGGGTTCGGTCCACATTCCCGGCGCGGATTCACAACCCCCTTGGTTGGGGTTTGGCAATTCACGGGGGGTAGCTAGCGCCATCCTTCCTTAATTATCCCTTTAGGAAATCATCCACAGCTGAAGCAACCACCTTAAAAACAATTACTAGGGAAAACATCCCTTTTGTTTCCATGGCAATCAGTCATCTCAGACCCGGCCATGCAATCATCAATCACATCCCACTTGGGTTAACATCCAAAACCACATTAACAAATAGTTGAATGCGCATCCTCTTGCTTCAAGGCATCGCAATACCATTGTATGCACAACCAGAATTTTACTTGGATGTATCAAACACCGTTACAACCTTTTCAAACAACCAAGCATAACTTGGATCAACAGTCCATCTTTAACAAGATCAACCCTCGTTAAAACTATTTCAACAGTTCCCAGCAACATGCTTAGCATGAATCAACTACCCTAAAGTTCGCTCTCCCCCTTGGGTTAGGGCTTTGCAAGGTCGGTTTAACAAGTTCCTTCCAAAACCTTTAAATGAACTAAGTGATTTCATCTTGACCTTTATTAAACCTGGCTACCTATATAGGGTAGAAGATCAACCCAATTCCTAGAGTAGCTATCTAATATATCAGGTCACCAAGTGCTAACCCATATTGCTAGCACATCACCAAGAGTACATTAACGAGATTCCAACCTGATGAACCATAGGTTATCCAATCCTCATCTATTGGCTAGAGTTTGAACAAGGATCTCTTAAGTTAACATATATCGACATGTGCATGATCTAACTGTTACTCTAATGTACTCTATCATCCTTGCGCATGAAAAACTGGTTTGCAATCTTAGGATGCTATTGCATTTTTTTTAATAAGGGCGTATTTTTATCTCTTTCAATGCGAGGCTCCCATCCTTTTCATGAAAATAATGCAAGATTCTAGCTCTTTCTAAATGCAAGCTAGGGTAATCCATTCAGTGTATAATACAAAAATATCTTCTATTATTAACCAGTAGAATGTTCTTCGTGCAAGTGTTTGTGTCAGGCATTTCGGCATCTTATAATGCGTGTCCCTTAATCGATTTTACCTATCATTTCATCGACCATAAGCATGAAATATCTTATGATTATTACAACTGTCGTAACTAGATTCATGCTTAGGTTCTTTACCTATCAAACCATGCAATTAAGAATTTTATTATGATCCCCTATTCTCATGAGATAAGCAAGACTTCGAAGCAGTACCTGATTGTGGGGAGGAACTTTAGTGTTTACCCTTGGCAGTGTGTTTGCATGGGTGGTGGCATCTTGACCCAAACCTCTGTCCATGGTTGTGCTTCGGGGCCATCCTCAATTATGAGACTCTCTGAGTCATGGGGAGAAAGTCCGTAAGAACCTTGGCCAAGAGACAATGTACGAATAGGGAGCGCCTATTGAGAGCCGTATATCCTACACACAAACTTCAATAAAGAGCTTTAATGGGATGCGTCTTCTTGTCTTCTTCTTCTCCTTCTCTTTCTCCCTCTCCTTCTCTTCTTCTTTCTCTCTCCTCTTTCTCTCCTTCCCTCTCTTCTCTCCCTCTTTCTCTCTCCTCTTCCTCTCCTTCTCTCTCTCCCTTCTTCTTCTCCTTCTCTCTCTCCCTCTTCTCCTTCTTTTTCTTCTCCTCCTCTCTTCTCTCTTCCTCTTCTTCTTGCTCTTCTTCTCTCTTCTCCTTCTCTCTCTTCTTCTTTTTCTCTTCTTCTCCTCTTCTTCTTCTCCTTCTCTCTCTCCCTCTCCTTCTCTTCTTCTCTCTCTCTCCTCTTCCTCTCCTTCCCTCTCATCTCTCCTTCTTTCTCTCCTTCCCTCTCTTCTCTCCTTCTTTCTCTTCTTCTTCCTCTCCTTCCTTCTCTCCCTTCTTCTTCTCCTTCTCTCTCTCCCTCTTCTCCTTCTTTTTCTTCTCCTCCTCTCTTCTCTCCTTCTTCCTCTTCTTCTTCTCTCTTCTACTTCTCTCTCTTCTTCTTTTTCTCTTCTTCTCCTTCCCTCTCTTCCTTCTTCTTCTCATTCTCTTCTTCTTCTCCTTCTCTCTCTCCCTCTCCTTCTCTTCTTCTTCTTCTTCTTCTTCTTCTTCTTCTCTCTCTCTCTCTCTCTCTCTCTCTCTCTCTCTCTCTCTCTCTCTCTCTCTCTCTCTCTCTCTCTCTCTCTCTCTCTCTCTCTCTCTCTCTCTCTGCGCAGGGGGGCATGTTGGATAACAACCACCTAATTAGTCTTGTTGGATAACAACCACCTAATTAGTCTTGTTTGTGCCTCTAAATCTATGTTGAATGGTATTCTTGATCTCACACTCCATTCTCCACCACATAGCCCATAAAACAAGTCATTTGAGTGAATACTAATCAGTACTCAAAGCCAAATGGTCATTAACTTCCGAGGCTCCACGTTACTACCTCCTATCATCAAGACAATGAGAAAGTTAGACAAGTACATTGACTAATAAGTCCATCACTTACCATTCTATAGACAAAGCATGAACTCTTTCACAAGACAAAGCATATCCCACTTTCACACTCTATGTCAAAAATCCCATGACATTGTTGACAAGTGTGATACCCAAACTTTGACTATGTAGGCTAGCCCCTGTGGCACAACAACATTGTCAACACCTCTAAAGTATCTAGAAAGCTTTCCATGTCTCCAACAATGATGGTGGGGCTCTACATTAGCATGTGTTAGAAGACAGGAATATGAACCCACTATAAGCAAGGGAGTATAAGGGCAGATGAGTGTGAATAGCCCTAGCGGAAAGGGAAACCCTAACCCTAGCTTGGCAGAGGCTATATAAATAGCCTATGGGTCACTATCAACAAGTGTGCGAGAGTGTACCCAAGTTGTACTCTAAGCAACTTAGTAAGCAAGATTTTGTTCTTGTACTTTGAGCTCTCTTCTCCCTCTTGTGCACACATTCCAATGCTGCAACTTTGGTTTGCAACATGGTATCAGAGCCTCCTCTAATCCCCTCAGCTTCCTATACCCTCAGCTACCGCTAAGTGCACATGAGCTATCATCTCCTTCATCTTATCCTTCTTTCCTCCATAGCTACCTGCAACCTACCTCCATTGGAGGACTTGGGGAGGACAAAGGAGGCCATATCAGCTCATGCTTTCTTCCGCAAGTCCTTGTCAGGTCTACCCCCAACATTGTCTACGACTGAGCCCAGCATTGCATGGTTTCCAAAACATGTGCAATTTTCTGACAGCGTGAAATCCGTACTGCTGTGCACGCAGCAGGCGACGTGATCCCAGCAACCATCTTGGGGCTTTGATAGCCCGCCTAGTGGGCTATCCTCATCTACAAGGGTTCCTGGAAATTTTCCCTACAGAGAGAGATCTCTGACAAACCCTAACTGTGTATCCTATGGATTCGATAGCCAACAAGCTCTAAGCTTCACATTTTGTCATTTTTTTCACTCTGAGCTTCATTAACAGTGATTCTAATCACTGAAGCATATTCTCTAAAGCTTATTCCAAATTCAAAAGCTCTTGGGCATGCTCAATGGACATCACTAAGTGTATTGGGAAGCCGACTTCCAACCGGGTTTTATTCAAGCATTTCACTAAGCTTGACATTGGTGTTTCTAAACACTAATCATGAATCATCTAATCATTTGCTTGCTGGTTATTCACTAAAATCTAGTGATTTTTTTATTCCTCTTCGTATATTGATTGTAAGATTAGGTGTACAATTATAAACACATAGACCATCGTACACTAGAAGTGTATTACATACCATGAGTGACTTTGTTTCAAGTACACTGGTCAATGAAATCAAAAGGATGAGTGTCATTGTACTCTCCTCGGAATCATCAGCAATAAGCATTGAGATCATAGACCAACCTTGTCCAACACAAGCTTCATCCACTAAGCCATACCACAAGGAGGAGCCTGAAGTCCAGTCTAGGTTTACTTCATTAAAACCTAAAAAGACTATTAAACCTCGGAAGAAGTTTGCACATAAGAAAGGACCACCACAGTCATACTTTGAAATATTACATTTATATGATTTTCAGCCTTTCTCTTCATTGCAACTTTGATTTCAAATTGTCTGATTTGCTTCCGCATTCAGTGGAAAACTTGTAAGGAACTAGACACTGCCCTTGTCCTAACAAGTGGTAAGACCTTCCCAATGACCACAACATATGTTGATGTCCGTCCTCAAATTCGAAAGTTTGATGGCAAAGATTTCCACCCATGGCAAGTACTTATAAAATACAAAATGATGGAGAGAGGGTGTTGGCCTCTCATTCAAGGCAGTAGAGCTGCAAACTCTACAAATCTGGTTGATATAGAGGATGACCAATGTGCTCAAGAAATCATAATGTTACACTTAGATGAATCCCCGATTCATCATGTTGATCAACTAAAAACTGCTAAAGAAAAATGGGATGAGCTTGAAAAGCTCTATGGGGCCACTGGTAAAAATACTAAAATCTTCCTTAAAATTGAATTCTCTAGCTTGAAATATCAATCAGGAGAAGATTTGGGAAAATTCATCTCTCATATGAAGGGACTTATGGCACAGCTTGCCTCTATACAAGCTCCAATACATGAAGAAGATGCTATTGCTATTCTCCTAAAAGCTGTAAAATAGGTATTTCCTACTCTTGTAACCACTCTCACCAACTTTCCAGATCCTACATTGGCAAGTACTATTCAATCCTGTTTGGATGAAGAAAAGAGGAACCACAAAGAAAGCAGCAACAGTTAGGCATCTTGAAGTTCCCGTGATCAAGTATTGGTACATACTTCTCTCACTAGATGTTATTTTTGTAAGAAAAAAGGACATCTTGTAAACAACTACTGGAAGAAGTATCCCGAGAAGATGAAATGTAACAAATACAAGAAGACAGGGCATATCACTAGTAAATGCCCCAACACTCCTGATATACCCAAAGAATTGGTCGCCAACTATGCCTCCAATCCATCTGAAGATCGACTGTTTTGACTCTTTAAATCATCTACCTAAAACACTCTTGTAAGCCTAATTTATAAAGGCGTCCCGAGAAGGGGGGAACATCGTACTTGCCTTGTAATCCAATGCCACCCTGGCATTGAGGGGGGGTGTTAGAAGACAGGCATAGGAACCCACTATAAGCAAGGGAGTATAAGGGCAGATGAGTGTGAATAGCCCTAGGGGCAGGGGAAACCCTAACCCTAGCTTGGCAGAGGCTATATAAACAGCCTATGGGTCACCATCAAGTGTGGGAGAGTGTACCCAAGTTGTAGTCTAAGCAACTTAGTAAGCAAGATTTTGTTCTTGTACTTTGAGCTCTCTTCTCCCTCTTGTGCACACATCCCAATGCTACAACTCTGGTTTGCAACAGCATGTACATCAAGAGGTAGAATGCCTAATTGAGCAAGGATGTGTTCATAATAGCTAGTCTCCTCTAAGTCCTCTAGCTCTTGAACATTATCTGCTTAATGTCCACCCAAGCTATCATTTCAACTTTTTTTTATTAATCCTTGCACATTATCTATTAATTTCATGTCATTTTTTGTTCTTTATTTTATAAATAAACTGATTCTTAGAATGCAATCAAGTTGCATTAAGATAAGTAAATATAAAGGGATCACAAAAAAGGATGCATCACGCATACGTGAGTAACTTACGCTTCATTTTTTCACTTTGAGTTTGGCTCAGCTAGGTCACAAAATCTCCTTCATTGAAAGACAAACAATGTTTCTATGTAGTAGGACAAACTTCAAGATCAATGCTCTTAGGGCTTGAATTAGCGTAATGGATTCCTCATCAAAAGGCCCTCTATTCCAAGTAGTGCTATCTTGGGTTTTGTGGCAAAGGGGAAAGGGCACATGGTATATAAACTCAAAAGGAGTTTGTATGGGCTGAAACAAGCACCTCGAGAGTGGTATCATAAGTTTGATATAATCATGCAGCCTCAAGGCTACCGTAAGAGTCAATGGATCACTACTTGTATACCATGAAAGCAACATATGATGGCAACCTGATATTGTCTATTTTGAATGTGGATGATATACTGATTTGCAAGGAGGGATGTTCATGCCTTGAACACCCTAAAGTAAAGCCTACATAGCAGCTTTGACATGAAGAATCTTGGTGGAGCAAATCATATTCCTAGGATCGAGATACTCAAGGATAGGTCAAAGGGTCTTATCTATCTATTATAGTAGGAGTATGTATCCAAGATTTTGCAGTATTTCAATATGGAAGGGGGAAAGTGATTCATGTTCCATTGCATCCATGTGTGAAACTTAGTTAGAGGACAACCCTACATCTAATGATGAATAGGCCGAAATAGCCAAGATTTTGTATGTTTGGCTATTGGCAGCTTGATGTATGTTATGGTTGCTGCACATCCTGATACTGCATTTGTGGTGGGAGAGGTTAGCAGCTACATGGCACACCCTAGCAAGACGCATTGGGAAGTAGTGAAGGGTATCATGAGGTACCAAGGCACAAAGAATTTGTGCATCTACTTTGGGAAACACAAGGCATCTATGGTTGGCTTTACATATGTAGATTGTGTTGGTCATTTAAACTATAGGAAGTCTACTTTAGGATATGTATTCATCTTCACACGAGGAGCAGTCTCGTGGATGTCTAGGCTACACAAGTGTGTTGCATTGTCTACTACAGAGATAGAGTATGTGACTACCTCTAAGGCATGCAAGGAGACTTTATGGCTCTCACGTCCAGTGGGAGAACTTGGCATTACAAAGGTTCATGTCCTCCATTGTGATAGTTAGAGTGATATCATATTAGCACGGAAACCTGTCTTTCACGCAAAGACAAAACACATATAGGTGAAGTATCATTTCATCTAGAGGTACTTGATAGTAAAAGTATTGAGCTTGTTAGGGTGCACACAGATGCTCGAGAATTCATTATATGTATACCCTCTATATCATGTGTGTTCAAGGCCTATTTGTAAATATCCTTTTCTATGAATTTCCCCTTGACCAAACATAACCCTTTTCCATTTAATCTATAAGTAATCCCTTTATATGAAATCCTTTTGTATGCAAAAAATGTGTAAAAATGGTATTTTAAAAGTCCCTTATGTTGAACCCACATGATATATAGATATATTTATGAATAAACTCCTCAGGCAGCACAGATGATAACCTACAAACCTTTTCAAAAGGGTCTTCCAGTAGAGCAGTTTGCTCATTTTTGCTAGATTATAGGAGTTGGATAGGTATAATAGGTTTTCAGCTTTATACATACTTAAACTTAGTTGATTCTTTCACTACCTTTAGCCACGTTTCCTTTAGGTGGGAGGTTGTTGGGAATAAAGGACCATTGTACCCACACCCACACTAGATGTGAATGTCCCTTTTTGGGACATTATACCATATGCCTATTTAAATGAATAAGTGGTACATTGAAGTACCTAAGAAGATAACTCCATCTCTCTCTCTCTCTCTCTCTCTCTCTCTCTCTCTCTCTCTCTCTCTCTCTCTCTCTCTCTCTCTCTCTCTCTCTCTCTCTCTCTCTCTCTCTCTCTCTCTCTCTCTCTCTCTCTCTCTCTCTCTCTCTCTCTCTCTCTCTCTCTCTCTCTCTCTCTCTCTCTCTCTCTCTCTCTCTCTCTCTCTCTCTCTCATCGTACAATTTTCAAGAAAGGAAAGCCTTCTAAAATCAAAGATACATATAAACCTAATTCATATCAGCCCAAGAAAAAATTAAGACCTCAATTCAACCAAAGGAATGACCCTAGGCATGAAGAGGATGTATGCATAGATTATGAAGAGCGTGGATGTGATCCTTTCTATAAGTCATTCTATCCTCAGCCTGCTACCATGCCAAGACAAGGTAGAGGTCAGCCTTGATGATAGACACAAGGGTACACAAATATCTAAGCATGGTCAACTCCCAAGAGAGCAACAATCATTTGAAAGACCCTCTAATCATGGCAATGGACAGTCTCTTCATCAAGGGTTTGGTAGCAATTAAAATGGGCATCCCTATCAAAGGAAACATTCATGAAATAAAGATTCTTGGAGACAACAATCCTTGGATAGTCCAACTCTAATGAGTCCCCATACAATAACTGTGCGAATATAAGGAGAAGATGAGCATCGTCAACTTCAAGGGAGATCATGCTTTGCCTACAAAATGGGAAGAATGGATTAACAAGCTTGCAATGTACTTTATTATTTATCCAAGGAATGATGAAACCAAAATTTATTGCATAGCCCTTTACCTTAAACATTATACCCACACTTGGTGAAGGTATATACAAAAGATTGGGGAAGATTTTGGTACATGGAATGAATTCAAGTAGTAATGTTTGATGTATTTGTCTCTTTAATGAAAAAGGAAAAGTTGCAAAGAAAATGGTATGACTTGAAGCAAAGGGGGATGTCCCTATGGCATTACTCCAGTATGTTCTTGAATTTGTCCATGTATGTAGAAGGTATTACAAGTATTATAGATAAGCTGAATAAGTATACTTGTGGGCTTGATATACATCTCTCTTTGGAGGTGGGTGCAATGCATCCCAAGAATATCCATGAAGCAATTTAGCTTGTTGAATGGTACAACCAAAAGCATCATAGAGACATGTCATTGTTTCAATCCAAAACTATATAAATTCAATTTCAAATTAGTCTTCTAGGTTGAGATAGCAATTCACCCAACAAAGGGACCATTTAGACAAGAGGGAAGGTTCCAAAATTTTTAGAATAAGGTTTCAATTTTTCCTACAATTTATGGCATAAAATGGGGAGTGAATCTAAGGCATAATGCTAATTTTAAACCAGCTTTTAAAAGGACACAATCACACATTGACTCGATTCCTAATATCAAGCCCATTAATAAACCTCCTTTCAAATTGTCAAATTTTGAGCATGAAGAGGTGAACTGATAGATTAAAGGGTTGCTACAAATGGGTTTGATATAGCCTAGTTGATCACCTTTTGCCTCTATAGTACTTTTAGTGAAGAAGAAAGATGGGGCATTCTGCATGTGCATTGATTATAGAGAGCTACATAAGTCTACCATTAGAAAATTTTATCCCATTCCATGCATTGATGATCTTCTCGATGAACTCAAGGATGCCAAGGTCTTTATGAAGATTTATCTACATTCAAGATACCATCAAATTTCATGAAAGAGGGGGATGAGTACAATATCGCATTCAAGAGGGGACTGTATCAGTTTCTTGTAATGTCTTTTGGTCTATCAAATGCTCCATTTCTTGTAATGCCTTTTAGTCTATCAAATGCTCCAACCACTTTTCAAGCTCTCATGAATAGGATTTTATAGCCATTCTTGTTCAAGGCTACTCTTGCCTTTTTCCATGATCCCCTCATATATAGTAAATCCAAGGTGAGCATTTACAACATGTAAAGGAGGTGTTTGACACATTGAGAAAGCACAAACTCTTCCCAAAAGAATCCAAGCGTTCTTTTATGTAGGATGTGGTGGAATATTTGGGCCACATTATCGGTGAGAGTGGGATTAGAGTGGACCCAAAGAAGGTACAATGTGTCAAGAATTAGCCTATCCCTATGACTTCTACATCTTTGAGGGGTTTCCTTAGATTATCTTCTTTATATGAATGGCTCATTAAGAATTATGCTTATATTGTAGCTCCATTAACTAACAAGTTGAAAATGTAATTTTTCTTTTGGGATTTTATAGCCGACAAAAGCCTTAATGAGTTGAAGACTATGTTAGTTTCAACCCCCATTCTAGTGTGTTCAAACTTTTCAAAAGATTTTACTATATGTGTGGATGCCAGTGGAAGAGGTATTGGGATTGTTCAATATCAAGATCATAGTGTAATTTCTTTTGAGAACAAAAAATTGGATGAAAAGGAGTACTTGCTTTTGAGAACAAAAGATTGGATGAAAAAAAATGCAAACTCCATGTTTATGAACAAGAAATGTTAGCCTTTCTACATGCAATTAAAATATAGCATCACTATATCTATGAAATCCATTTTAAGGTCAAGAGTGATTGTAGAGTGCTAAAATATTTTCTATCGCATTCCACTTTGTCTTCTAAACAGAGCCAATGGTTATCTACACTTCAAGGCTATGACTTTGATATCTCCTACAAGGCGGGTAAAGACAATATTGTGGCTAACGCTTTGTCAGGAATATGGGCATATTCACTTTCTTCTATTTCTACTTTGTACAAAGAGTGGATTCATGATATACAAGAATAGTACTTGATGAAAATACAACCACTATGATGAGAGCATTTCAACAAGGAAGAGGTAAAGAGTATCCAAAATTTACATGGCATAATGGATTATTGTGATGCAAAGGTTGGGATTATTTTATGCCTCAAACATCTTTCAAGAATCACATTTTGTAAGAAATGAATTCTTCACCTTTTGTAAGTCACTGTGGGGGGCTATTTATTAAGACATTTGACATTATCCATAAGGGTTGTTATTTTAAGGACATTTGGCAAGATGTTAAAGATTATGCCATGCAATGTCTACCGTGTCAACAAAATAAAGATTCCAAGCTTCTATCTGATGATACTTCATCCATTACCTATTTCTCAATGAAAATGGACTAATATTAGCATGGATCTTATTACAAGATTGCCAACAATGAAGCATGGTTGGAATAGCATTTATGTGATTGTTGATCAATTGACAAAATCTACCCATTTTATCCCTACTAAAGTCCAATTTGCAACCAAAGAAGTAGTTGATCAGTTTACAAAGGATTGTGGTCAAGCTTCATGGAATGCCACTCAAAATAATATATCCGATCATGATACTAAATTTATGGGCAATTTTTGGTGGAGTCTTTTTTCTTCTATGGGTACTAAGTTGACTCCTAGGATGGCCTATCACCCCCAAATGGATGGATAAATGGAGCGCGTCAATAAATGGTTGGAAGCTTATCTTTGCCATTTTTGCCATGATACTCAAGCTTATTGGGAGTAATGGTTATATTTGGCTACATTTTGTTATAATAACACTCATCATATGAGTATTGGCATGATGCATTTTGAAGCACTCTATGGGTGCAAAGTGCAAATACATTCCGCTCATTTCCATGATGATGTGAACCCACAAGCTAAGGCCAAACTTGAGAATATGCAAGCTTTGATGAGTCAATGCAAGGAAAATATTCATAAAGATCAAGACATCCTAAAGGCTTATGCTAATGAGAAACGAAGGCCATTAGAATTTGATGAGGGTGATTGGGTTTTTCTTGAAGTACCCAAGTTTAAGTATGCCTCTTTGAAAGGAGGTAACAATAAGCTTGCTCATTGGTTTTATGGCCCTTATCAAATGCTCAAGCAAGTGGGAGAGCTTACTTATAAGCTTGAATTTCCTTCTTCTATGCACATTCATGATCTCTTTCATGTCTCTCAATTAAAGAAGTATAAGGGTCTAGCCTTTACAATTTTAGAAGAGTTTCCTCCAATGGATGAAGATGGTCTTATCATTTATGAACCAAAAAAAGACATTGATAAGAGAGAGAAATTCTTGAAGAACTAAACATTGCTAGAATATCTTATTAAATGGCTAGGTTTTCCACTTGAAGAGTCCACTTGAAATAATCTTCTTATCTTGATTCTTTTCCATGGGTTTTACATGAAGAACGGTAAATTTCTGAACAAGATAGCTTGTTGTATTAAAATTCTATAGTGAAATTGATTGTTCTAAATCACTTGTATGGATGGAAAAGCTTCTACTTTGTGTCTATTTTCTAATGACATGTCATTTGATGGATTTGGACATGTCTACACTAAGTTATAGCACTTTTCCTACTGATTATTATGCTTGGACAATTTCAGCAATTCTACCTGTTGCACTTTTAAGGGTGTGTTTCACAAGCTTTTCTCCTTGAGAAGCCTCCAAAGTGCCAATTATGTGGAAGATGTCCTTGCTTCCACTTTGTCTTCCACTGCACATGCCCATCCTTGAGCACACACATGAGACATGCCTCAGCCAACATGCTCCATCTTGGACTGCAGCAGCCCAACAACACTTGTTGTTCCAATGATAGCAAGCATATACACCTTCACATGCTCCTTGCTCAAGGGCAAGAGCCAATAGGACAACAATGTCCACAAACAACAACCCTTCTCCTATTTGAGCATTTTTCCATGCTCAAAAACAATAATTGAAGAGGAAAAACAAACAAATACTTTTGACTTCTAACAAAAGCTTATTTGATGACGATGGCTCCACTCACTTGTTGTGAATAACTCCATTTCCAGCCTCCATAATACAAAGATCCTTCATTTGACATTGATGGACTCTCCATAATCCCTTAAAATTTTCAGCTCCCTCTTTTGCAATCATAATGATAATAAGTGTGCAAGATTTTTAAGAAAAAAATAACTAAATCATACTAAGGGCATACAATGATATAGGCTACATACATTAAGAAAATGCCATGATCAAGATCCCAAACCACGGCTTTGATACCATGTCAAGATTCCCAATGTGGGGTTGATCATGGTGTATACAAAATGATTGACACATAATTATGGTGGATTGTAATAGACAAGGAACTCCATGGCTAACAGATAGAAAAATCACACAATATGCACACTCAAATGTTCTCTTCTGTTTCATTGCATAAACTAGTTACATGTATAAAGGAGGAGATGCTCCATCAATGATCTCTCACACTTTCCATGTGTGTCCCCATGTGACACTATACAACCCACACTTTACATGTGTGCCCTATGTGGCATACTTTAGTCCACATCTCTCATCCCTATTCATGTACCATACAATCTTAAGCACATAAGAGTGCTTTCACATATACACACCCGCAAACACCGAAGCTTACATTCTCAACACCAGCTCTTAAGCGAGGTGTTTTACTTTACCTTATCACCCATCCAATGTAGCATTACATGACTGCAATCACTACCTTTCAACATCATAGAAGGTAATAACAGAACACCCTATCTCCCTAAGCTTTTCCCATAGGAAAAGGAAGAGACAATGGGTGAGATCTAATCCATGTGCTCAATCTTGTAAATGAATCCTACTTTTGCCAATTTCTCAAGTTCTTCGTTGGTAGATGCAATGTACATAACAAAGATTCATAGGGTAGGATTAGCACTACATAGTACATTAGCTCAGTACACTTGTGCACAATGCACACCCACAATGAGCACGCACAAGCACACATATTCTAGTGCACATATGTACTTGTGTACCCATCAATTCCACCACTAATACACTTGTCTAGCATCACCCTAGTATGCTCACCACTCATTATACCTCCAAGTTAGCAACACATTAGCTCTACCTTGTATACCAACCTTAGCTCCATCCTCATGCACAATGATGCACATACACTATTGCACACATGCACTAGTGCAGCCACCCAAGTAGCCACTAGCGCACTTTTTTATATTCACGCTAGTGCACTCAACTATTTGAAGGGGATGCAATGGCAGTGGAGAAGGAAAAGAGGAAGATGCGGTAGAGAAGAGCACACAAAATGTAGGTGCTGTCCAACTGAACTAATAGCCTTATTGCACTATCATATTATATATGAATAAAGAATGGGCGGTCATAGTATACACGGGTAGGCCCAGAGGCCTTTTATCCCAACAACCTCCCACTAAAAGGCCAATGTGGCTAGGAAGTGAAAACAAAGAAAAGAAAAAAAAAAGACAAGGTGAGGAATCATAACATCTCACCCAACGCCCAATCAGAAAGTGAACTGTGCAAGAAGTGTCGGGAACCTCTGCAGAAGAAGAGTCAAGCATCCCCGAGTCCATGACATCCAGGAGATAAGCAATCCCGCAGCTCCATACAACGAAGCAATCCAAGAATGCTTCTCATGAAGCAAGCACAACTCATCAGTGCACGGTTATAAAGCATCAGAGTCGCACATAGCATCAGTGTGGCGCATATAAGATAGCCGAGAGCAGTCAAACTCTCCAGAGTCAATCATTGAAGGAGGGCCAACATCCCGAGCCAACGGGGTCTCAAGTCTACATGTGGCCTCAGCAAAGCGAAAGACTGACATATGGCTCGCTGTCTAGCCTGCAAACTACAAGAAAACGGCTCTCATGAGCCTACAAGGGGTCTAGCAATTGACCACCAACATCCTAACCCTGATTGTTATGCATAACTATGTCATCTGGGCCAATAAGTGCCTCATTTTCAACATTAACAACTTGTTGTAATGGCACTGTAGCTGTTGTGAAATCAGCCAAAGCGTACTGAGCGCTCATCAAGAGGGGTAAGAGGTGTCTGCGTCTCATATAAGACAACATGATGGCTACATATGACCTACTGGGCATCCAAATCCCATAATCTATAGGCCTTAAAGTCACCATCTTCATAACCAAGGAGGATACATCTATGTGACATAGGCTCATGTGGCATATGTACAGATTCTTGGCAGCCAAACATCCTCAAGTAATCATAGGAGGGTTGCATCCCACTCCATGCCTCATGGGGTGTAATACCATCCAAGGTCAAGCACGACGTCCTGTTAACCAAATAGACTGCTGTCATAAGGGCCTCAGCCCAAAAGCCATAAGACAACCCAGTTGTGGTAAGCATAGAAGCAACCTTTACCTATAAGGTTAGACACATGCCATGAGCAATTCCATAAACCTGTCAAGCATAACTACAGCATCCTCAATCTGCACCAAGGGAAAAGCCCAAACACAATGGGTAGCATGATCAACCAAGGTCACAAAGTACGACACTCCACCAAGTGACTGGGAAGGCATAGGTCCATATACTGCACAATCAACAAGATCTAGAGGAGCATGCCTCATACGATCGCCATAAGCCAAGGGGGCTTTGCAAGGACCAAGAGTACAATCAGGGCAAGCATCAAGATCTGTAAGTGACATAGGAGGCACCAATGAGTCTGAATGAGACAAGATCTCCATCTCTCTGTGGTGCATATGGCCTAGGCGATAATGCCATAACAATGCATGTGGTATCCGAATAACTGCAACCATAGAATCTCGCACATGAGAGACATTCACTGGGTAATGAGAACCAACTCGAGAACCTCTGGCCAAAACCAAGCACCATGACAAATCTTCCATGGCCTATCCTAAAGAGAAATAGAGTAACCTGCATCATGCAACTGACTGACAGAAATCAGGCTCTTACTGAGCATGGGAACATGTAGAACATCCCTGAGCATAAGAGAAGTCCCATTAGGCAAAACTAGGTGTATGTTCCTTGTACCAACAATAGCATAAGTCTGCTCAAGGCCCAGATCAATACATCCATCAACCTCCCTATAAGAAGAGAACCATGCTCTATGAGGGGTAACATGACAATATGCCATAGAGTCGAAAAGCCAATCAAAGGCATGGGCTTGATCATTGAGCAAGTAAGCTATAGGGAAACTAGATAACAGGAGGACATGCTCAACTACATCATCATGGGTAACTTCATGTACCTCACCACTAGAAAGAGTGGTAATACCTACTGTGTTGCTAACTCTCTGCTCATGTCGAGTTTGTCTGTGTCTCTGCTGCTCTCTAATCTATCTAAAGCATTTTCTTTGAACATGTCCAAGCTTCCCACAATGGAAGAAAACAGTATCTGAAGTAGAAGAACCTGTAGAAGATGACAAGGAATCCAAGTCATCATGAATAGGGCTATCCATAGCATCCACGGAGCTCAAGCAGTCGAGGGCTGTCCCAACATAGGAAACGTGCTCATAAAGACAATCATCTACTAGTACATCAATGGTAGAAGCATGCTGCAAATGCTCATGAAACCTCAATGGATGGGAGGACATAAAGGCATCAATCAAGGATGCAAAAGCTCCCACATGAAGAAGAGTCGTAGCCAACTGCATGACATAACCAACCACAATACAGTAAAGCATAAGACATCTGTCATAAGAGCAAATGATATTCAGCCATGAAATCAGCCCATAACCATATGCATACGCATAGCTCTACAGTACATCATGCCACCAAGGAACATCCAAGTCAAATAAAGACTGAAAAGTGGCAAAGCATCCTGCAAGAGTCAAGCTCTAGATGAAGCCCAAACATCTATACAAAAACATCCAAATAAGTGGCTCTGTAAGGTATACAACAGTAGACCATGTGCATAGACAGGTAAGCATACATAGCATCTGCTCTCTAACATGGACGGGCAACAAGAGCCCGACTAGCATAGAAGCTAGACAACAAAGGAGCAAGAAAGCCATAATTGTAAATCCCAAGAACTATCCAAGTCCACTGATCAGTAAGTATCCCACATATCAAATGCAAACGAGAAATCACAACTCAATTGGCAACTGCCAAAACAAGAGAGCAGCTCACTGCTCAATACCTGTAAGTGCATCCAAGTAATAGCCAAGATCCATAATCAGAGCATCAAATCCCATATAGCATCCAAGGTCGTAACAAAAAAGGTCAAGTCGTAACGGAAAAAGCCAATTCAATGTCCAACTACTCAAGGGAATACTCAAATGAATGTCGAGATGAGCTCAAACAACTGCCATCCATAGCCAAAGCATAAAGCATTCACCAAGACATCATAACCCGTACTGGGTAGCCTAGGCATAAACCATGTCATAGATGAAATGCTAGTTGCAAAGAAGTGACAGTCAAACCCAAATCGAGCTCTAATCTTAGCTCAAAAGCATTCCAGATCATAAACAAGACATGTGGCATAGTCCAAATACATGCAAGCATAAAATTGAAGTAACACGTGGCTGCCCTATTTTGGACAAATCTGGGATTTTTCAAAACAGTCAATGGCTGAGCTAAATCAGCTCCAAATCCGTCTCACATGAAAGGCATAGCATCCACAAGTGATCTGGTATCAATAGACATAAGTAGAAGCATCACATAAGCCATAGGCATACAAATACATGCTGTCTCAAACCTGAAATCTATTGCAGAATATTCTATCATCAGAATTTGGCAAATCCAACATCATCATCGCGTTTGGAGCATTCCAAAACCCCAACTTAGACTCTTACTTGCCTGAATCGGGTTCCGAATGCCCGAGATATGACAAAAAGAGTGATTTTTGGACCAGATTTTGAAACAGGCGCAAAAAAAAGGGTCTGATGTCCCACATGTCAACAATGGGGCCCAAAGGGGGGACAAATGGGGACCAAAGAAGGCCTACACCAAGCCTCAGCAAAGCCTTGATGGGCTGGAAGCAAGAAGCTCCAAAGAGGTGTGAGCTATGGCTGCCCACAACCTGTGAAAACCTTGTTGAGCTGAAAATTGAGTGAGAATGAAGATCTCGTACCTCATGTGGAAGGCCGGGATGAGCTCTTGAGGACCTGCTCTAATACCAGTTGAAGGGAATGCAATGGCAGTGGAGAAGGAGAAGAGGAAGATGCAGGAGAGAAGAGCGCACACAATGTAGGTGTTGTCCAACTGAACTAACAGCCTTATTGCACTATCATATTATATATGAATAAAGAATGGGCGGTCACAGTATACACGGGTAGGCCCAGAGGTGTTTTACCCCAATACTATTCAATCCACACTACATTATGATATACCAATATAACCATAGTGCGCTAGCTCACTACCTTCATGCATAGTGCACATGCACAGTGTACTAGCACCATACCCTTGCACCAATCCTACTAGATTCATGCACAATGCACTAGTACCAACCCTTGGACCCCAACCATACTACCTTCGTACACTAGCACCAACCCTTGCACCAACCATACTAGTTTACTCATTTTGCATCTAGCCTAGTACACATCACCTTTAGAACACTTGCATACCCTTCACTCACATAAGTAGCCTCTGCCCTTGACCTCACCAAACTCAATTCATTGTCCCCTAGTACACTAGCATGCTACGCTCCTACATAGTGCACATGCACTAGTACACATATACCACTGCACACTCACCTCAATGCATAGTGCACACGCATTATTATACACTTGAACTAACATTTACTTAGAATTTAGTAGGCCATTCTAGCATTTTGAAGTTGGGGAACCAATGGTTATGCCAAGAAATAGATACAATGAGGAAACACCTAGATGAGAGCCAAGGAAAAATAAGGAGTCTCAGAACCCAACTATGTGTAGCCAGATGGAAGGAAATAGCACTCGGGTCATGTGAAAGGTAGAGGATTCTGAAGAATATCGAGATACTCAAGCCTAGAAGGGGAGATTGTAGGAGAAGAATAAAAGCAATACAGTAACAGTTGGTCAATCATGCTAAACTAGTTGTATTCCTCTACTATTGTGTTTTAGGAGCATTTTGTGGATGCATTACAAATCCATGCTCATATGTGTGTTGTCATTCTTACTATGACCAAACAGGGCCATTCTCCATTTGGACAAAGCAACAAGAAATGTGGAGGGAGCATTGCAAGCCTATAACAACATCATTCCTCTCAAAGATGCAAAGAACATATTAGCTAAGAAGAGGTATAGGAAGGCAAAGAAACAATGCATTCAAAAGTTCTTGCAAAGGTCTTTCTTGGACAAAGAGGACATCCAAAGCACCCTAGACAAGGTGGGGATTAGCATGCAAAGCTGCACTCAACTATTCAAAGTCATGCAAGGGAAGTTGAAGAAGAAAAGGCTAAAGGGGTCTCTACTTACAAAGCCATCCTCAATTCAATAAATAAGATGCAATATCAACCAAAGAGTCTTGAAAGCCCTTGGTGAGCCCTTTCATATCATGGATAGCTATCCTAGAAAGAAGAGAGTGCTAAAGTATGACAATTGTAATAATATATTCTTTAATTTGATCAGGTTTTATAAGCTAGAGCATGCAATAGCAAATGGGGTTTCCATTTTTTTCATCAAGCTGGATGAAACAAAGATTGTAAATAGTAAGATGATGGAGAGAGTTTCTATCACCTTGATGAATACGGCTCTTCAACCAGGTAGTAAGGGTGATGAAGGCACGAAGGGCTCAATGCACTTCAATGTGCAATCAAAGAAAGACATTTGTGGTTGGGAGCATTTCAAGTTGACACAAAAGATTTTGATGTGTTGTACTAGGTGTTTCAACAAACTTTTGTACCTGAGGTGATTAGTACTCAAGTAGGGGAGAAACTAAGTGTTGAAGGCTTTGGAAAGTATAAAGTGTAGTAGCACATGGCAATAGATTTAAAGACATTGAAGTGCATGTATAGCATGTTAAGAGATGCAACCTTTAAGAGTCCTTGCATTTACTATATGGCCATGGCCAAGAAGTGCAATGCTGCTACTTGGAATAAGGCGCTTGATAGACATACTCAAAACCCAAACTTTCAAGTAGTTCTAGGTATAGCTTTATCAAATATCCACATATGCATAATGCATGCATTGTGTAAAATAGTAGAGAAATTTTTGCACCTCTATATTAGATTTTCATGAAAACTACAACCCCAAAAAGGCAAGGATGATGCTATTAGGGCTATTGAGAAGGTTTTGTCAAATATTGGTTTCCACAAGGGCAATGTTGTGATCAAAGTAGATCCTTAGAGATCCAAAAATGGAATAATGTTCCTAGGAAACTCTCAATAGGTAGACTTAGGGCTAGAATGTTTTTGGGCTTCCATGGCAACCTTGAAAAAGGGAACTCCATGACAGGTTCTTCTCGCATTCATTACAAGCAATGGAAAGTGCTACACAATGCAGTCAAAGACCACTAGGAAAATAGAAGAGCAAGGGGCAAGAAGGCCGAAGTTTGGAAGGCACTGGACACAATCTTCATGTATTGTCATAAAATATATTGGTTCATGGGTCATCTCCCGAGCTTCAAGAAGGCCCTCAACAAATTCAAAACCTTCATGAAAGTAGCCTAGGGAGTAGATAATGTCACACACTATATAGTAAGGAATACCATAATGGATTTCTATGCCTTCAACTTACTGCTTAGCTCTTAATTAACCTCATCTTTCATTTCTCATGAATAGCATATTGTTTATAGTTGATTTATAGTCATAGTTCCTAGTTTGTGTGGCAATATGGGAGTTTGTTGATTTGGTCCACTCAAGGAATGGATAAGTTTCATTACCAAGCAAGGACCAATTAGTACTTCATAGATACACAAGACATGGTAGTGGTGTAAAAAAGGCAAATAGCCTATTAGACATTTTCCATTGGCTTTATAGAGTAATTTGGCATAGAACGAGAGTAAAAGAAGCTATACTCTTACACATCATAGAGATTATAGGTTCACGAGCACTTCACATTGCGCTTATTTAATACACTGCACTCGGGGGTCACCTCTTGATTTTATCAATCACTTCCATATACCAAGGGTTGGATTGATGCATGTTTTGTGCCATCATTGAGCACTAACATGGTATGATGCCTATTGTAGCTATATGTAATAAATTCTATGACAATACCTTCATTGTGCACGCACAATTCTTTGCACACATGAGACATGGGATATGCATTACCAAAATAGGAACCACTGGTTGAGTGGGAAAGGTGGTTGGGTGAGTCTTGAGAGTCATATAAGACACCTCCAGTTGTTGTGAGATGGGTTGTTTTATCTTGTCAATATCATGAGGACCATATTTTTTTGAGAGAATGTGAGCTTTTGGGAGGGTGGAATGGAGTAAAAACATATCTTCTTTGTTGAGTGATGAGAGGTGAGGTTAAGTATCTAAAGTAATCAAGAAATTGTGTTTGCATCTTGCATGATGCATGGGCACTTATAGATAGACTAAGCACAATTTTTTTCAGTTCATCCATCTTTTTGTAGAGGGCATTGTTTGTATGATTACATGGCGTGGATTCCAACTTTGCATCTCTTTTAAAATCATGCATGATTGAGCACAGATTTCATCTTCAAATGCATTTTTTTAATAGTTATTTTGCATTGAAACAAAGACAAGTACACAAGAAAAACCATTTTCTTTGAAAGATATAAGGGAAGCTTGATCTTATTTTATAGAAGGAATACCATGCTCAAAGTCTTGAGCTATAGATATGGATGACCTGTATTTTGATGGCTTAGTCAAACATCACCAAAAATTTCAATTTAATGGGCCTTTGGAATGAGTTGGACACTATATGCTTTCTTGGCATTTAATGTCTCCATTTGGTGACATAATTGGCCATAGAATTATGAAATAGGCAAGGGACCAAAGAAAAAGAAAATGTTTGTTGGATATTTTATGACTTGCACCATTGAAGAGAAGTCCAAAAACTACTTTTTGATATCCAAAATGGTTGTTGAGCAAGCACCAGATCATGCAAGTGTTGGGGGTAAAGGCGCCTCCGCCAAGCTGTGCGTGTATTACTACACTGATCTAATATTCCTGTCAGTCAAAATATCCCCCCTTAATAGTTAATCAAAAAAAATTTTAAATGTCGACACTGCCAAGTTGGCGGAGGGAGGGGGAGCTACAGTGACAATTGACGTAGGTAAAGGCAAGACGGCAGGGAGCTTGAGGCAATGGCAATGAGGATATTGATGACGATGAAGTTGTCAATAAAACTGAGGATGACGACAATAATGGGGAGGAGGGGCACACGTGTGCCACCTCCAAAACCCTCCCCCCCACTATTCCTTCTTTTCCCTTAACAATCTGCATGATGGCAATGCACAATCTAGGGGTCCTGTGAAGCTCACAACGCCTTTCCCCCACAATTAATACCCATCCCCCTATAAAATCTCCCCCCCCCCCCCCCTCCATTAAGCAAACGAGAACATGGTATTCTTTCCCCCCTACAATCAATTTGTAAAAGAGTGAAAGAGAGAGAGAGAGAGAGAGAGAGAGAGAGAGAGAGAGAGAGAGAGAGAAAGAGAGAGGGACAGGGAAACCAACCACCTATTCCTCCAGGTTTCAAACCGGCTATCACAGGAGTACCTCTAGTCTTACCCCAATGCTTGTTATATGGACATGCATCCCCAAGTAACTAATGAACAACAAGGCTTTGTTGAAAGGGAACTCCTTGATAATATTATGTTAACCAAATATAGTGGCCATTCATAATCATTAGCTGATTTGGACGAGTGGATGTCCAAGTTGGCATGAATTTTTGCGAGTACATCTTAGGTTACCAATATATAAATATGCAAGACTGTGTAAGACGATGGCATCCTATAAACCATTATAGAGATTTGGCTTGCATTTACATTAGGCATGACAAATTCATGTACCTCGCACAAAGAAAAATATAATTCAGCTTATGATTTGCATAAGTTCATTGAAATAAATTTCCAAGAATAGAAGCTCCGCATTGCATCATCAACTCATGAAAGACTTGCATCTAGATTTGCGTGGCATCGTGGATAGTTTTAGTTGCACTACATGATAGAGATTCATCTTTAAAAGATAAATTTAAGATGCGCATGTAAGTTTTTAAACTTAAATTGCAAGAGGCAGTTCGGTATATAAAACCATGTAGGTTAAGTAAGGCAAGGGTTTAATTTGTCCTACTACATAGGGTTAATTGTAAATAAGTCAAACTATTGTTACAATCGTTGGTTGATTCAGAATCAAGTAAACACGCTCACAGGTCTCTATCCTAGCAATTAGTTGCGATGAGTCCAAGACACCCTTAGAGGTATCATTTTAAAATATGATACAAATCGATGTCAATTCAAGAAAACTCGAATATTGTATCCCCAAGAAAGAACAACCAATTGCCACGTGGCATTCAATGCTCGCAACTATTCAAGGGTTGCAAAGGGCTTAATTTACTCTTGGCTTATTGCGGGAGGAATGAACAAAAGTTTGTGTTATGAAATCTTGAGGGAGTGAAACCCTAGGGAAAACTTAGAAACCCCAATAAGGTCCTAAGGAGGGAAAATGGTTACCAAATGACCAATTGAAATCCTAGATTGAATCATCTAAGATATGTGATCTCAAGACAAGAACCCCGGTCAAAAAGGCTAGCAAACTAGGGCAACTACCACTCAATAACTATTGGATATAAACACAATGGTGTAATTACTTACCCCTATTCGCATACAAATGAGGGTCGGTACGAAGGTATTTCCTACCCCTCAGAAGGTCATTGCAGTTGACACCAAGGCAAACCCAAAAAGGGTGAACCATAAGTGTTCAAAAATAGGGACTCCTGTTGAGATATCGAGCTCCACTCGTGATATGCCAGGGTGACCGTTGTGCATTTATGTCACCGACTTGTCAGTTCTAGATGCGATTGTACACCGCCCATGAATAATAGCTAGATGACAGCTATCCTTATCTACTCTAGTTCATGGCTCAGTTAGTATGCCACCTTAGTTAGTTGAGTTTGGTTTGAGACCCATATATAGGGTTCTTCTATTTCTATGTACTTGAGTAATTTTGGCTTACACAACTAAGAAGAGGAAAACTGTTTTTAGCCTCCACCTTTGTGTGTATTCCCCCATTGTGCAAGCCAAAAAGATACAAGTGAGACTCCTTCCTTCTCTCCCACAATCTTGACATGGTATCAGAGCCTTGTTCGTGGTAAGGAGCTCAAGAAAGCAAACCAAGTTCGCGGTGTTCTGGTATGAGGACCAGTGTTGCTTTCATTTTTCTATTTTGGGAGCATGTCTCTATAGGTAGCACAGCCGGAAAGTGCAAGAGTGCATTGTCTCAGATTGAGACGCCCTTCGCAGTGTAGCAAGAGGGTAGTATATGCTGCGGGTAAGGGCTTTAGCCCGAAGTTGCTCTATTTTTCTGATTTGAGGCCATTTCAGGGCCTGTTTTGGAGGCGGAAGTTTTCTGCACGCACTCAAGAAAAGGCCCTGTTTTATGCTGTGCGACCACTGTTCTACAGGTCGGTGAAAAGTTACCGTAGAAATTGCATTGTATGCCTATGCGCAGAGACATTGGGAGGTACAGAATCATCCTTGTTTCCTGTTGATGCAAAATCGTCACTAGGAAGTGACTGTGTGGTCAAATACCACTTTCGTCAGTTTTGCAGATTTGCCCTTGTGAGGCTGAAGCTGTGTTTTTTTCAGTGACTGAATTATTTGCAGTGTTCTATAATTGCGTCTGATTCTCTTTCACAGATTGTCACTGAAAAGCTTGACAAGAACAACTTCCAAGCATGGAAGTTTAGAATGACGAATTTCCTTATGGGAAAAGGATATTGGAAATTCGTTGCAGGAAATGAAGAAGAACCAGTTCTTCCTGATGTTCCCAATCAACACCAAATGCAGGCATTTAAAGGATGGCATGAGAGAGCCAAAAAAGTTATGTACTGGCTATTTATCAGCATTTCAGACTCTATGATTGTGCATATTCAGGATGCAAGTACACCAAAGGAGGCATTGGATACTTTGTCAAAAATATATAGCACAAATACGCAAGCCAGGAAAATGCAGCTCAAGCAAGAGTTGCACAATGTGCAAAGAGAAAGTATGAGCATCAATGACTACCACATGAAGGTGAAGAAGATTGCAGATGCACTTGCTTCCATTGGGTCGCCAGTGGAAGATGATGATTTAGTTTATGTGACCTTGAATGGTCTAGGAAAGGATTATGCACAGTTCCGAACATCCATTTCCATCTGTGAAATATTTTTTGATTTTGAGGAGTTGATTGCTCTTCTAATTTCTGAGGAGCAGAGAAATGGTGGTGCATCTTCTTCAGGAGGAACTTCAAAAGAAGTTGTCTTCTACTCAAATGCTGGAAGAGGTAGAGGCAGAGATAGAGGAGGCCGATCTGGAGGCCGTGGTAGAAATAAGAATATGCAGCAAACTTAAGAAAGCCTCCTATGGAGGAGGACGTGGTAATTCTAGAGGCAGGGGGAGCCAAAGAGGTCGTGGTGGATGGCAAAGAGGCCAAAATGCAAATAGCAATGTTGAATGCTACTATTGTGGTAAAATGGGTCATATGGCTAAAGACTGCTATAAAAAGTAGAATGACATCATGAATGGAAAATTGCAACAAGGGAATTATGCATCTTCTAGTAGACAGGGTGATGAGAAATGAGCATTTGTTTATGGTGCAGCACATGACTAATTCTGTGACAAGTGCAGAAGAAAGCAACGATGTGTGGTATGTTGACTCAGGTGCATCAAACCACATGACAACCCATGCAGAATGGATGTAGGATGCAAGGAAAATGAAAAAACCAGGATTTGTGGAGACTAGTGATGATACTGCATATCCTATTGTGCAGATTGGAAATATTCCTTTGTCTATGCAGGATGGGAAAAAAAAATACCTATCGGATGTATTTCATGTCCCCAAATATCACCAAGAACCTGGTTTCTGTTGGTCAAATGGTTGAGCAGGGCTTGCAGGTCAGATTTAATTCTCATGGATGCTTTGTTGAGGATATGAAAAATAAAGGTCGCTTGATAGCAAAAGGAAAGAAGAAGGGCAGAATGTTTACGTTGGATGCAGACATGCCTAAATTGAGTGCAGCAATGTTTGCACATGGGACCGGTGTAGTTGCAGATATTGATATCTCACATAAACGCATTGGTCATGTTAATGTACAGTGACTTAAATCAATGCAAGCCCAAAATATTGTTGCAGGATTGCCTAAATTCAAGGTTGCAGAAATGCATAAGGTATGTGAAGCCTGTCAATTTGGAAAACAGGCAAGGAAACCATTTCCTAGACATGTTCAAGAGAGTAAGAAGCCATTGGAATTAATCCACTCTGATGTGTGGACTACTAAAGCTGCATCTCTTGGAGGCTGTCATTATTTTGTCACTTTTATTGATGACTATAGCAGAAAAGTTTGGGTGTATTTTATGAAAAAGAAAAGTGAAGTTTTTGGGCATTTCAAAACTCTTAAAGCTATGGTTGAAAAAGAAACAGGCCTGCAAATAAAATGCCTAAGGTCAGATGGAGGGGGAGAGTACCTCTCAAATGAGTTTGCAAGGTTCCTGCAAGAGCATGGCATAAAGCAGCAATATTCATGCAGTCATACCCCACAACAAAATGGAATTGCAGAAAGGAAAAACAGGCATATTGGAGAGGTATCTCATGCCATGCTCAACGAAAAAGACTTGCCAGATTTTTACTGGGCTGAAGCAGTTGCTACAGCAGTCTACATAATGAACAAGACTCCCGCTACAGCAATACATGGGATGACTCCAGAGGAGAGGTATACTAGTTGGAAACCAGATATTTCTCATTTGAAGATTTTTCGTTGCATTGCCTATGTTCATGTGCCAGATGAGTTGAGATCCAAGTTGGATCCAAAAGCTGAGAAGTGCATCTTTATTGGTTACTCTCTACAGCAGAAAGGGTATAGATGCTATAACCCTTCTACTCATAAGTTTACAGTGAGCAGAGATGTTGTTTTTTATGAGATGAGTAGCTGGTATAAACTAGTAAATGTGATTGATGATGTAGATGCACAAAATGGTAATGCTGCACAGAATTCACAGCAGCAGTCACACAATATTAGTGGACCTGGAGTGTCCTCTAGCAGTGGTTCACATTCTTCGCCATGGACTGGCAGATTGAGATCAGGAGAATCTCCTCAAAGCAATGCAGATAGTGGTATGCAGGTATCACGAAAAGGAAAAGAGAAGGTAGATCAGCACATGTTTGATGTGAATGCAGGTCACTCTTATGTGGATGGTGAATCCAGTGGCTCAGAACAGAGCATTGATGATGAGTTGGGTATTCCTTCTATTGTTACACGTGGAGTAAGGAAGACCATGGATGTTTTGAGAGCACCTGGGAGTGAACCTACTTTGCGCAAGTCTACCAGAGCTAGGTATCCTATGGATAGGCTGAAATATGATGGATTTACAGCCATTCACTATGCCTATATGGTCAAAGTGATACAGGAACCAGAACCCACTTCTTTTGAGCAAGCCATGGGAAAAGAAAAATGGGAGAAAGCCATGGATGAAGAAATGGATGCCTTGGAAGAAAATGCTACATGGGAATTGGTACCTTTGCCTAAAGATAAGAATGCAATTGGTTGTAAGTGGGTTTATAAGGTGAAGCACAATGCAGATGGTTCTGTGAACAGATACAAGGCAAGATTAGTAGTCAAGGGGTATGCACAAACATATGGCATTGATTATGAAGAAACATTGAGTTTGGTTGCAAGGATGGAAACCGTAAGAGCAGTCATTGCTATGGCTGCATCAAAGGAATGGTCTTTACATCAGATGGATGTGAAGAATGCCTTCTTGCATGGTGATTTGCAAGAAGAGGTATATATGGAGCAACCACCAGGTTATGTGCATGCTGTTCATCCTGAGTTTGTTTATAAGTTGAAGAAAGCCTTGTATGGCTTGAAGCAAGCACCTAGAGCATGGTCTGACAAGATAGGACAGTATCTTGTCACTATTGGCTTTCAGATTTCCAAGGCAGATTTCTCACTTTATGTGAGAAAAATAGAGAAAGGTATTATGCTACTTGTCATTTAGGTTGATGATTTGATTATGACAAGTGACAGTGATGAAGATATCCTTCATGTGAAAATGCTATTGAAGCAGAAGTTTGAGATGAAGGATTTGGGAGAGCTGCGTTATTTCTTGGGCATTGAGGTGATTAGATCACCAAGTGGGATACGGCTCTTGCAGAGGCAGTATAGATTGGACATGCTGTCCAAATATGGGATGACAGGCTGTAAGACTATTTCAGTTCCTTTGGAGCAGAATGTGAAGCTGAGCGTAGATGCAGGTGAGCTTCTGGAAGACCCTACTATGTACAGACGCATAGTAGGAAGTTTGATTTATATGAGTGTTAGCAGGCCAGATTTGAGCTATGATGTTGGATTGGTAAGTCAGTTTATGCAGGCTCCAAGGAAACTGCATTTGGATGCGGCTAGACGCATACTCAGGTATGTGAAGTCCATACTGCAGTATAGACTACTTTATGAGACTGGGGTTCAGATACAGTTGTATGGATACCCTGATACTGATTGGGCTGGTAGTATTTTTGATAGACGATCTACCAGTGGATATGTGTTCTCTTTTGGGAGTGCTGCAGTCACTTGGAGTAGCAAGAAACAGCCTACAGTTTCCTTGTCGAGCACAGAGGCTGAGTACAGGGGCGCAGCAATGGCTGCATGTGAGGTAGCTTGGTTGCATAAGCTATTTTATGATATGCATCAGCCTACAGATGGGCCAGTTGTTATTTATTGTGACAACAAGAGTAGTATACACTTGGCAAATAACCCAGTCTATCATGCTAGAACAAAACACATTGAGGTGCATTATCACTATGTGCGGGAGAGGGTTTTACTAGGTCTTATTGATCTAGTTTATGTCAGCACAGAGGATCAGGTAGCTGACATATTCACAAAGGCATTGGGCACAGAGAAGCTGCGCAAGTTCAGAGACCTGCTTGGTGTGCAGGAATTGGGATTGAGCTCGAGGGGGAGTGTTGAGATATCGAGCTCCACTAGTGATATGCCAAGGTGACCGTTGTGCATTTATGTCACTGACTTGTCAATTGCAGATGCGGTTGGTACACCGCCCATGAATAATAGCTAGATGACAGCTATCCTTATCTACTCTAGTTCGTGGCTCAGTTAGTATGCCACCTTAGTTAGTTGAGTTTGGTTTGAGACCCATATATAGGGTTCTTCTATTTCTATGTACTTGAGTTCTTTTTGGCTTACACAACTAAGAAGAGGAAAATTGTTTTCAGCCTCCACCTTTGTGTGTATTCCCCCATTGTGCAAGCAAGAAAGCTACAAGTGAGACTCCTTCCTTCTCTCCCACAATGTTGACAACTCCACCTTAGCAGATGACTTGAGCACTCGCCTTCATTGTTGTTTGTGCTTGTAAATTTAGGAACACCGTCTACTGGGAAAGGATTGTATAACCCAAGCTCACAAAATAAATTGGAATAATGAATCAGGTTAAATTCATGGAGGGCGCGCCAAACCACCCACAATTGGCCGCCAACCCTATCCAAGGGGATTCTAAATAACCGTGATGGGAACATGGACCGAACCTGCCATGAGAGGTCTCTCCGTGGATTAGTTTGAACGTAGAAGGACACTTGGATGCCAAGGGGGGCTCTGGCTATAAATTCCCTACCTTCGGGTCTTACTCAAATGATCTACGTGACTCCAGATGTATTCTCAAGGCCATGTTACTAGTGCAAGGGCAGAAACTTGGAGGAAATAAGACACATCCTCACGAATTGTGAAAATCATCCTTTTTTGGACAAGACTTGTATCTCGGTTAAAATGCTAATATAAAGTTTACTTCCAAGGAACCTGTCTGAATTGTTTTCATGTCATTGCCATAAGTTACAAAAAATGAACCTTGTTTCCTAAAATGTTTAATTAAGGAAGCTAATTTTAAATGCCATACATAAATGTGATAGAACCTAATTAAATAACTAAAGAGCGCATATTGAGGGAAGTGGGTGGATGGAACCCCCGATGGGTCTATCCTATGGTAGGGTAGTCCCAAAAAACTAGGAGGCTTCTCACAAGGTTTTACAAATGTTTGACCATAAGAAATTATTAGGATAGAACCTTGGTTTATGCCGTTTTAGGGGATCGAAATGGGACTGTGCCCTATAGGCAGAGAGGTTGAGGGACGCATCCCTCTCGTTTCCCATTCTCCTTGAACCAAGTGCGGCATGGGTTAGCTTTGTCTTGGGCATCTCTGTGTAAAGTAGGATGTCCAGGACCCGACACTAGAATGATGTAACGAGACCTTGGCCATTAGGAACCCAAATTCAGGTCGATCCCAATGGGTTTGGCTGCAAATGTTCCATTGCGAGGTGGACTCGAGAAACCCTAGGCGACAATCCCCATAACATTCCATGGGAGTGCCATGTGACATCGTTTAGATTTATCTCTCGATGAACCTCTAAAAACGTGCTTGGATAGTGGATAGGCAGGCACATTACAGTTGGTATCAAAGCAAACCAACTAATAAAACCATCAAGATAGGAATAAATCGGGAAGAGCGAAGTGATATTTTCACTAGGAAACATTTTTTCTTTTACTCACTTGTGAATTGTTGCCGCACGGTCACGCATTGTGACTGTTGGAGTTCCCATTTCTTGTCTCTCTCTTTCTTGCCCTTTCTCTCCCACCATAGCTCTCACCTGCAAGCTTCGATCCTTCTCACCTTTCAATTGGTATTAGAGCTCGGCTTCCTGACTCTTGAGCTTGGCTCGTGGCATTCTCAACTTCCCATCAACTCCCCACTCACATTGGGTCTCCATACCGGGGCAGCCATAGCTCATTCTCTTGAGCTCCCGTTACTCCCCGGCTTTCTGAGCTTCTTCCCGGCGTATTGAGGCACCATCAAGGCATTGACATTGAGGTTTTGCTTCATTATTTTAGAGATTTATTTCAGTCCATAGGTCTAGGTAAACAGGGCAGCCACCATTGAAGCTTCCAATCTTCATATCTCTTTGCCACTAGTTGTGGGTTGCTAGAGGCTTGTTCCAAGGCCTCTTTGGCTCACGTTTGAGCCCTCCAACCTCTCCAGACCTGCCACGTGGACCAACAGGAGCAGCAGCATCATCACACAAATCTACACCTGATTCTGGATAGATTTCATTCAGCCACTTCAGCTCCAGCTCCACCTTGGCATTAAGCACTTGTTCGGGCTCCTTTTCAACCTTTTTGCACATGTATTGATAGTTGGCATTGATCCTTGGGGATTAGGCATTGGTTTGGTGGCTGAAAATAGTATTTTAGGACTATTATAAACAATCTACAAACATTTGATGCTAGTGCTACATTCATAGTTTATACCTGTGCTTGTTTGGGCATGACTACATAACCGGTTTGATGCCTATTGCATCTCGATTGATTGGGGGATTGAAGCTACATATCATGCTATGATTTTGACCTGATTGTGGGGCTAGAAATACATAGTTTATAATAGTAAATGCATGCTGAATACTCTTGGGGGCTGAAGCTATCTTTCATGCTTTGACATATGCCTATTGGTTACGGGTGTATGTCTTGGGTTATGCTATGATGTATTGATAATCGAGGGACAACTTCGAGCTTTTCATTAGATCCGGATGCTTTTGGAAGCTTGAGCTTATTTCAGCTTGCATTTATTGACATCGGTCTATGCTTGACAGTGGTCAGTGCTTTGACAGTTATATGCTCTTTGGGTACATGCTTACTCGACGCCTATGGCTTGATGCATTTGTCTTGGCACAGTGTACCATGTACTTATTGAGCTTTAGTGCTCTCTGAAGACTTGGCTTGGATTCTCATTTGCTATTCTGGAATTTTGTATTGGATGTCATTTTGGTTGTCAAAGATCTTTATTGGGATGTATGTCTTGCTCATGGATGCTACCTATAGTTACTTTGTAGCCATCATGCTCTTGGGATGCTATTGAGGTATTGTCTTGGTTACCTGTCTTTGGTACTTTGACTTGGTTTGATTGAGTCGTTGAGCTCATTTATCCGCCTTTTGTGCCAGTGGGAGCATCTTGTATGCTTGACCGACATTGAGCAAGAGGTTTATGCTATTTGAGCATTTTGCAGATACTTGAGACTTTGGGATCTCTTACACTTAAATGTTGTATGGTTCATGCACTCATATCTTAGAGTTACTTTTGACCTAAGCTTGGGCTTTGCACTCTTGTGAGCATACACCTACTGGTGTCAGGTCTTGTCAGTGTTATGTATACTTTTTCCTATTGTACAGGGGGTATGCCTACTCATCACTGACGGATGCTTTGGTGACATATTTGGGTGTTTGCTTAGGGTCTTGATGACTGTTTGGTGCTGATCTATGCTCGTTTATGGATGGTCATGTTGGCTGTCATTTATTGACTTGGTGCAGTGATTTGGTCAGCCATTGACTCTCACAGTATCCTGCTGTCATTTATTACACCAAGCATAAAACTCTGGACTGACATGGATTTTCATGCTGAAATATTCTGAAATGATGTACTTTCACTAGTACTTGGTGGGCAGCAGCTTTAATTACACTTTTCTAGCCATTTTCTCTCAATTTTGGTGAGTTTTTTATCATTTTTTGCAGTAAACGGCAAGCAATTTTTGAACTGTCTGTAGTCTTCCAGCCTACATTATGGCGAGTTCGTCCACTGATCATGCTATTTTCAACATCACTAAGCTTGATGATATGAATTACTCTTATTGGAAGAGCCAGATTTGGCAAGTGTTGGTGCAGAAATCGCAGATCAAACCATTGAGGTTGAGCGGGCAGTCGTTGCAACTATGCCAGATGACGAATGGCTTGAGCTTGATGAGTTATGCAAGTCCACTATTGTATTATCTCTCACAGAATAGGTTCATTAAAATGTATTTGAGGAAGAACAGAGTGCATGGCAGTTGTGGGATAAAATCAAGAATCTCTATGACAAGAAAAGTCTAGCGAGTCAGATGTATTGGCTGAAGCAGCTTATGGATCTGCGCATGAAGGAGAATGTGACTATGTCTGCTCACTTGAGCCAATTCCATGCTATACTCAAGAACTTGACTTCGCAGAACATCACTTTTGCAGAGGATGTCACTCCTCTTTTCTTGCTTGGTACTCTTAATGAGTCATGGGATGTATTCCGCACTGCATTATATGCCTCTGCTGCTACCTTGAAATTATCTAATGTTGAGAGTGATCTTCTGCAGGAAGAGGTTAATCGTAAGAACTTGGATGCCTCTCATGTGTCGCATGCTATGACAGTTAGAGGCAGGAATGATGGATATGGAAAGCATGGCAATGGCAGTGGCCGTGGATGGGATTCTCAAAAATCTTGGTCCAAGTCTCGTGGGAAGTCACGTAGCAAATCCTGTGGTAGGAATGCAGATGTTACTTGTTACCATTGTGGGAAAAAGGGCCATATTAGGCCACAATGCCATGAACTACGTAATGAAAGGTGCAAAGATATGGGGAAAGAAAAAGTGCAGGATAAGTCTTCTGATCGCAGCATAGTGCCTGCAAAGTCCAGTGTTAAAATTGAAAGAGATCAATGTTATGCAGCCTGAGCATGTTGATGATGATTATATATTTGCATCTTCTTCTAGTGCTTCGCAGATGATAGAGATACACTCTATGTATGCATAGTGTTGGCTCTTGGACTCAGGTGCGTCCTTTCATGTGACACCTTGCCGAGAGTGGTTTCATTCATACCATACTGTTTCGGGTTCTGTGTGCTTGGGTGATGACAACTCTCGATATTGTGGGCATTAGATATGTTAGGTTGCAATTTCCTTCTAGCAGTAGTTTTGTTATGCAAGATGTACATCATGTACTTGCTTTGACATGCAGTCTCATTGCAGCTAGACAGCTTGATGATGTAGGTTATTATGTATATTTTGGGGACTCTGCATGGAAGATCACTCGTGGCAGACTTGTGATTGTGAGAGGTACCAAGGCTGGCAACCTCTATCCCTTGATTGTATCGGCTTCTTCCCTTGATCATGTTCTATCTGTGGGTTCTATCCCACATGTATCTCTTTGGCATGCCCGTTTGGGCCATATGTCTTTGAAGGGAATGAAAATGCTTTCTGGTTGGTTGTACTTACCGCCCCTTGATTATGCATGTTTTGATTCATGTGAGCATTGACTTTATGGTAGGCAGACTAGGTCTACGCATAAGAAGCCTGGTAGGCCACGCATGAGTAGGCCCTTTGCATTGGTACATTCGGATGTCTGTGGGCCCATGCCTTGTCAATCTATGGCTGGTGCAAAGTATTTTTTTACTTTCATAGATGATTTTTCACGAAAAGTTTGGGATTTTTCCATTAAGCTAAAATCCGATATCTTGGTTGTGTTTCAGAGATGGCTTGCATTGGTTGAGAACCGGTCTAGGTATAGGCTAAAATGCCTAAGGATAGATAATGGGGGTGAGTATGTCTCACGTGCTTTTGAGCAATTATGTGATGAGAGGGATATTAAGCATCAGTAGAATGCCCCCTACAACCCTCCCCCCCAAAATGGTTTGGCTGAGCGGATGAATAGAACCATCCAGGAGCATGTACACAGTATTCTTAGCCATGCAGCCCTACCACAGAGCTTTTGGACTAAGGCAGTTAGTACAGTTGTGCATATCATAAACAGATCACCTTCTAGTGGTTTGGATTTCCAGGTTGCAGAGGAGGTATGGACTAGAAAACCTCCCTCTTATGCGCATCTCCATGTCTTTGGATGTGAGGCATTTTTCCATGTGCCCAGGTACAAGAGAAGTAAGCTGGATCCTAAGAGTGTCAAATGCATTTTCCTTGGCTATGGGGATGCAAGTGAGATGGGTTACCATCTCTGGGATCCACAGGTGCGGAAAGTCATCTGCAGTCATGATGTAGTCTTCCATGAAGACAAGATGCATAGGCAACCTAAGAGAGTTGTTGAGATCCGCATGGTCATATTTCAAGAGGAGCCGAGAGCTCCCGCACAGCCAGTTGGACAACCTACAACTACAGCAAATGCTCATGGTCAGGGTGTTGGACCGGTAGCTGGGCAGGCAGCAGAGCCTGCGGTCTGCTAGAGACAGACGTCCACCTTATAGATTTCAATCCTTGATGCATAATGTCTTGGTTACAGATGCAGGAGAGCCTTTCACTTATGATGAGGCTATGCGCAGGGGTGATAGTCACTCCTAGGAAAGGGCTATGCAGTCTGAGATAGACTCCTTGTATAAGAATGAGACTTGGAATTTGGTTTCCTTGCCTAAGGGCAAGAAGGCTTTGCCATGCAAGTGGGTGTATAAGCTGAAAAGTATCCCTGGACACCCCAAGCCGACATACAAGGCTAGATTGGTAGAAAAGGGTTTTAAGTAGGAGCATGGTGTGGACTTTGATGAGGTATTTTCTCCTGTGGTTAAGATGACCACCTTGCGCTTAGTCTTGGCTTTGGTTGCTCAGCTTGACTTGGATTTATACCAAATGGATGTCAAGACGGCTTTCTTACATGGGGACTTGCATGATGAGATTTATATGGAGTAGCCTAAGGGCTTTGCAGAACCTGGCAGGGAGCACCTAGTGTGCAAATTGAAGAAAAGTCTTTATGGCTTGAAGCAAGCACCTAGGGAGTGGTATCATAAGTTTGATGCCTTTATGCACTCACAGGGCTACAGTAGGAGTGCTATGGATCCATGTCTTTACATAAGAAAGCCCGTGATGGTTCTTTATTGATTTTGGCACTCTATGTGGATGACATGCTGATAGCAAGGAAAGCTCATGATGAGCTAGATGCTCTTAAGGCTCAACTCAATAAGAGCTTTGAGATGAAAGATCTAGGACAAGCCTCTCACATACTTGGTATGCATATGAGATGCAACAGGCATCAGGGACTCCTCTACTTGTCACAGAGGGAGTATATTCATAAAGTCCTTGAGCGCTTCCGCATGCAGGACCTAAAGCCTATTAACTGTCCATTGCCTTCTAATGTGAAGGTATCACAGGCTAATTGTCCACAGATAGATGAGCAGAGGGTCGAGATGGCCAAGATTCCCTATGCATCCACAGTGGATAGTCTTATGTATGCCATGATAGCCACTCGTCCAGATATTGCCTTTGCAGTTGGTATTGTGGCACGCTATGTGGCTACACCTGGCAAGAAGCATTGGGATGCTGTAAAGGGTATCATGAGGTACCTGAAGGGCACTGCATATATGTGCATATACTATGGCAGCCAGGATATAGGAGTCATGGGATACACTGACTCTGATTATGCAGGACATGCAGATAGTAGGAAGTCCACTTCCGACTATGTATTCACCTATGCTGGAGGTGCTGTTTCTTGGATATCTAGGGTGCAGAAATGCACGGCCCTTTCTACTATAGAGGCCAAGTATGTTGCAGCCACTGAGGCTTGCAAGGAGGCCATTTGGTTGGGTCGTTTGGTTGCTGACCTTGGTATTGATGCTATCCCTATACTGCATTCGGATTCTATGAGTGCTATTCAGTTAGCCAAGAATCCGGTCTTCCATGCGAAGATGAAACACATTGAGGTGAGGTATCACTTCATACGTGGGGTTGTTGAGAACAATTCTGTTGACATTGTCAAGATCTCGACCGGCCATAATCCTGCAGATCTGCTCACGAAAAGCCTCTCTACAGAGCGCTTTGCCTTCCTCAAGAGGTTGATGGGCGTGGGTTGAGATGACGTCTTTCCTCATCCTGTTGTACATGTGTACATGTTGTACTGTCTTTTTCTTTTTTCTTTTTTCTTTTCACTCCTCACTAGGGTAGATTCACCTTGAAGTGAAGTGGGAGGTTGTTGGGGGTAAAGGCGCCTCCGCCTAACCACCCGTGTATTACTACACTGACAGTCACCGCCACTGCACACTACAGGTGGCGGATGCCTGTCACTGTCACTTTATTCTTTATTCCTTTAGTGACAGTTTGAATAAAGGAAGGCCCGGTCACACATTGTGACTATTGGAGTTTCCATTTCTTGTCTCTCTCTTTCTTGCTCTTGCTCTCCTGCCATAGCTCTCGCGTGCAAGCTTCGATCCTTCTCACCTTTTAGTTGGACTTGGAGCACGTGTTACTGCTACATAGATGCCAACCAACTCGCCTATCTTCAAAACAATCTGAAGAGGCTAAAATGGTTGAAAGACTTAAAGATTATCAAGTTATTCATCTTTCATGAGGCACGTGTGAACTCGATCCTACATATCAAATGCCAGCAAGTAGAACAGAATTGCTACATCTATGAGGAGGTGGTCAAAGTCTTGCCAGCATACAGAATTGAAGTAATGGGGTGAAACGAACATCATGGCTATCAAAAATGGGGATTTCCTGAACTTCCCATAACTTACGGATTCCTAAGAATCGATTCCCTAAATCCATATTACTATTCTGTCCCTGTAGCCGAATCCAATAGGGAATTATTACCCTCGCATTGATGTATCTCTTGAAAAGAAAATCATCCCAACCAATCTCTATCTATCCCCAAATAATTGTACTTGAGGCGTATGCTTCTTTATGGATAAATAAGATTTTTATGCTTATTTGATTTGTCACATAGTATGGATGAAAAATAATATGCGCATTGAGATAGGTTATAAAGATATGTGTAAATGCAATATTAACCCGAAGGTTTAAATTGAAAACCAGATACAACCCCAAACGCAAAACCAGAATCTTGTCCCCGTAGTAGAGGCACAAGAGAAGAAGTTTCTTCTCAAACAAATCAAACCTCTAGAATTTGATGGGAAAGGGAAGACTATTGAAGCCGATGCCAAATTATAGATTGAATCCATGGAAGATTACTTCAGTGCAGCAGGAACAACACCTACAAATTAGGCCATGATTGCCAAGCTCAAACTTTCCAACGAAGCTAGGCTCTAGTGGAAGCAATGGTGTAAAGACCAAGCAGTCACGAAAAGAACAATAACTTGGGATAAGCTAAAGGAAGCAGTGCAAGGAAGATACATGCCACTTGCATATAGAACTCGAAATATGTCTCCTTGTTAAAATGCGCCCTGACAATGAGTATCCCCCAACAAGTCTTGAAGTTCTATGATGAGCTGAACCCACCAATGAACACTCCATTGGAATCAATGTGTCCTTCGGATTTATAGGATGCATCAATAAGAGCAAGACCTATTGCCCAAGAAGTCTAGTCAAAGTCCAGGAATAAAAAACCCTAGTCTCACAAAGACCAAAATCAAGGGATGTTGAAAGCTCAATGTAAAAGGGTGTAAGGACAGAATCGAGGCCATCGGAAAAATCCAAGGGCAAATGCAATCAATGACTTTGTCCCCACTCAAATAAGTGATCAAAGCATGCGACGTTTTCATTGCAAGGAACCACGACACTTCAAAAGAGAATGTCCCAAGCTTGGTGAAGATCGTCGTCAAGGAAAATTCAGTGGACAAGCCAGGACTACCCATGGCCACGAGCGTGCAGTAATAGAAAGGGCGAAAACTTCCAATATAACCACGAAGGCAATCAATGGAGAAGAAGACCCATCCATGGAAGCTGAGATTGAGAGGGCATCTGTTCATGCCGCTCTCCACAAAAAGGGTCCGAATCACCAATTTTCGGTGATCCAAACTGCATTAGATTACCAAGGTAAGAAATTCAAATCCCTGATTGATTGTGGCAATACTCATTCTTTCATTTCACTAGCTTGTGTGAGAAGGTTAGGGATAGCCAAAATAGTTGCACCTACCTTAATTGTTGAACTAGCAAATGGGCAAGAAATCACTTGCACAAGACAAACTGCTAAGGTGGAATTCCTACTTGAAAATGAGTCCACGTCTGTTACGTTCAAGGTAATGAATCTAGGTGTCCATGAGTGCCTACTTGGGATGGATTGGCTAATCCCCAATTATGCTTACATCCATTGTGGGAAAGGACAAATCTCCTTTTGGAACCCTCAAGGTGAGCTAGTTAACTCAAGGAGAAGTAGGTAAACCAAAGATCCAGCTAGCTAAGGCAACGCAAATAGAGGAATAAGGAAAGGATTACCTATCTATTTGATCAAGCTAAACAAGCCATAACAGGTAGAGGACTCCAATGAAGAATCATCATGGTTAAAAGAGTACACGGTTGTGTTTTTGAAAGAATTGACAGAATTACCACCGCATAGGGAAGTGGATCATGAGATTAAGCTAATACCAAGAGTTGCACCAATCGCAAAAAGGCCCTACAAGATGTCCATTCCTTAAGCTATTGAGTTAAAGGAACAACTCAAACAACTATTGAACCAAGGATACATATTCCCGAGCAGTTCTCCTTGGGGGGATCCAATCTTGTTCCAAAAGAAGAAGGATGATACACTTCACCTTTGCATCAATTATAGAGGCTTGAACCAAGTAGCCATCAAAAATAAATACCCCATTCCAAGGATAGACGAGTTACTTGATCAATTGCAGGAAGCAAGAATCTTCTCTAAGATTGATTTGAGGTCAAGATACTACCAGATCCGCGTCAAGGATGAGAATATTCCTAAGACAGCATTCAATACCTGATAGGGTCATTTTGAATTCACAATAATGTCATTTGGATTAACGGATGCCCCTACCACATTTAACAGGCTAATGCATGACATTTTTAGACCATATCTTGATGATTTTGTACTTGTCTTCTTTGATGACACCTTGGTTTATTCCAAGGAAGAGAATGATCATGAATCCCAAGTTCGCATCGTCCTTGATACCATGAGAACTCATAAGCTCTATGCTAAGAAGAAAAAGTGTGCCTTCCTCAAGAGGTAGATCGAATATCTTGGATTTATTGTGTCAAATGAGGGAATCTCTGTAGACCCTACAAAGGTTAAGGATGTCCAGGAGTGGCCTCCACCAACTACTGTCAAAGAAGTGCATAGCTTTCTTGGATTAACAGGTTGTTACACGATCTTCATTAAGGACTATGTCTTAATCACAGCACCCCTCACAAATCTACTAAAAAAGAAGGTTTCCATAGTGTGGATGCCCACCAAAAAATCGAGTTTTGATCAACTCAAGCATAGCTTAGTGACAATGCCAATTCTGAAACTCCCTGACTTGAGTAAGGAATTTGAAGTTGTCACAGATGCTAGCTCACTTGCACTAGGCTATGTACTAATGCAAGAAGGTCACCCTATAGCATATTCTTCAATGAAGCTAAAAACCCATGAAAGGAATTATGCTACCCATGACCTGGAGCTACTAGAAATTACTCATGCTCTCAAGCTTTGGCAACACTATTTGCTTGGCAACAAGTTCTTGTTGGTCACAGACCATAAGAGCCTCAAATGGATCTTCACCCAAATCAACCTCAATATGAAGCAACGTTGTTGCATTGAAGTTCTGTAGGAATATGACTTTGAAATCAGGTATCGACCTAGCAAAGAGAATGTGGTCACTGATGCCTTAAGTTGCAAGGTGTTCCTCAACTCTCTTATTATGGAGGAACCTTCAATGACAGAATCATTAGCAACTATGGTGTCAATGCCTAGTAACCCTATCCATAAACTAGCTAAGGAGGAAGCTAGCCATGACCCAGAATATCTGAAGATGATAAAGGAGATTTTGGAAAAGGATCAAAACCCTAGACTTAAGGTCAAGTATCAAGAATTGTCTGTTAATGGGGGACTTGTCTATTTTAGGACAAGATTATGCATACCCTCAAGCAAGAAACTCAAACAGAGAACACTTTGGGGAAATACATGACTCCCCCTTTTCAGGACATCCCAAATATATCAAGACCCTCAAGAAAGTCAAGAAGAGCTACCATTGGGAAAGGCTTGAAGGAGACATACTCAAATATGCCACAAAATTTTTGTCTTGCCAATGCATTAAGGCTGAACATGTCAAGATGCCTGGGAAGCTACAACCTCTTGACATTCCCCAAATGAAGTGGGAATTTATCAGCATGGACTTTGTTGTTGGGTTATCTTCAGTTCAAGGAGGATGAATTGAATTATGGTTATAGTAGACATGCTCACCAAGGTTGCACATCTCATTCCATTCAAGACAAACTATAAAGCTTTAGATATTGCCAAATTATTCATCAAGGAGATATTCAGACTCCATGGGTTGCCTAGAAGGATCATTAGTGACCGGACTCCCTCTTCACATCTCACTTCTGGAGAGGGATATTCGAGGCCATTAGGACTCAACTCTGTTTCAATACAACCTATCACCCTCAAACTGATAGCCAAATGAAGAGAGTCAACCAAGTCATTGAATATATTCTTAGAGTGTATTGTTGGCGCGAACCCAAGAAATGGATCCAATATCTACCATTGGTAGAGTTCACCTATAATGCTTCCTACCAGCAAAGCATTCAAATGACACCTTTTCAAGCATTGTATGGGCATGATTTCCATACTCCATTGAACTTTTTAGATCCTACCTTAAGGATAGAAGCTTCCAAGAAAATGCTTGAAGAAATAGATGAGCACGTCAAGGCCATCAAACAAGACATTAGAGCTACCAAGGATAGGCAGAAAGCCTACGCAGATCTAAATAGACAAGAGCAACTCTTCAAGGAAGGAGATATGGTTTTTATTTGTGTACGACCTAAGAAGAGTTCCTTATCATTGAGAGAATTTAAGAAACTAAGTCCAAGGTATTGCAGACCCTACAGGATCCTCAAATGCCTAGGGCCCAATGCCTACAAAATCCAACTTCTCGAGAACGTAAAGGTTCACAATGTATTTCATGTTAACCTGCTAAAGAAATATGTATCCAATCCTAGCCATTTACTCAATGATCAACAAGTTGTAATCCCAAGCCAAGGAGTCCTTGAGCTCTAGCCAGCAAGAATCTTAGACATTCAGGAAAGGAGATTGAGGATTAGAACTCTCAGGGAGTACCTCGTCCAATGGAAGGACTATCCAAAAGAAGATGCCACATGGATTGACAAGAGGACTCTCAACTAACACTACCCCCGATTCCTTTCAAGATGAGGGGATCTCGGTTCATTAAGGGGGGTAGGATGTAATATTCCCATCGACTAATAGACCCCCCCTTAATAGTTAATCGAAAAAAAAATCAAACGCTCGCCCCCATCGACACCGCAAGTTGTCGGAGGGAGGGGTAGCTATAGTGACAGTTCGCATTGCTAAAGGCGAGACGATGGGGATCTTGAGACGATGGCAGTGAGGATGTCAATGATGACCATGAAGACATCGATAAAGCTAAGGACGACAGCGATAACCGAGAGGAGGGGCACACATGTGCCACCTCCAAACCCCCCCCCCCCCCCCCCCGACCTATTCCTTCCTTTTCCTTAACAAGCCGCATGGCGATGGGAAATATAGGGGTCCTATGAAGCGAAGGACTCCTTATCACAGTGCCTTTCCCCCCAATTTATACCCATTCCCCTGCTCCGATTTGTAAGAGAGAGAGAGAGAGAGAGAGAGAGAGAGAGAGAGAGAGAGAGAGAGAGAGAGAGAGAGAGAGAGAGAGAGAGGGGGGAGGGAGGGAGGGAGAGGGAAGGGGAATCTCAGAGCAAGAGAGAAAGAGAGAGAGGGACACACACACACACAGAGAGAGAGAGAGAGAGAAGAGTCTCAAGGGATATTCCTCACTTCCAAGAAGTTTCAAGTACCCTCTCTCCCTTGCTATTCATGTGATCTCTCTACTAACTGCCCTCTAGTTGTTGGCAAAAGGTTTCGGAAGTCAAGGCAAAGTGTAGGAAACTCCGGCACAAAGGAGTGCTCCAAAAGAAGAGAAGGCCCGCATTCCAAGCTCAGAAATGGCCCCGAAGCGCAAACTCTCCTAAGCAACCAGAAAGGCTGCAACAATAGAAGGAGGATCAAGCAAAGATGTCATCGCTAACACGAATGGGTTATCGAGTATAAATCCTAATTCGACACACCAAAACCTGGTACCATTACAGTGTCTAGCCCTATGAATGAAATAGTAAAGCATAATCATCGTAGAAAGAAATCATACTTTTGCATCACGTAATTTGCATAACTAGAAAGGTAGTTGTAAAGGCTTGAATCAAGTTCATGATGATCATGATTTGCCATGAATTGATTAAGCATCTATGGGTTGTTGCAATACTAAGCTAATTATTAGGCATGAATTTTTACGAGTGCATCTTAGGTTACCAATATATAAATATGCAAGACCATGTAAGACGATGGCATCCTATAAACCATTAGAGAGATTTGTTTTGCATTTACATTAGGCATGACAAATTCATGTACCTCACACAAAGTAAAATATAAGTCACACCTTATGATTTGCATAAGTTCGTTGAAATGAATTTCCAAGAATAGAAGCTCCGCATTGCATCATCAACTTAGGAAAGACTTGCATCTAGATTTTCGTGGCATCGTGGATAGTTTCAGTTGCATTACATGATAGAGATTCATCTTAAAAAGATAGATTTAATATGCGCATGTAAGTTGTTAAACTTAAATTGCAATAGGCAATTCGGTACTTAAAACCCTATAGGTCAAGTAAGGCCAGGGTTTATTTTGTCCTATATAGGGTTAATTGTAAATAAGCCAAACTATTGTTACGATCGTAGGTTGACACATAATCAAGTAAACATGCTCACAGGACTCTATCCTAGCAACTAGCCACGATGAATCCAAAACACCCTTAGAGGTATCATTTTAAACTATGATACAACTCGATGTCAATTCAAGAAAACTTGAATATTGTATCTGCAAGAAAGAATGACCAATTGGCATGTGACATTCAATGCTCGCAACTAGTCAAGGATTGCAAAGGGCTTAATTTCCTCTTGGCTTGCGGGCTGGAATGAACAAAAGTTTGTGTTATGAAATCTTGAGGGAGTGAAACCCTAGGGAAAACTTAGAAACCCCAATAAGGCCCTAAGGAGGGAAAATGGTTACCAGATGACCAATTGAAATGCTAGATTGAATCATCTAAGATATGTGATCTCAAGACAAGAACCTCCATCAAAAAGATTAGCAAACTAGGGCAACTATCACTAAAGAACTATTGGATATAAACCCAATGGCATAATTACTTACCCCTATTCACATACGAATGAGGGTCGGTACGAAGGTATTCCCGAACCCTCAAAAGGTCATTGCAGTTGACACCAAGGCAAACCCAAAAAGGGTGAATGCTAAGTGTTCAAAAATAGGGACTCCACCTTAGCAGATATCCTGAGCACTCGCCTTCATTGTTGTTTGTGCTTGTAAATTTAGGAACACCGTCTGTGAAAGGATTGTATGGCCCAAGCTCACAAAAGAAATTGGAATAATGAATCAGGTTAAATTCATGGAGGGCGTGCCAAACCACCCACAACTGGCCGCCAACCCTATCCAAGGGGGTCCTAAATAACCGTGATGGAAACATGGATCAAACCTGCCATGAGAGGTCTCTCCATGGATTAGTTTGAACATAGGAGGACGCTTGGATGCCAAGGGGGCTCTGGTTGTAAATTCCCTGCCTCCGAGTCCTATTCAAACGATCTACGTGACTCGAGATGGATTCTCGAGACCCTATTACTAGTGCAAGGGTAGAAACCTGGAGAAAATAAGACGCATCCTCATGGATTGTGAAAATCTTCCTTTTTTGGACAAGACTTGTATCTCAATTAAAATGCTAATATAAAGTTTACTTCCAAGGAACCTGTCTGAACTACTTTCATGTCAATTGCATAAGTTACGCAAAATGAACCATGTTCCCTAAAGGGTCTAATTAAGGAAGCTGATTTTAAATGTCACACATAAATGTGATAGGACCCAATTAGATAATTAAAGAATGCCTATTGAGGGAAGTGGGTGGGGGGAACCCCCGATGGGTCTGTCCTACAATAGGGTGGTCCTAGAAAATTGGGAGGCTTCTCACAAGGTTTTACGGACGTTTGACCCTAATAAATTGTTAGGATAGAACCCCGATTCATGATGTTTTAGGGGACCGGAATGGAACTATGCCCTACAAGAAAAGAGGTTGAGGAACGCATCCCTCTTGTTTCCCATTCTCCTTGAACCAAGTGCGGCATGGGTCAGCTTTGGCTTGGGTATCTTTGCATAAAGTAGGATGACGCTAGAATGCTCTTAGGAGACCTTGGCCATTAGGAGCCTAAATTCAGGTCAATCCTAGTGGGGTCGGCCCCGCAAACGTTCCATTGCAAGACGGGCTCAAGAAACCCTAGGCGACAAACCCCGTAACATTCCATGGGAGTGCCGAGCGGTGTCGTTTAGATTCATCTCTCGATGGACCACTAAAAACGTGCCTGGACAACAAGGACATTATAACTTGCACACTACTGCAAGCGGCGGGCACCCATCGTTATCACTTCATTCTTTATTCTTTCAGTGATATTTGAATAAAGGGAAGGCCAGTCACACATTGTGATTGTTGGAGTTCCCACATTGTGTATCTCTCTCTCTCTTTCTCTTGCTCCTTCCATCATAGCTCTTGCTCCTGCTCGTGCTTCCACTTCAGGGCTCACCTCCCTTCAACTGGTATCCAAGCAATCTTCTTCATGAGCTCAAGCTTGGTCTGACGCACTCTCAACTTCCATTTGAATACCTACAATAGTCATCTCTTTGTTAGCAACCATAGCCACTCCATTGGAGCTTCCTATTGGTTGCATTCTTTTTGGGAGCCTTCTCGAGTAAGTTGGAGCAATCCCCATAGCCCTCACCTTGTTGGTGCAGCATCACGTTGTATGGAACGGGCCCTTTTTTTAGCAGCAGCTCACATTTTTCATCTTCTATAGCATATCTTCTTCATTGGGCAGCTATACAAGCACTTATACACTTGGTTTTGATGCTTAGCATTAATACTTCCACTCTTGGCATTCCATTTGATCGATAAGCTTCAGTTTTGGACTATTATAACAGTCCATAGACTATCATAAAATAGGGCAGAACTTAGCTTTGATGTCTACACTCATTGTCATTGGTTGGGGATAATGCCCGATTGATGCTTATATATTTGGGGATGATATATCATTGCTTGGAGTTGATTTTGGACTGATTTAACAACTTCATTTATTCTATTTTGGTTGAGGTTTGTTCCTGGAAATACAGGGCAATCCTCTATTTGATGCTTCTATGGTCAACTTTGTTGGTCGTATGATGCTCGGTTATGCTGAAATGATGTCTACATGTATGGGAATGCTATGCCCATGTTATGGGTTGGATTTGGAGTTGATTTTGGTACTAAATATCTTAGTTTGACAGTGTATTCATTGTTGTATACAACATGGTTGAACCTCTTTTAATAGGGATTTTATGTGCCTATTGCTTCTGGCTATGATTCGAGTGTTCAATATGCACTCGTGATGTGTATTATTGATGCTAGTACATTGGTATATCATATGCCCATGATTTGAGGTGGCTTTTAGCTTCATTTGAGGACTGATTTACTCAGTTTTGACAGTGAATTTATTGCTGTAAAAACCAAGGCTAAAGCCTATTTGGTCAATGTATGCTCTACCTATTGGTCATGGGTGCTTCCTGGGTGACTCATTTGACTACACAGATGTATACGCAAGTTGGCACATGTCTTATATTGCTCTAGAATGCCTTTTGAGCTTTGATCAATCTTCTTCTTGGTTGGAATTTGATTGACATTGGTCTACAATGGCATGCTTTATGATAGTCATTATGCCTAGGATCTATGCTTGACCCTTCGGTATATGCTTTGATGCATATGTCAGAAATGCATCCTCCTTACATTGTGTATGTTTGATTGCCACTTGGAGCTTCAGTTGGGTGTTCATTTGCATATTTTGGAGATCTCGTATGCTTATTTGGGTTGTGAGAGATTTGACATTAACTATTACATGATGTACTGGATGTTATAGGTGACACTTGACCTATCCCTTGCTCTGGATGCTCCGTTGATATACGATCTTGGCTCCATGATACCTTATGCATTCACATGTTATCTTTGAGCTTGGTTGCTCGATTGACATTGATCTTTCTGCTAGTGGGAGTTTCATGCTATCTTTGGATATTGCAGAGCTGGTGGTTTATGCAGTTGAGCTTCTTGAGTAGATGAGATCGGGATCCCTTACATGTCTATGCTCTTGATATGTACTTGTCTGCATTTGATGCTTTTGGGCTAATTTGATCCATCTTCTCTTTGAGCATACACCGACCTTTGTCAAGTATTTGGGTGTGTGGCTCATGGTTCTTGGCTACTATAGTGTTTGTTACATGACTGCTTCATGCAATATCTGACCTAGCAGTCATACTTGACTTTGGATCACTATTAGCTCATTGTTTGCTCTCTTTTTCTCACTGTTGCGATTTATTACAGCAAGTTATTTTATCCAAACTATGATGTATTTACTTAGTTTAATCATGTCATTTTAATGTACTTTTGGTACTATTCGATGGACAGTTTATCATTTTATAGTTTTTCTTATTTTCAGCTTGTTTTTGGCTAGTTACAACAAGTTGCTTTCTGCATAGTCTGCCTCTGTTTGACTCATTATGGATGGTCATCTCAAAGATATGGCTTTGTTTAGCATTACCAAGTTAGATGGCACTAACTATGGCTATTGGAAGTCTCAAATATGGCAGGTTTTGGTGCAGAAATTGCAGATTAAGCCACTAAGAAACAAAGGTATTAAACTTGAGAATATGGATGATGATGACTGGGCTGATTTAGATGCACTATGCAAGTCGACTATCATTTTATCACTCTCTGAAGAGGTCCATAATAATGTTATTGAAGATGAAGATCAGAGTACATGGAATCTATGGGAAAAGATTCACGAACTTTATGCAAAGCAGAACCATGCTTCACAGATGTATTGGCTTAAATAGTTGATGGATCTCCGCATGAAGGAGGGGACCCCATTGTCTACTCACTTTAGTCAATTTCATTCTATCATGAAAAATATGCTTCAACAAGATATTGAGCTTCAGGATAATCTGCATCCTTTGTTTTTTCTTGGCACTTTACCTAAGTCTTGGGATGTATTTCACACTGTGATCTATGCATCTGCAGTGGGTGATCTTATGTATGCCATGATAGCCACCTATCCACCAGATATTGCTTTTGTAGTTGGCGTTGTGGCACATTATATAGCTACACTTGGCAAGAGGCATTGGGATGCTATGAAGGGTATCATGAGGTACCTAAAGGACTGGAAGAAGTACTAGCTCAAGGCATGGTGCATGAAGTGGATGGGAAGCAATGGTAAAAGTTTTATCGATGGTTTGATATGGGAGACAAGAATAGGTGGTCTTTTCCTTAACTCGTTGAGGAGGCGGACATGCAAAAGGAGTTTGAAGCACATCATCATCCTAAGGGGATTGATCCATCCATCTACTATCATCATGTTTCATGAGTGGGCTACAAGAAGCAACATGTGGGCAAAATAGTATTATGGAGGCTATCATTGTAAAAAGAAAGAGGAAAAGGTATCTCAAAAGGGAGGCTATGATGGACAAAAAGGAAAGAGAAGAGGGAATAGGGTTGACCAAGGCTAAGAGGTCAGCTTGCGTGCAGATTGGGGGAAGAGGGTCGTGAATGAAGGGCCAGTGTTTTCAGCCGCTATGATCACTGACTTGGAGTGGCAAAGAGTGAAGATTTAATGATTTAATGAAGCTGTTTCAAACATGTGGTCATTTACCCATCGCAAATTATAGCTTTATAGGAGTTCTTGTCAATCGTGCAACATTGACGTCTGTATTTGCAAAAGGCAAGCTTATTTCAACGGACAAGTTGAGCAGATTAAGGATAGTTACTTAGTGTAGTAAACTCAAGGCTTTTTAACAAAAGAAAAGCAACAAATGCTTTTGGAAAAACTCAAGGATTTTTTAAAACTTGATGCTTATGGCTCAATGTGTATTATCACAACTTCAAAGAGGTATGAAGATTTATGCATTTGTTTTTTCGAAGCTTGTATTCAAAACATTACTCAAGGTCTTAGATGCTCTACACTGAGTGTGTTTCCAGTGTAATTGCGGCTACAAGAGGCAAAGTTGTTTTATTTGTTGGATTGATTTTGTTGGTGTTCAGGTTGTCAAAATCGCAAATTTTTGTTCTATGTTGTATTTCAACAAAGTCAATCCAATAACCGGCACTCCTTGTCATTTGTTTTCCACGTTGTTTGAGGGGGTTATCTTTGCACACTGCTCATGAAACATTGCAATTTCAACCAAAATTATTTTCTCTGTATTCGTTGTTGGAAGGGGATAGCCTCCACAAAACCTGGTCAACACCTTCAGCACAAAAAGGGAGAGTCTTGTATTGTTAGGGGAATACTCATCGGAAAAAATTATAATCTATAACGAAGAAACATAATGTTTATCATTCATCCAATTTAATACAATCTTTCTTTATGATAAATCACAAGATATAGTAGTTGCACATATGCATGTCATATACCTTCATGTGACCAAATTTCCCAATGTATTATGAAAGAGCTGCATCGTTTCTGTGCCCTGTTGACTTAGAGCTACTAGTGGCCAATGTCCTTGAGCCCCCTACACGAGTAAGGAAGTTGTCATTGTAAACAAGGATCTGGTTGCAACAAGATGCATTCTTAGAAAAAAAAAATAACTATCATTGACCAAGAACAAGGAGAGCATCACTAGTTGATTTTCATAGCCTTCAAGTCAATGTGGCATCCACAATGGGATTGTGCCACTCCCATCCTTGTGCACAGAACTTCCAAATGTGAGCAATTTTTATAATGCTAGCTTATTTTTTTTATCGAAGCTCACATTTTGTAACTTTGTTTTTTGGAACAGGATATTCTCTCTCTCTCTCTCTCTCTCTCTCTCTCTCTCTCTCTCTCTCTCTCTCTCTCTCTCTCTCTCTCTCTCTCTCTCTCTCTCTCTCTCTGTCTCTATAAACGGGGTGTGTGTGTGTGTGTGTGTGTGTGTGTGCGCGCGCGCGCGTGCGTGTGATGGCACCCATTTGTGTGAAGATTAGGAAGCTTTGATGCATTCAAAGTGTTGATGGTAGCATTCTAATCGTTGGCTTCGAGGAGTCAATGATGATTTCAATGCGTGGCAACTTGATTAGTCACACCAATTGCAACTCAATTTTCTTTTCTTTCTTTTAAAAAGAGCTTATACAGGTTTAACCCTTTAAATTTCCTCCTCCCAAATAGGACATATTAGAGAGCTATATGATAATGCCGTGATATGCTTTTTGATTTGGTATTATTTTTTATATTATAATATAGTTCTTAATATTTATATTACTTGTTAATATAATATTTAGATGCTAACTATTAATACTACAATCATGATATTATTTTCATTGTTATTTATTTTATGCCATCCCCAACAATTGTTATCTCAATACATTCTATAAGTAGAGATTGAATATTAAGTGTGTCAATGTTTCTAGATATAAGTGTTGGCACACTTCAAGGGTTGGAACAAAATTACAATGGCTACACCACCTTGCAAGAGATGGATATGGATACAATGTTGTACAATCTCCAATTCAAACAACTAACAAACTCAATGTCCAACAAGCTAACACAAATAGAAGCATAATAAGTATTCAAATGGCAAGTGTGCCATGTCAAAGCAATGCAAGTATAAATAATCCAAATGGTAGATTAAATGCACATAAGCAAATGCTTAATGTTACTAAAGCTAAATGCAAGCATTCTTTCTTATTTTTAGGTATGGCAAGCAATGTTGATAAGCCATATATTGCAACATATTCTAGAAGGGGGTGTAGCACAAGATTATCCATACACGTGCAATGTACATCAACTTTAAATAATTCAACTAGGAAGAGGAAGCTAGCTTTTCAATAATTGATTTAAAATACCTGATCTATCTTACTCAAAACATTTTTTTCTTCATGTTGCATTTCCTATGGTTGGGATACTATAATCATATTTAAAAATCAATTTTTCTTGATTCATCGTTTCGTTGAGATGCACAAATTTGTATCATGCACTAGTCTACTTATAATACTTACTTCAATATCACTATATGTAAGGATATTTCTTATATATTCATATATAAGTATATGTACAAGTTAAATTTATGGAATGAATTTGAACAAAATATGATTTCATTATATCGTAGAATCAAATTGAAAAAACATTTAAATGTCTTAGTTCATTTATAAAACATATTAATACACGTGCGAAGCTAGGTTCTTGAATACATAAATACTTAGCTTTGGGGTCTCTCAAGATGGTTTTTTTTTTTGTGCCCATGAACCCTCTTGCCACTTGAGACATGCATTAGGGCCCTAACTATTACTAACACCGGTGCTTCACTTTAGTAGCACCTTGGGAGGGAGCACATAGTATTCTTCATCAATATTGACATTGGCTTTGCATACACATCAAAGATTATGGTTATGTACCGGGGCTCGTGGTAGTTCATCCCTGCTCTGCCCCACTATAGCATTCTGGCACAGACTTTACACCCTCCATAGCCTTCCTTATAAGCTCATTCTGAGGAGTACCCTCAGGTTTATATGAAAACTGCGCCAGCACTTTGTTCTGGACTGTATGCTTCAGTTGCAGGCAGAAATACTAAGAAGGCTGTGATCCTTACCTGTTTGGGGAGCCCCGTGCTCCAGAAACAGTTTTCAAAGCAATGGAAAGAGGAGAGGATGCAACTGCAGGGGAACAGGACCTGCAAATGATGTTGAAAGCGAAAGCATGAGGTCGGAACTGTCACCTATGGAAATGGTGGAGGTCAAGGGATGGTATTTCACTGCAACTGCAGGGGAACAGGACCCGCAAATGATGTTGAGAGCGAAAGCACGAGGTCGGAGCTGTCACCCATGGAAATGGTGGAGGTCAAAGGATATGGTATTTCACCCTGAGCAGTCTGCTAGACATCATTAAATAAAAAAGAGTGGGTCTCCAAAGGATATAAAACCAACAGCACTTTCTTGTCTCAAGAAAGTTCAGCCCCTGCATATTTTTCTCAAAAGCCTTCTACTGTACAATTACTTAACAGACTTTGAGTTACACATCTAGCACGACAAAGAACTTTTGCTGCACATGAATGGACAGTCTATTAACGCCCTGAAACCAACCCATAAATCATCACATGCTACTTTTCTATATTGCAATTCTAGCAGCCTGTAGCATTTCATGTCTTTGGCCAAAACTTTTGATACAAAATTGCATTGGCTTCACAGATGTTGTAACCTGCATCATGAAGCAGATTAAGCATCAGCGCCTCATACACACATAAATAAGTGCTGTCAGCAACAACAGGCCTGATTAACTCAAGCCAAATAAGCGCATCCACCAGGATCTACTATGCTGTTTTCCCCTAGACTTCAAAACTCGGCCGTTTATCCCAAGCCCTTGCTGCTTCTTCATTCCATTGCCTAAGAAAATGCTCCCTAAGCAAGAGACAACGACCAATCCAGCAACACTAACTAGTGGTTTAGCTAGAAATTCAAGCATAGAGCTTTTATGCACTATAAGCTTGACACCTGCATCAGTATGGAGCTGGTTGGCTGGTTCCGTTGCATCTTCAATTTCCTCTTTTTCTGTTTCCATAGAGGACCCAGTCTGCAAAACTGCACCTGAATTGATCCACAAGTTACCCTCTGAGCTGAATGGAGCATCTCCAGCTTCAGCTAAAACAGGACTATTAAAGCTCCCCAGACCAGTCCAACTTTGCTGGGAAGTAAACCATCTTTTCTGTTCTTCATAATCAGGATCATCTGTAGGAAGTTCATACCTACACACAGGACACGAGTTCCTGAAACTTAGCCAAGGGAGGATGCACATACAGTGGTAAAGATGGAGACAAGGCAGCTGCTTTGCAGGCTCGTCCACTGCCACCTCATCCTTGCATACTGCACACAATGCCGATCCATCTTCGACATTTTCTTGGCGAACAAAAACTGAGGCCAAGCCCTCAACTGCCGATTTGGCTGCAGGAGGGGCACCAATACGAGATGTATCACTGTCAATCAACTCCTGAAGGAGCTCATCAAAGCCTCCTGAATTACCATATTCTTCTAGACTATCAACATAGTGGTCAACCTCCGGGCTTCCTTCTTGCAACCCACTGTTCTGATTCTCAAGAACCCTTTGAAAAGCATGAAGACGGCGCCGCAGGCTGCGAGAAAGCATGTATTCAGAGTGTGAATCATCAAACTCTGATGAAAGTGCATCATGTAATACTTCATTCTCCTGATTTGCATGTCCATGTGCATTCACTGCACCTTCACTCTCCCCGAAAAGCTGAAATGCCATATCATATTCAACTTCTTCCCACCACTCTCCCCGAAAAGCTGAAATGCCATATCATATTCAACTTCTTCCCACTCATCCTCCTGGATCTCATCTTCAAAATACCATTCATCACTGAGTTCTTGGATTTCATCTTGAGAATCCCAACTATCACTAAGTGCAAGAACTGTAGCCCCAGCCTTGAAATCACTATCATCCTCCTTGTCAGGTAGTGGATTTTCATGAAAGATAGAATGCCCCTCCACATTATCAACAGTTTTGACATCATGGTGAATCGCCACAGAGCAGTGCTGCTCGGACCTAGCAACATGTGCATAACCATCACGCTCCATAGCCTCTCCATCAACAATGTCTGTGCCCAATGGAGGAGATTGATCAGGTGAGACATGATGATGCACCGAAACATCTTCAAGCTCCCTGATATAGTGAACCTCTCTGTCGATGATCCCTGGCTGCATTGCAGGCAACAAGCTGCAGTAACCCCTGACAGGGTGAACCTTTCCATCAACAATGTCTGTGTGCACTGGAGGAGATTGACCATATGAGACACAATAATGCAGCGAAGCATCTCCAGGCTCCCCGCTATGGTGAACATCTCTATCGATAATCCCGAGGTGCATTGCAGGAAATGAGCTGAGGTAATCCCTGATGCAATGAGCTTTTTCATCATCAATCTCCGCGTGCACAGCAGGAGATTGATCAGATGCATGTTCAGGCTCCCTAACATGGCTGACCTCTGCATCAAGAATCTCTGTATGCATTGCAATACATTGCTCGGACGAATGAACAAGGGGGGACGATACATAATCAGGCGCCTTGGTATGGCGAACTGCCTCCATTGCGTCATTGACGAAGCGGCCACCACAGGCAAGGCAAATCAAGGAAACATGGTGTGGAGCGAGTTCATGCAGGGGGGCGGCGGGATGGCAATTGCAGCACCGATACTTGAAGAAGCCTACAGGGGTGGAGGGGGAGGGGGAGGGGTCTGCCATGAAAGCAAAAGACCGCGCGGAGGGGGAAGCTGGAGCTGTTACTTCTCTGCTGTATGAGGAACCTTCTCTGTGCGGCTATGGCGATGGGGATGGTGGAAGGATGCTCTGTACCGCAGGGATTTTGTAAAGGGAGCCCGAGGAAGAAGACGAGCTCGCGGGGGCGAGAAGAAAAGATGGAGGAACTACCTCGCCATGTTCCTAGCAATCAACAACCTACATTTCCGTCACCCGTCAGGCCCTTAATAGTAATATTTTGAACCAACTCCCCATGCCACACGCCTTCCCAACGTATAGAGGCCACAGTGGCTTAATTACCTATATTAAGTGTTAATTGACCATACTAGGCGCTCCACGCCTAGACTCGCCACGGCGCTTCGTGTCGGGCAGGCACGATTTTCGCAGCGAGGGCGGGTGCTGGACACGTGGCACCTATCCCAGCGTTTCTTTGTGGGGAGGTTGGGGGCTGCCATGTGGCACCTACCCCCAACGTCCCCTTAACTAATAGTAAAGATTAGTCATTCATCAATTATATTATTAATCTATTGATCGGCAAAGGTTATCCTAAGGCCCACCATTAGAACTAATATTTTTTACACTTTCAATCGAATTTCAGTACATATATTTGCTGTTGATTGAAATTGTGAATTATGTATAGGTAAATTAAAAAAGTATAGTTGAGATCAAGAGCATAGCTCAACTAGTCAAAAGCTTAGGACTCTCAACACGGGTCTGTATATTCGATCTCATGTGAAATCAATCTATCCTCATCTGTCGAAAGGCAATAAAAACGCGATACCAAAAAATAATAGGTAAGAATTTTGTTTTTATTTTTTAAATCAAATTTCGTAAATATATTCACAAAACTTTAGGTTAATTGTAGTAGATACATCTATACTATTAGTTAAGGAAAGGTGGGAGGCGGGTGCCACGTGGCAGCCCCCCACCTCCCCCACAAAAAACAAAGAGAATGCGGGGGCAGGTGCCACGCGTCCAACACCTGCCCCCCACCCACCCACCGCCCCCCCCCCCTCGGGGAAAAAATCGTGCGCCAAGGTGAGCCTAGGCGCGGAGCGCCTAGTTTACTATTATGAGCTCATCCCCCAAAAAAATAACCAAAGTGGCAATCCAAAAGGAAACCTTTTGCAACCAATGAAAAAAGACTAGAAGGAGATAGGAATGACAACCAAATATTTTGCTACCAACATGATAGATTTGCAAATTAACTAATCAGCAACCTCTCAAAATTCTTTGATTTCTTAAATAATCTCTTTAGTAAAAATTATTCAACACTTACACAAATCAAACATTGTAGCCTATGAGTTCAAATCTTGCTTCACTTGGTTGAACACTTTTATTCACAATGTGTGTTTGGGCATCCGAGCTCAAACACTTGGTTGGACCCACTCCTTAATCTAGGGTTCAAGGTTTAGGGTTTTTTGGCTTGCAAGCAATCTTATTTGCACACTCGAACCTCAATGGGAACAACGATAGCATGGCTCTTGCCCTCCCTCTTGGCCACTAACAATATGCGCTACATTACCTAATAATAAGATCCTTATGCAACAAGTTATTGGTGAATATCAAACTTAAAAACATATATTATGCATGCCAAAAATATTATAACATCTCTATTTTTTTATTAACGTCATCTAATTGTTTCCTAAGGAGCAATGTCAACAAGCTTGTGTATATCACTACACCTTCATGACAGTATATCAAGTACTTTATAATTAATAATATTGCGTAAATTTATTCTAATGGAATACTTTTACAATATGATATCATTGGGTATAAATCAAAGTATTAGTTTATGTCTAAAAACTAATTGTGGACTTGTTTATATACAATAGAGAGCTACAATAACTATTGCTAATGATTGCACTTGCAAATATCAAAACACCCAACGAGTGCATGCAAAAGTATTAACATACTAATTCCACCATACAATTTGTGCCATTGTTTATTACTAAATACAAGCAATATCAACACATCCTACACATAATCATAGTACCAACATACGCATTCCACCTTACGTCCATACTTAACACTAGGAAAGAGTGACAAAACAATACAGTTTATACCATTCAGTATTACTAGATACAAGTAGCTTGGAAATATCATATGCTAACATATTGCTAACATGCAAATTTCACTATATGCTAACATTAAACACTAGGAAAGATTGAAAATGTCTTAATATGTGCATCAAAATATCAAGGTACAACTTGCACCATACCTTGATACTTAACACAATTAAACGAAAGCACATTGATATATATCTATGGTTACTAATCTACACCTACCTAGTATAAGGGCTCGTTAAACTTCTTATCGAATGCAAACAAGTAAAGGCCAAGTTATTATCTCCAACATACTAGAGGTCTTCTTCATAATGTCAAGAAGATAAAGATAACCGCAATGAAATAATGAATGTGTTTATGCATGTTTGAAATGCTAAAACCCCAAGCTATCATGCATTATACAAGAGTTTCATTGCATGAGTTTCAAGCTAAACCCCCAAACTATCAAGCATTGTACAAGAGTTTCATTGCAAGATAAAATCGGATGTGCATGTACCCTAACTGGAAATATCCACATTTTTATGGATTGAACCACTCTCTATCTCAAATTGCAAACGTGTTAGGCTCTTCATTCTAGAGCTATAGAGTCATAATAGAGATTCCTTGTTGAAGCACAAAGCACTGTGCATATGCTATAGGACCCCTTGGACAGCATGCAGCTCCTTATTCTAATCTAAGTACACACAAATCAATTCTCCAATTAGCCCTTACATGATCAATCCACTTACTCATTTTAGATATTAAACTAACACTAGAGTTGATTGGACACCAAGCTATGTCAAGCATCCCCAACTATGAGACCTTACCCATATGCATGGAATCACATGAGGACCAAAGTAATTATTATACATAGGTGCAATACCATCACCCAAGGTCTTTCTTATCACACCTCCATGCTGCATCTCCTCCAAAAGAGATATTTTGGGACAATAGGCTTATATATAAAGCATATAATACCATTACATAATCATATTAAAATGATATATTTTATGTTGCAATTCATTTATAGCCTTTCATAAGTGATGGGAAATTTTCTATTTCTTTTCACTATATATCTCCGTATAAATTGGCATCTAGCTATATTGTCTCGTATTATTATTTTATCTTGGAAACTAAGTCAAAACCACCATAGGAGAGAGTGGCATGAATGACATAAGTAGGACTCTCATGCTCTATGCCCCTATTCACTTAACAATAGCCAAGGCTCCATGTTTACTCTCTAGCCCCTTCATGGATAGTAGGAGAAAAGCACTCGTGCAAAGTACATCTCTCTCTCTCTCTCTCTCTCTCTCTCTCTCTCTCTCTCTCTCTCTCTCTCTCTCTCTCTCTCTCTCTCTCTCTCTCTCTCTCTCTCTCTCTCTCTCTCTCTCTCTCTCTCTCTCTCTCTCTCTCTCTCTTCTCTGTGTGTGTGTGTGTGCGTGCGTGCGTGCGTGCGTGCGTGTGTGTGTGTGTGTGTGAAGCATTCATGGATTAAAGATCACATAAATGAGTTTTTCAACAAAATCAAGATCACTTTGCTCTTGGATCTTCTTATGGTGTCGCTTGGTTGTGGATTAGTTAGCGTTCAATTCACACATGTAGCATAATGGTAGCAAGATTGTCCATTCTTCTTATCTTTAATGTCTTATCATTGCAAAAGAAATTCGTGATATATTATGCAAGTTCTTGAGGCTTGTATTATATTGTGCTATATCTTTTATGGTACTTGCAAGCAAGATCCCCATCTTGTTAGTTTGAAGTTTTTTATTGCCATGCTTTCTTCACAAGTTACATGCATTCACCCAAATTTTGACTTGCAACTCATAAGGGCTCTTTGGACTTATCTAGAAATCATTTATTCATGTGTCCTTCTGAGATTTCATATTTTTAAAGAAACATTTTTGTTAAATAGTTTAAAGTCTCTCTTGTAGTGTCTTCATAGACTTTCACCATAGAACACTATGGGTAGGATGTAGATTGATTCATTTTTCTTATGATAATATTAATATAATGCAAAAGATTGGATTAACAAAAGAATAGAGAGAGAGAGAGAGAGAGAGTTGGTGTGTGTGTGTGTGTGTGTGTGTGTGTGTGTGTGTGTGTGTGTGTGTGTGTGTGTGTGTGTGTGTGTGTGTGTGTGTGTGTGTGTGTGTGTGTGTGTGTGTGTGTGTGTGTGTGTGTGTGTGTGTGTGTGTGTGTGTGTGTGTGTGTGTGTGTGTGTGTGTGTGTGTGTGTGTGTGTGTGTGTGTGTGTGTGTGTGTGTGTGTGTGTGTGTGTGTGTGTGTGTGTGTGTGTGTGTGTGTGTGTGTGCGCGCGCGCATAGGAAGTAAATAAAAAAGACATGTAAGTAAAATCAAAATTCTTAATGTGTTTAACATTGAAATTTATATTGTACCCCTTTTTGTAATTATAGAGCTAAAATTTTGATTCATTCATAAAGATATTGCTAAAGTTGAAAATACTATGTCATGATACTTTGTATATGCATCTCCTTGAAGCTAAGTATAGGCATGGAAACAAAAATCATTTCATTTTGATTATGCCATTCACTATTATGTGAGGGTTTGAAAAAAAGAATTATGAGCAACTATTTATGTCATAAACATTATTGGACAAGAAAAGTATAAGAAAGAAGAGGCATGTACCTTACTTTGATGATAAGAATATAAAAGAAATAGCTTTTGAACATGTAAAAAGGCATGCTTCACAAACTACACTATTCAATCAAGATTGAGTGATTGTACTAAGAGAAAGTGACACTTTTACAAAAAAATTAGAAGATGAAGGAAAACTAGAAGGGTGTAAGAACAAAAGTAATAATAAATTTTTATTTTCACCTTGTGAGGATAGGGAGCCAAAAGACATGCAAGGAGCCTAAAAAATGTGAAGTTATCTCAATCATTTTTGGCTTGCCTTTGCAATTGTTTTCTATTCATTGAGGCTTTTCTTTAAGTATGAAAATTTTATATATTTGGAAAAGTGAAATGAAAAATGTATTGAACATCTTATTGGTCAATCATTGGAATGATAATGTTATGCACTCTTTATCTTGATAATTACTTTATGACAATGTACATCACACATTAGTTAACACACCTAAGCAATGTTTAGATAAAGCTTCAACTCATGTTCTAATTCTTTCAACTTAAGTTTCGAAAAAACAAATTAATGTTGAAAGCTTGTGGATCCATCCTTCCTTTAACTCTTACTTAGGTAGGCATGTGTCACAATGATACGAGCCCTTCCTTTGGGCAAGTTGTGGTGTCAACATCACCTTGTTTACATGAGAGAATGATGGTCTTTTTGAGGCATCATAAAGGATGCCTTCGTGTTCATTTTAAATTTTGAAAACTTAACATATGGCTTTGTAAGACAAAATTCCTTACTTCCTTAACAACGTCGAATGTGTGCATTTAGAAAGCATAAAGCCAAGGAAGCCTTTGTGCTTTATGGCTTTCTTGTGTAGTAACTTAAGGTTAACATGTTACTATTGTTGTAATCAATAAGCTTCAATGTCATGTAAAAGTGAAATCTCACAAGGAATCATGAATACCATCGACACCTAACAAAATTCATTGCTTATATGTACATATGTTATGGTAATCTATAAAAGCATATGCAAGCCTTCATAGATGCTTCTATTATTAGTGACATAAGTCATTGTAGCAACTTCTACAAGGCATTAAGTAATATTAGTGATGTCCAACCCGTTGATCTAAATTAGCCTAAAAGTCTTTAATCTCTCCTTTTAGGAAACACATGGCAAGCCATTTACATCCCTTTTTTTTTCAAGGGACAATGAAAGCTAACCAACATATATATGTACATTATGGAAAGGACAATAGTAGGATGCATGTATGTTTCATGCTACTTTAAACTTAGTACTTGTCCCAATATAGCTCTTTATGCAAAGTGAAGGGGCAAATACTAACAAATCCAATAAAAGAGATTACATATCATCTCCACAATATTGACAATGTGTAATTAAAGGATTTAAATATGCAACTTACTTAACCTAACCTTCTCCTATGACTACAACCATACATTTTTTGACATAAAGTATTTTGAAGAAATCACTTATTTAAAATGTGGCTCATAGATTAATTGATCGCCTCTCAATTTGTTCCCATAAATATCATCTCCACAATCTTGACAATGTGCAATTAAATTATTTAAATATGCAACTTAATTTTCCTCACCTTCTCCTATGACTACAACCATACATTTTCTGACATAAAGTATTTTGAAGAAATCACTTATTTAAAATATGGCACATAGATCAATTGATCACCTCTCAATTTGTTCCCATACAAAAGGAAAGAATGGGGCCCATTAAGGAATGAGCAATGGAGTCACGTGCATTTTGGAGCATTTTATATTTCAGCAAGTGAAAATGATTTCTTCTTCTGAGTAGTATCTAGGTAAGAGGGATACTAAAAAGTCTTACCATGAATAATGAAGCATTTTTTCTAGAAGATTATGTTTAAGGTCCTGTTGGAGTTTTCTTTAAAACATGCCCAATAATGAATCATCAATATTTCTTAAGACTTATGTGTCTCTAAGTCTAATATGTTTTCATTTACATCTCAAATGCATGTATTGTGACTCGATAAAGTGTTAACTCTAACTTGACATGTGTGAAGTTAATGACATCATTTAAAGTATAAAGCATCACCTTGTGCATGTCATCATACTTAATAGTGATGTTTATGAGCACACTTAGGACCACCAAGGCACTTTCTTCCCTCGTTAAAAGGTTTTTTCTTCTCCTTGGCCTTGTATATATGTCTATTCACTTTAGGGCATAGTAATCTTCTCTATTGATACCTCTCAATACACTTGTGTGCTCTCTCAATGTTCTTCTTCTTCAAGCTATGTATATGCACTCCTACAATTCTAAAGCTAACAATTGGTATCAGAGCGAGCTTCTACCTCATGGGAATTCACAAGTCATGCGAAAGCCCATAAGGGCTTAGCGGCATCGCGTTTTTTATTCCAATTTGTTTCGGCCTCCATTTGCACTATTGTCACCACTACTATGCCAATTATTTCATCCTTTTGTGTAGGATTTTTTATGATGGTTAACTTTGCAAGTAAGAACCCTTACACAATCTCCTTTGTATTGTGCTACATAGTATATATTGGCTTTGGCATATTTTTCTCTATATGGGAAACTTTTGTATCAAGCACACTCAATGGCCATGGCTAACAACAATTATCTATTATGTATGTTGGCTATTGAGAATAAGTTTGGATAAAATCAGCTATCCACTATGGGTTGCAGCATTTATTGGTTGCAAAGGGGCTTTCAAACATTGTGGATAAAATCAGCTATCCACTATTGGTTGCAGCATTTATTGGTTGCAAAGGGGCTTTCAAACATTGTGGATAGAATTGAAAAAAACACCTTACGGTGTTTCGAAAGTTGTACTAGATTAGAAACAACGAAAACTAGCATTGTTAAGGATATTGCAAGGTCCAATTTTGTTGTTCCAATTAATGTTAGAGCATCAATGCCATCTAAATTTCAGTAGATTCACTTATATTCACTCATGTAGGACAAGTAAAGATACTTGGGATATACTTGCACGTTTATATCAAGAAAGAAATAAGGCATGTGTTGCATACATATGTAAGCAACTAGACAGTGAACATATGGATGAAGGTGACTCCATGGAAAGTTTTTCAACAAAGGTAAAAGATCTTAAGAGGAAATCGAATGATACGTATGATATTTTACCCAACAATTCACTTATGCAAATTGTTTTCAATGGTCTTCCTCATTATTATCAAATTTTTGCATCAATTCTAATGATTTGTCATTCAATGAGTTGGCTTCTATTTTACTACAAGAAAAACAATCTCAGTAAAATATGTTCATTATGTATGTTATAGATCAAGCTTTTGTGGCTAGTCAAAAAGTAAAGAAAATGTTACATTTTTTACTAGTAGGAAAAAATTTGCAGATGTTGTTTCAAACAAAGAAAGTTGATAGGGATGAGGGGAAAAATGAGAATATAATCTCTTGTAAGTATTGCAAGGCAAAAGATCATGTCATTAAGGATTGTCCTAAATTACCTACAAAAGAGACTACGAAGAAAGAGATTAGTATGGTTGTTATAGATACCTCTCCTTCCAAGTTAGAATATATAAATATTGTGTAGGATACAAAGTGGGCATTTAGTGTGCAATGAAATTGTAACCCTTCTTTATATAATTCTTGCATGTCTGTTGTGGATTCAAATATATGGTACTTTGATAGTGGTGATATTACGCATATTACTTCTCTATGTAGTCTGTTCATTTCTCTTGAACCTACCCCTAACGGTAGTACTATCACATGTGCCAATCACTTCTCTTATTGATGCCAGGAGGCATATTCCACGGTGGATTCCGTCAGGTTTTGCGGTGGATTCCGTAAAACTATATTTATTTGTCGGGGCTCATACACAAGGTGGATTCCTTGTGCGAGAAGTTGATGAGGACACCTGTCCTTTTCGGGCATCATGTTAATTTAATGTGCACGTGGGTGATTCCATGGCGGGTGATTCTGCAAAACACATATTTAAATTAATGGATGTTTATAAGTTTAGAGTGCACTCATACTAAATTAAGGTTAGGACAAAGTTCCAACCTATTTATTTATTTTGTAGCTGAAGACTGCTAGGTATTCACTTTTGTCAGTTTAATTTTATTATTTTCTAACAATTGTGAATGCTTCAATTCATGTGTAGAGTAGGCGCGGTGGCGTTGGGAAGCATTGGGCAATAGCGTGTATTCAAATTACCTAGAAGAAATTATCATTTTTGATGGGCGCACACCTTATCATTAAAGGCATGGCATTAATATTTATTTAAGTGCGCTTATTTATTGAAGTGCTTAACAAATATTTATTATTTTGTATGCGCATGGGTGCTCGGTTTAAATATTTCATTGTTGGACATTGTATTTGGGCACAACATGACTTTTGGGCTGCCCAATCGCTTTATTCTTTATTTGGACATTGTATTTGGGCACAGCATGACTTTTGGGCTGCCCAATCACTTTTGGACATTGTATTTGGGCACAGCTGCCCAATCACTTTATTCTTTATTTGGACAAAAGCAAACACAAAAGCCAAAGCATGCTAATTGTAAATTGTGCTATTTTTGAGCTTTGAGACGAATAAATTTATAAATACATGCCTTGTCAAGCGCTCAGACAAGGCATGGGGGGAGATTGTACTCAATTTGTCTCTTTTCTTCATGGCATGCTAATCTTCCTTCTTGTTTTATGAGCTTTAGTAGAGTTCTTTTGTTCTTGGGGACCTTCCAGCGCTCGCTAATACACATCTAGCATCCGATTTGCGCACCACTTATCCTATTAAAGGAGTTGGAAAATTTGTGCTGATTGTTATTAGTGGTACTAATTTTAGATGTACAAATGCTTTTATATATACCAAAGATCAAGAAGAATTTGTTATTATTTTTTGCACTTCCCAAGATTGGCTTGATTGTGAAGTTTGTTGATTGTAGATATATCATTCATGAACTAGCATGTGGTGATGTCATTATTACATCTAGTTCACTATGTCATGGACTATATAAGCTCAATAATTATAGTAAATGTGTAAAAGACAACATATGCAATTGCAAATTTGCAAGTTGTCTCACATGCAAAACTTTAGCATGCACATTTTGATCATATGAATCTTGCTAGTTTGCTACACATGTAGAAATCCGATACTGTGTCTTCATTGCCTACTCTTGATTAGTGAGAGTTTTTTACAAAATATAGATTGTACAGAGTGATGTTTGTGTTCCAATGCAAACACATTTTTTGGCAACTACTTGCACTTCATGACTTTCATTAATTATTAGTGCAAACATGGATGGACATATGGTTTGAAAGTCTAAAGTGTTTTTGTACTTCAAGAATTTTATCAACATGGCTAAAGATTTGTCAAGATGTAAAGTGGATACTACTGGTTCTTATCAGGGAGCAAAGAAGGGGAGTATATGTTAAAGGAATTTAATGTGTATTTGGTTGAAAGCACCAATGTACAGTGTTCTATACACCCTAGCAAGAGGTGTAGGCTAAGAGGAAGAATAGACATCTCATAGAAATGGCATGATGCATGGTTAAGAGTCAAGCTTTATCAAATAGTTTTTGGCTTGAGATTGTTTTATATGTACAATCGATATACTTAACAAGTGTCCCATTGAGGCATAAAATCTATCACTCTATATGATAAATAGCATGGTAAAATCCATCCTCACTCACTTGGTTGTTTTTGGTTGCTTAATTTATGCTTTAGTTCCAATACAACAACACATGAAATCAAATAAGGCTTTGAAATGTACCTTTGTTGGATACAATAATGAAAGTAAAAGTTGCAAGTTATAGTATCCATAAAGTAAGTGTATCTTGGTCAACCATGATGTTGTCTTTAATGAAAGATGGTTTTTAGCCATTACTTTCATGTATGAAAGATACAAACACATGCTCACAAGATATGTATGACACTTTTTGCCTCTTTTCAATGGTGCATAGTTAGTGTAGCACCAAATGAGATAGTTTTTCAACCTATCAAGGTTTCTCATGATACCATAAATCAACTTATTTCTCATGTGGATGAAAATAGTGAACTTCTTGAAGAGAAAGTAGATATTGTGCAATCTAAGACTATGCTAAAGTGGTTGGTGCAAACATGGTGTGACAGTAAATTGGATGCACTTTTGACTAGTTTTACTCATTTTGGCTCGCACTATAGTTCTCATGTATCCAATTGTTATGCATTGGATGATTCTAGCCTATGTGATATGGAAGAGCCTGTGTCTTTTGAAGATGCAAAAATTCTAAAATTTTGGATGACTAATTATGCAATCTGAGTATGATGCTATTGTCAAAAATAGTGCTTAGTTCTCATGTCATTTGCCTCTTAGAAAGAATTACATTAGCACCAAGTGGGTATACAAGCACAAGCTAGATGATATTATTGATTGCTACAAAGCTAGACTTGTGGCAAAGGATTATGCTCCTAATGGTCGGAATGTACATCAATTGGATATGAAAAATGTTGAGATGTCGAGCTCTACATGAGTTGGTATCCACTACATCCCTTGGTGATGTGGCACCATATTATTCACTAATGTAATAGGTAACTGACATGAGGATACACCAATGATTCTACAACTAGACTACCACATAATCCATCCTTGGTTATGGCACATTTATTGTGCCACCTCTTCCTTTCTTAGCGGGTTCACACTTAGTGACCACATACACATATGTTGTGTACTTTCATATTAGCCTTTTATAATGTTGTAGACTTAGTTCTTTTGTGTGGAAGAATAAGAAAGAAAAATAAGAAGATTATAACCCTATCTCTTCGTGTCCTCAAGTCTCCATTGTTTTTAGGTGTGTGTGCTATTGGTCTCTTCATCTCTCTCCCCTCTCGTCTATTTTCAAAAAGTGCATTTTTGAATGGTGATTTACACGAGAAACAATATTTTTTCCACCTTTGTGGTTTTTTACAAAAGAGCAAGAAAACAAAGTGTAAAGATTGAAAATCCCTTGAATGGTCTAAAACAAGCACTCAAGCTTGGAACGAGAAGATACACACATACTGAATACATGTAGTTTTTGTAATATTTCCATTGAGAGTATCTTATATATCAAATATGACAGTGATGTGCCACTAATCATTGTGCTTTATATTGATGACATCATGCTAATAACTAGTCCTAATGACACACATATTGTTGCTTTTAAGGTTGAGTTAAATTCAACTTTTGGTAGGCTAGATTTAGATCTATTGCATCATTATTTAGAGATTCAGTTCACACAACGTAAAGGCATTGCTTTGTGTCAAACAAAGCATGTTAAGATACTATTATAGAGATTTGGTCTTGAGTACTACAAGCCTATTGCTACTCCTATGGAGACAGGTTTGAAGTTGAGCCTTCGTGATGTTGGAGATCGCTTTTATGGCTTTTTTTATCAACAAGTTGTTGGATGCTTAATTTATGTATTCATCACAAGGCTTGACATTTAGTTTATGCATTCATCACGAGGCTTGACATTTAGTTTATAGTATCACAAACGAGCAAGTTTATGCATAACCCATGTACCAAACATTGGTAGGTAGTGAAGCATATCTTCTAGTGCCAATGATCAACACCTTGGATTATTTATCCCAAAGAAAGATCATTATCACTAGATTTACATGCTTTTTTAGAATCTAACTGTGTTGGGGGTTGTTACAACACTTGTGTATCCATGTGGTTTTTGCTTTATACTTGGTAGCTTATGCATATCGTGAAGGGAGTGGGCCTTGAAGTGGAAGCACAAAACAATGGAAGCAAGAGCTATGGTGGAAGGAGAGAGAGAGAGAGAGAGAGAGAGAGAGAGAGAGAGAGAGAGAGAGAGAGAGAGAGAGAGAGAGAGAGAGAGAGAGAGAGAGAGGGGGGGGGGGGGGGAAGGGAGAGGGAGAGGGAGAGGGAGAGGGAGAGGGAGAGGGAGAGGGAGGTAGAGAAGATGTGGGAACTCCAACAATCACAACGTGTGACCAGCCTTTCCTTTATTCAAATGGCACTGAAAGCAAAAAGAATGAAGTGACACTAATGGTCACCCACCACCTGCTGCAGTGTATAGGTGTGCAGGTAACAAATACACAATGTGAGTACTGTCAGTGTAACTAATATATGGGTGCCTAGGCACAAGTGCCTTTACCCCCAACAACCTCCCACTTAAAAGCGAATGTGCCCCCTAGTGAGGAGAGAACAAAAAAAAGTAACAAAGTTCAAATGTACATAAGTACAACAAGATGAGCAAAGATGCCATCTCATCCAATGTCCATCAACTTCCTAAGGAAGGCAAAACACTCCACTAAGAGACTTTTAGTGAGCAAATTTGCAAGATTTTGGTTAGTTGAGATCTTGACAAGCTCAATAGACTTGTCTTCAATGACCTCTCTAATAAAGTACATGCAGATCCCAAAGGCAATAGCCCTTCTCACATATATCCCCATAACCAAGAAAGATGCATTTCACAGACTTAGGATCTAGCTTATTGCGGTTCTCCTTGGAAACATGGCATAAAGTCTCACAAACAAAGACACACAAATGAGCATATGATGGAGGTTTTCTAGACCATATCTCCTCTGCAACATGATAGTCAAGAGCAGTACAGGGGGAGAGATTAATCAAATGCACAGCAATAGTGATTACCTCGATCAAAAAAATGTTGTCGTAAGCCTACCTGCCTAATCATACTACAAACTTGCTCTTGAATTGTACTATTCATGCACTCAACTATACCATTCTGGGGTGGGGTATATGGGGGGTGGTCACCTAACACTCAGTTACACCATTCTGGGATGGGGTGTATGAGGCGATCAACTAACGCTTAATATCCCTCTCGTCACAAAAATACTCAAAGGCTTTAGAGACATATTGACCCCCATTATTTGATCTTGGGCATTTCAGCCTATACCCAGACCGGTTCTCAACCAAAGCAAGCCAATATTAAAATGTAGCCAAAACTTCTGATTTCTACTTAATGGATTATGCCTAGACCTTACGTGTGTAGTCATCAATAAAGGAGGTAGTGAAATACTTACGCCACCTAATGACTTGCAAGGCATGTGACCACTTACATCCGAATGAACAAGAGCCAAAGGCTCACCCATGCGTGTCATACTATAATTTGTATGCATATTATATGTATGTCTGCCATATAAACAATGATCACAAGACTAAAAACACTTATAGTCAAGGGGCGGATGATATTGCAAATGTGCATGCACTTTCATTCCTTTTAAGGATATGTGCCCAAGGCAACGATGCCAAAGAGATACATGTGGAGCTGCATCCACTACCAAAACATGGCTAGATACAAGCAAGGGGTAGAGAGTATTGGAATTAGGACCATGTGTAATGACAAGATTCCCATGTGTAATCTTCCATGAGGAATCACCAAAAGAGACCACATAGCCTGCATCATCCAAAGCACTAGCAAGAATAAGACTCTTCATGAGAGTTGCTACATGACGTATATCATGAGGAGTGAACATGCTACTAGAACCAGACACATTACCAATGCCAACTATCTCTAATGCTAGATCATTACCCAAACAAACAAATCCAATCATACTATGATAGAAATGAAACCACTCTCTATGAGGGGGAACATGAAAGGAAGCCCTTGAATCTATCAACCAACACTGAGTATATCCTAACAAGGCATCAGTCAATTGTGAAGTATCAAGATAAGAAGCTGCAAGTATGAAATCATCATCAAAATCAATTTGCACAACATTAATCTCTTCAATCTTAACGTTGGACTTACTAGGAACAATACTACAATTATTATTTTTGTCCTATACTTTACCCTTTCCCTTTTCCTTATGCTTGTCCTCACATATTTTATGGCATTCTGGCCGAATATATCCTACTTTCTCTTTTCACTTTTCACTTATTGTGACTATCCACATGACTGAGAACAAGACTGTTGAGAGTCTCTCCCACATGGCGGTCATTACCACTCCTATCATTATTGCCTCTAGCTGTCAAAGAATGAGAGGTACAAGAAGCATTGACATTCTTTCTGTTAACCTCTTCATTCAAGAGTGTACCCTCTACATCCAGTATCTTTAGCCCTTCAAACCGCATGTTTACATACATAGCAGTACGAAATGTATCCCATGATTCAAGCAATGCAACAAAGAGGAACAAGGGAGGGAGATTACCCTTGAATTCAATCCCTACGAAGAAAAATGACTGAGAATAGATAGGAAATCATTTAAGTGGACTGACATGGAACTACCCTCCTTCATGCGAAGATCCATGAGTTGCTTTAGCCATTACATCTGAGAAGCAAGGTTGTGCTTGTCATAGACATTGCGAATCTTATCCCATAAGTCCCATGCGGATTGCTCATCAAAGACAACATTATTGAAAACTTTCTTAAGAGAGGGATAAAATGATTGTGGACTTACATAGCTCATCCAATTCATCCCAATCATTTGCAATACATTCGAGCTTGACACCATGTTTCAAAGGCTTAATCTGTATTTCCTACACTAAAACTTGCCACATTTGACCTTCCAATAACTGTAGTTGGTGCCATCCAACTTGTTAATATTAAAGATAGCACTATCATTAGAACCACTAACCATAATGAGGCCAAGTGCACAAAATGGAAAAACATGGTGCTGTAATAACCTGCAAATCAGCCCTAAAACCACAACCAAATCAAGCTAAAAACAAGGGGTCCTAACCAAGTGATGAGCTATCCACAATTTTAATGCAAAAGGCTATAAAATGGAGGTGATTGCTCGCATAAACAATGCAGTAAACTATAATTACAACTTGCTGAAAATGAAGTAGAGCAATAAGAAATCGATGCCAAAGAGAGGCAATCACTGATACTAGACAAACTGCAACTGCCAAGGAGTAGCTGCAACTAGCAATGAGGGAATATGCAACTAGAACTGAGAACTGTCAAAGAATCAATATGTTAGATTGAGATACATCCCATAGGCATAACCATCATGCATAGAGTAGGTCTCACAGGTAACAAAAGAGACCAACACAACTGATTAAGCAATGTTATGAAAGCTCAATACATAGCCAACCAAGATGCATACATCACTGACAATAGCGTGATAGAGATAGGTGCTAGCCCAAAAGCAATGTCAAATCAACCCACTAAGCATCAACTACGTACATAAAGCATGACGAGAGCATGTATATGTCACCAAGTCCCACGATCTCACTGTAAGATCTTCAAGCTCAATCGCATAACCAAATGCTCAATGTAACATCCAAGTGTCAAGTATAGCAGCTCCCATTGCAACAAAAGTCGAATGCCAGATGAGAAAAAAAGACTCAAAACATCATGTGGAAGGCATCCATACATCTAAGATCCAAGTAGCATATATCTGAGAGCATCCAACCCAAGTAACTTGCAAAGCTCTTACAGTAGCATCCAATGACCATTTATAACTATGAATGATATCCAATTTCTCGATTCAAAGCTCCAATCTTAGCTCAAGAACATGTAAAGAGCATAACCAAGCATGGAAGATCAATGGTATACCCTAGTGTAGCATCCAAAGTGCTCGGAAAGCATCCAATGGTTATAGGCATAAAGTTTATTTGACAAAATAGCATTCAGTTGTGCTTATTACAGTAGTAAAAACCTTTTTGAAATTGAAAAAAATGAGTGCTCAAATCATTTCAATAGCATACCAGTACATTGACATAGCATCCCCAACTGATTTGACGTCAAATAGACATCTTGGGAGGCATAAGTGACCTCCAGACAATGAAATAAGTGTTTTCCTAAACTATATTACAGCAAAATGTCACAAACTTGGAGCCAATGGCTGATCTTGAGGGCTTAAAATGATGCCTAGAATCACAAGATAAATGCCAAAGAAGATTCCACAAGGTTGCCAAGTACCAAGAGCAATGCCTACAACTAGAAAGAGGTGGAATGAAGCAAGAGAAAAAGGAAGATAGCCAAGGGCAAATCATGTTCACCGTCCCTATTGATATGGCTGATGCTGTTGGTGATAATGGAGCTTCACAAGCACTCTAAGGTGCTTAAGTAAACCAAGTGATGCCCTGGAATAAGCCTCAAAGGGGAAGAAGAAGTCAGAGCTCAATGCATACCTCAGGGTAAAGAATGCATGGCTGCCTTGAATGGAGAGCTGAAGCTTTCAAATCTAAGCTAAAGTAAACTAAAGAGGAAGAGCTCCTCAATGTCGATGCAATGGCTCTGATACCAGTTGAAGGGAGTCGGTCTTGAAGTGGAAGCACAGAACGGAAGCAAGAGCTATGGTGGAAGGAGCAATCAAGAGAGAGAGAGAGAGAGAGAGAGAGAGAGAGAGAGAGAGAGAGAGAAGATGTGGGAATTCCAACAGTCACAATGTGTGGTTGGCCTTCCCTTTATTTAAATGTCACTGAAAAAATAAAGAATGAATTTACAGTGATGGGCGCCCACCACCTACATTGTACAAGTGTGCAAGTAACTAATACACGATGTGGGTATTGTCGATGTAACTAATACACATGCGGCTAGGCACATGTGCCTTTACCCCCAATATATCGTGGTCGAGTAAGTAGGAGCTCATTGTGTCCACTTCTAATTGTGAAGCTGAGTATTAGGCAACTATGACAACTACATTTGAGTGTGTTTGGCTCACATGCCTTTACGATTGATTTGGGTTTTGGGCAATCATCCACCACCACCATCTTTACTAGCAATCAAAGAGCATTAACAATTGCATGAAATCCAATGTTCCATACATGTACTAAGCACATTAAGGTGCACTATTATTATGTCAAGGAGAGACTCTCTGTAGGAGAGATTAACTTGACCTATGTGCTAATATAGGACAACCTTGCAAATATTTTCACAAATGCTTTGCCTCATGAGAAGTTTGAAGCATTTTGCAAAGCTTTGGGCTTACTTCCCTTTGTGGATTGATCTAGTCCACCTGGCTTAGTTCTTTCCTATACATGAGTGGTAGCTCTCTTGATCACCATATCACTCACAAGGGGGATTTGTTACCATATTTCAATAGGGATGTGTGTGAACACACTTAGGACCATCAAAACACTCTTTTTCCTCTTTAGGAGGTTTTCTACCTTGGGTCTTATATGCATAATTATTCCCTTTAAGACATATGTAAATCTTCTCTATCAATATCTCTCAATATAATTTGAGTTATGCTCTCTCAAGTCCAAATGGATTTGTGATAGATGTTGGCATGGGAAACGTCGTAGGTTCCTTTTGTCCATTAAATGCACTAGATAAAGATGCACCTACTCCATATTGACCGTGAGAAATAAAATCATTTGAAGGAAAAGGAAGGGTAGGAATACAAGTTTTTCTTTTAGCTTCTTACCTAGTTTGGAGTTCATGAAGAAATACTTATCTTGCTCATTATTCACAAACCAAAGCTTGTTTTGAAGAGTTCCTTCTTGATGAGCCTCCCGATCCAAAAGAAAATACATAATTAGTTGGCATAGAATCTGAAATAGCAAGGTTCATGCCTGGCATTGGAGAAAAGTAGTACTGTGGAAGTGATGTGTAATTCGAGTCAGGTTCCACTTGCAGATGTCGGGCCCATAGTGGAGAATCTGAAGGTCCTACAATATCATTAGTTTTGTGCACCAAATCTCAAGGAGAAAACTTAGGCTTACCTTCAACCTCTTTCGGAGCTCTATGCATAAGGATGAGATCATACTCAGCTGCAAAAATTTGATATGGTCTGTGGCCTCCATGGTAGTTCGATGGTTCTTTGCCCATGTCAGATTGGGTAGTAGCAAGCTAGGAGGCCCACTCCTAATCGTTATTTGTTTTTTATCTTGTGCAAGGTAATTTCTTAATATGTCAAAAATGATCGCTAAAGTAATATAAATGAAACATAAAAGATCAAGTCTAGGTATTACTTACACTTTCTATGGCATCATAAGAGAAGCCATGTGTACTCGCAATGATCGCTAAAGTATTTTAAATGAAACATAAAAGGTTGAGTTTAGATATTTTCTTGCATTTTCAACACCTATGGCACCAATAGTAGGATCTAGATTACTTGCAAAAGCAAATTGACAAATAAGAAAGAATTTGCAAAGTTTTTCCAAATCTATTGTTTGAAGAAATATGAAGCATGTTTATGAGCACAAGAAGTCCTCCTCAAGAGCAAGGAATATTGATCTCACAACTTGCAATAACTCAATAAGAAGAATCTTTATTTTAACAAGATTGATTATAAGATTGGATACAACACTTAAATTGGCTACAAGACATGACTAGATTGGATACAAGACTGGAACTAGTAGAGGACTTACCTCGCAGGAGCCTCACAATTGGTGTTGACAAGACTGAAGAGCTCGTAGCCCAAGACCCCTATTTATACTAGAGTTGAGGAGGTTAAGGGAAATCTTTTAGATATGAGACACTAACATAAGCATGATGATATCATTCGATAACATAAGTATAACATAAGCAATGTTGGTGTAAGCGGATCAACGAATGTTGGAGGTTGACTCCCATGTTCACTCAGTAGCATCATAGCCCTTCTACAATGAACAAGTTATTCAAGCCTTCCATGAGAGATCCTAAAATCAATTATAGTCTCAACTTCATGCTCTAGGTGTCCTTCAATCTCAATTGGTGGTGATTATATAGATTCCTCCTCTTATTCAAGCAAAATGGTTGTGCCTTATCTTGTGGATTGGAATAAACTATACTCTTGGTAAATGTATCAAACACTACAAGAATGGAATCAAACCCCTTTGAAGAAGGTAAATCGATGATGAAGTCCTTTGACACATATGATCAAGGGTGATTAGGAATAGGCAAGGGGTGAAGCAACCCATGAAGTCAATGGTGAGGGACTTTGGCTCTATTACATATATCACATGTGTATGAAGTCTATGACTAATTTCCACATTTGAGACCACCAAAGGTCTTCAATGACGAGCTCTATTTTTTTATTAACCCCAATTGGGAGGTCATGCTTTGTTTTGAAGTATATGTAATCAAAGTGATCCATGTGGTATATAAAGTAGCCCTTGATAATAGAGCATACCTTCAATTTCTTGCTTACTTCTTGAATTTTTTACTTAATATTCTGGCAAAGTGATCCTTGGAAAATTCCTTATTGACTTATAGAAGGAAGATGGATCTTCTGGAGCTTTTCTTATTATTTATTTCATAAAGTTGGAGTTGTTTGGTTTTAAGAGAACATCTCGTTGATCATGAACTACATCTTCTTTCTTAGGTGCAAGATAGGAGCACCAAGACAATGCATTCAATTATCCTTCTTGCTTGCCTTTTTGATATGATATAACAAAATCAAATCTAGAAAGAAAGATGTTCCATCTTTCTTACCGTTATTCAAGATATGAAAACTCATGAAGTACTCTAGATTTTTATGGTCTATAAAGATTGTGATTACATTGGGTGCTCCTTCTAGAAGATGCCTCCATATTTCAAAAGCATCAATAAAATCCAAAAGTTTCTTACCACAAATTTTATATTTTATTTTGGACTGCTACTGCTGCTAATAAATTTCCAGAGTAAAAGCCATCAGATGTACTCAACCATCATTGCCAACTTGAGAAAGAACACCACCAAGAGTGAAATGTGATACATCAGTCTCTAAGAAGAAGGGCTTGGATAGATCTATATGTATCAATATGGAGGCTATAGTGAAGACTTGCTTAAGTGTTTGAAAAGGCTTTTCTACATCAAAGTTTCACATAAATCTATCATTTTCAATTAATTGCACGAGTGGTATGGTAATCTTGAAATAATCTATAATGAAGGTTCAATAGAAGTTTACGAACCCCAACAAGCATTATACATCTTGAACTGAACTTGGTGTTTTTCATTCAAGAATAGCCTTCACTTTCCTCTCATCCATTGAGAGACAATATATCTTAGAAATTCCATCTCTAGTTGATGAAAGAAACACTTTTTCAATTTAGTATACAAGCCCTTTTCATGTAGCTTATGAAAAACTATCCACACATGATGCGCATACTCTTCTTGATTTTTGAAAATCATTAGAATGTCACCTAAATATGTTACCACAAAGTTGCCTAAATACGCAGAATACGGCATTCATTAGATGTGGAAGGACTTCTAGCATTTGTGAGACCAAATGGCATGACAACACTCGAAGTGGCCATACCTCGTACAAAAAGTTATCTTCCACTCATCACATTGCCTCATTCTAACAACATTATAAACCCCACAAATATCATTTTTTCTAAATAGGTTTGCTCTTCCAAGTCACTTCAAGAGTTTTGGGATCAAGAGAAGTGGATAACGATTATGGAGGTTATCTTATTAAGCCATACTACTTCTTAATAAATAATATCGAAACCCTTACTAGTGACTTTAAGTGGTATGAAACCCTTAGCTAGAGTCTAATCAAGATATTTTCATAACTCTGTTAATTCATCTTGACATATCTTATGAATTCAACCAAAGGATGGTTAAGCTTCCTCTTGCAACACAATGGTAGAAACATCAAGTCAACACTCGAGAAGAATATTTGCATTCTTATTTTTTAACACATCTTGATAATCACAATATTGGAGTAGGAGAGCTTGTATGACATTATCCGTCACAACAACTTGACTAGCAAAGCATATATATTAGAAAACTAGGATTTTTCTTTGCTACTCTCATGAATACCTTTATCCCAATATAAGTTGGTATTACATTCTCGTTTTAAGCAAATCATGTCTACCTTGGTTTAACCATTTGAGTTCTTCAATTGATATCGAGATCATGCAACTTGAGCAAAGGTAGACTAGTAATGATTAGATTTCCTCAATGCTATGTTTATTACAAAGTCTCTTAATATTGCATTTATGAGTTTTGTATTTGACATCTCTTGAGGCAAGAGAACGACCATCTAGGACTGTAGAAATTAGACTAGATTTCCCCACTAATGATAACATGCTTGTTGCGTTGCAAACTTCTCATCCATAAAATATCCATAGAGCCCAATAAATCTGGTGTGACTTCATTGATCAAATAGAAATAAAAAATAAGCAATATAAGCATCATATCTCTCTCCTTGGGACTTGATCTGAAGTCGTCAATTCATGCAATGTTTGGACAACTATACAAACACAACAATTCTCCCCCCGAAGGATACCAATGAAGTAAAAGATGGAAAGGTGATAGAAGGAAAAGTCCATCCAATAGGAAAAACCAAACCTACATTACATTTATTGGTTTCACATGATAGACTGACCCCAATCACATCATAGTACCATTAGATTCAGGTCATAATCTACAACTAAAACCTCAAGGTAATGGCCCAACTAAAGTTTAGAATTCAACACAAAACATGTTGAATCAAGGATTGAAGTTTGAGCTTGCTAAACAAACAAAATACTCATGGCTACCAAGCTTGTTTAAAAATTTGTGCCTTAAACTGACTTGAGTAATGGACCAAATGATTGTAGACAAGGAAATCATACATAGCACTGCACTATTTATCATTTTTTAAAAAGAAAACAATAAACAAGCCATGGTCAAGCAAAACTAATTAAGAATGTAGCTATATGTTGCCCTATGTGAGATAAGGCACGTACAACATGGCTAAGAGTTGCTTATCCCAAAAGCACCCATCTAGAAGGTGGTTCAAAAAAATTTACAAGACGTGTGAATGACCAAACTAGAATAGCCATGGATGCCCTGCAAACAGTTGTAAAGAGATTTCTCATCCACTATTTGATAATACATAACCAATGGCCATCCATGCAAAGCATCACCACTAATAAAGATACAAACTTCATCATTCGACTTTGATTTAGCAGAGGAATGTTTTCCACAAGATTATACCAAGCATTGCATGTATTAATTAAAAAATTCTTAATATATCCTTGAACCAACATTTTTGTGTGTCCAATGAGTTGTTCTCATGTGCCATCACTATTCTTTTCAATGAAGAAATTATGAAAAATACAAGTAATCATTGTGAGAAATCTATTTAAATACTTATGATAAGCTTGTCAATACAAGAAGTACATAGCATGCATCTTCCAATTGATGGTAACATTTGCTCCTAGCATGGACATGTTTAGCATAAAAACTTATCCATTTGGACTCCATGAAGCAATTGCCTTGATCGCACCTTTATTATATTTTCGTCGGGCCAACCAAAGCACCCAAACCCACCCTTGTGTGTGCCTAGGCGTATGATAAAGCCTACCAAGCACCACCCAAGAGCACAAACATGCTAGCTGAGCACCTTGATTGGGACATCTAATTCGAGGCCACCCATACACCACACATGGGGCTATGCGAGGCCAACTGTCCAAAAGGTTTTCTTGATCGTTTGAAATACTTTCTCAAAAAAAGAAAGTATCAAAGTATGGACAGAGGAACATTACTACAAAAGACTTGACTTTTCTGGTGCCATCGTCAAGTATCACATAGAGCCTAGGGTGGTCAGAAATTATGCTCTAGGTATGAGCCTCACATTCTGCAGTGAAGCAAACTGAATTGGTTTCCACCTCTGAAGTACCCTTGGCCAATCATGAAAAAGACACAGCCTTTGACACTTTGCTGACAAAAAAAATGTTCACTGTTTAACAGATATTAAAGTGCTGCATAAACAGAACCACATGCATCAGTTTGTTTAGAAGTTCTATAGATGATACATGCTCTCATCAAGTAATAAATACCTTTTAAAGATGAGATCTGTCTACTTATATTTGCTTGATAAGGCCACACTTTGTCATTACGTTAGCCCTTCTATCCTCAAAATACTCAACAAAGTGATATGGGCATATTTAGGTTCATCAAAAAGCTTTGCTTTTCTTATCCAAATGAGCTTTGCATCAATGTCAAACAAGAGAAAGAAGGAAACTGCCCCATGCAAGAGTCCTTAAGCAGCACCTTGACACAAAAACAGACTTTGCTTAGGGTACAAATAATTTCCCTGGAAAAATTGCCCATCTAGGTCCTTGGGAAGAGACTTGTCTCTCAAGACATCTAAATAATGACACTAAACGTCACAAAATGCTTTATCATGCATCTGTGGATGAACTCAGCTGAGTGATACTTCAGCATACCTATCTGCAATTGTGTCACATATGTTAGCCAAAGACTATCCAATAAACGCATTGAAACTTTCTGATAAATGAACTACTCCGGCCCATTTCAGACTAGAACAAATAAATTGTATGCTCATAGAAAGACATGTCTATAAAGGGAGTCCGCAGCAGGGAAAACATCCCACATGGTTCTTCAAATGTGATATGACAGTGCACACATTTCCAGGAAGAGAAAAGGCTTCAACAGTTGCTGAATTCTCTCCCTAGAAGACAACAGTATCAAGCATGGTCCCAAGGGTCTGAACAATGTTTGAAGACATCAGATTGGAAACATGCTCTTCCAGATGTTTCTTTGCATCCTGCCTGCCTACATTTGCAATAGCCAGCTTCTCAGGAGGCAGCTGATCCTCTTCCTGCACGGCTTTGTTATATTTCACAGCCAGATCAAGCATCTCCTGGAAAAATGATGGTGTGTTAAGAAACTGCTCAAGGAAAAAAACTTCATTGGAAATTCTTAATGAGTTTAAAAAGAAAGGGAACTTCTGTCAAACACTTGCTTTATACTTCCAAACTAAAAGTATGTGCAGCTATCACAAAACTTTACCAACATCTTGACAATACACTTTACTCCTTACAAAAAGCCTCGAATGTTTGATGACAAAAACAGCTGGAAAGTAAGGCTCCATGATCAAGAGTGTTTGATAATGAGTAGTTATGACACAGATGCATGGTCAAACATCATACTCCTCACCATGTCAGCCAACACAAGCAGAGAGGAGGAGAAGGGGATATGTTGAACAAAAGAAAAGTGAAGGTGGAGTTAGCAATTACATCACAAAGACAAAGAAAGCCTAGTTGCTCCAACAGGCTTGTCTCAGCCAGAACAAAGCTCCTTGAAGAGTAACCAAAAGGAGGTTTTGGAGGCCACTAAAGAACTTTGACACTGGCACAAAGAATGGACAGAGGAATCCTTCTTCTGAAAGACTTGATAGAAGACTTTTCTTCAGCCATCATCATGTACCCAAGAAGGACCACAGTCCTGACGACTACTCTTTACTACACATCCAGCTACTTTCCTTGCTGCTGCTCAATCAGCATCTTACCTGGGCATGGCTATTTCAAACCTCCTCTGAGAAAAGAGAGTTAGCCCAACACTGCCAAGCGGATCCACTTCTGGGCATAAAATCGCTAAAAACGGATGTTGAAATCACATGCAGGGAGAGTGCCACTGGCTCAAAACATAAATCAAAACTCTATTTCAGGGCACAAAGAGAAAACACTGAGATCTGGCAACAATATATACCTGTACAGTGGCTTCATTGGTTTTGGCATGACTATCAAACCGCTCGAGTGTGAGGCCATCTGTCCATTTCCTTTTATGCAAATTCAGGAGCATCTTCTCCTCAAGTTCATTCTTTCTGTAGTTGATAGCAATTGAATAATAATGCCGATTTAAACCATGAATCAAGGCCTGCAATCACGTGCACAACAAGCTCATAAAAACATACATAACCCAGGGTTAATCAAGCTGAACTGACGGAAGATTTTACGGACATCAAGAAACAAAAAGCATCATGCAAGAACTGAACCTGAATTGAAGGCTTGTTAAGATGCCCAAGGTTCGAAGTGGTCTGACGCGGTTCTTGTCCAATCATCATGGTTTGTGGATTGATAAGACGAAAGGCATCAATGACTACCTTGCCTTTAACACTTTGAATTGGGTCTACAACAACTGCCACAGCCCTCTGATTCAATGCTTCAAAGCTCTGCAGATGACATTTATTAAAACTCCATAATTGATCTCTCCGTAATCTCAGATGCAGAGCACATTTTAACAAGACTACATTGATACTTTTCAGAAATTACAAAAAAGGGATATTTATTAATGTTTCAAGTGAATTCAAAAAAAAATGAAATTATTTCTCTCAATCCAATAAATGACCTATTTGTATACCATCTATTTGATAAGAATTCTTCCCCATCTATACCATTCATGCACTGATTTACTTTATTACCAGCTGCAAGATATGCCAACAACAACAGACAACACCTTTCAAAAAACAATTTAGATATAAGTAAAATGAGAGGTATACACACCTGCTGTGTATTAATATCAACTCCAGAAAGCCAACATCCAAAACCAGGGTGTGAATGATACCAACCCACAACCATCTCCGGTCTGTGAATAATTTTTAACAACCGAGATTGAAGCCATTAGTCGCATGTGACAACAGGGCAAAGTTACATGCAGACAGGCAGCAGTAATATGTTCCACAGAAAAGCAGCACAACACAAATTAGCACTTCACACATCAGCTGCAGGGTGGTTTCATACATTCAGTATGCAAAAGCATATGGTGTGAAGTGTACACAAAAATTTTGAGAATAAAATATGCTGTTTCGTAAGTTCATTAAAAAAACACATGTAAAATCATACATAAAAACAGCCTACACAAATATAAAATGTGCAACTTAAAGACACATCATAGAAAGCACAAAGTTTCAATAAATTTGAGTTTAGAAAACAATTTCAAGGGCATAAACATGTTCGATTGAGTACTCCAAAAAGTTACAAAATGGCATCTACCATTGCACATGCTATCACTCAATGCTCATAAAAGAACTCAAAATAACAAATAAAAAGTAACTCGTGACTCATAAGAACAACTCATCATCAAGCCCAAATAAATCAGAAGGTGGAGAGCCACCCTCACTAGAAGAGACCTCAAACGGCTCACCAGAATCTCCATCACTGATAACATTCCGATCATCAACATACTCAAGCTCTCTAACTAGAGCATCCTCTACAACAACTACATGTGTAGTAAAGGAACTCCCAAAGCCTCATCTCACATGGGTCTTAATAGCTGGTGTGGTGATGGTCCTAGTGCTCACAACTCGAGCAATAACTCAACGGTTAAGTGCATGAGACTCGATAGTCAATCTCTTTGAGCTCCATGCAGAGATCCTTGAAGATGGCTTCGTGCTCCTCACTTCGCTCTTTGTTGACACTCTTTAGGGTGGCCCCGCTCAACTTTAACTCATCAACATTCACCTAATTAGGGCATAATGATAAGTTGCATATGAAGATTCAAACCTAACTCATTATTACAATATTTAACAAGTGAAAGACATTAGACTATTGAAAGAGAAGGTAGATGAGATTAAGGATACAGATAAAGTGGAAGAGATATTGGGATAGATAAATCATGATTCATGAATCAAAAACAATTAAGTAAAGAAATGGAAATTAGAATTTAAAGGAGGTTATCCAAAAAATATAGATTGAAACGTAAAATGAATAATGAACTATAAAGTAAAATATAAATCTTGATTTATAAGATTACCTCCATAATAGCTTGTCGGATATATGTATATATGAAAGCCCTCGTTGTTCTTCGTCCTCTTTGCCTTGGATCCACAGCCAACAAGAAAAGGTGCCAAGAGGTGAAGAAACAAGGATGTTGATGATACCTCGTTTCTTCCTATCACTCCATCCAAAAGTATGGTGCAACCATACTTTGCCCATCCAGCAGGCAAGGAGTCACGAGATTTATTGATTCTCTCCCTCTCCTCTTCAAGGTTCGCATGTCATCATAGGTGACGCCATACCACCCCTTGCATGAACCAACCGTGACAATAGCTTTGACACTTCTTTCCCACCTATCCACTCCAAGCAAATGGAATGTGAAATTGCACTCAATAATAGTGCATGCAATCTCTATCTCCACATTCCTTTGCCTCTCTTTGAGGAAAAACAAAGGACCGGAAATACCACCCTTAGCTTCTTGTAGTGAAGCTTATCTACATGGCCTTTTACTTTCAACAGTGATGACCAAGCCCAAGGCTATTGAGGCACATAGACTAGGAGATGGGAGTTTCGAAAGCATCCACTTACATGTCGAATTGGCATTTCCTCTTGAGCCTTTGACATGCTCCATGACACATGATAACTTTGATTGGAGAGGGAAGAGTGCTCCCTCATGATTTCATCGGCCATGGATTGAGTGATTTGAGGACATGGACCACATTGACCACCCACCTTGGTCAAAAGAATGATGAGCCTCGTCACACTACTTGTCACCATCTTCCGACCAAACTTGCAAGTCCACTAGTAGCAATTTGACTTGCCCGTGGCCTTCTCAAGGTTTGTGGTGTAGAGAGAAAAAGCTTCATGAAGAGGCCTACGCATTGTTGAGAAGAATAAAGAGAAAGGAGAGAAGGGAGAGAGAGGGATCTAGGAAAGGAAGGGGGAGAGGGAAAGGGAGAGGGAGAGAGAGAGGGAGAGGATGTAATATATATATAGATGAAACTTGAAAGTGAGAGAGAGAGAGGGAGAGGAGAGGAAAAGAAGGTGAGGGAAGGGGATATGGATAGGTAGAGAAGGAAGAGAAGGTAGGGGAAATGGAGAGGAGAAGGAGAGGGAGAAAGAAAGTAGGGTAATTGAAGATGGAGGCTTGAGCTAAAGAGAGGGAGATTGGAGAATATGGAGGCTAATTTGTGTGTGTGTGTGTGTGTGTGTGTGTGTGAGTGAGTGTGGGGGCAGAGGTGAGGGAGAAGTATGAAAGAAGAGAAATTTGAATGTGTATTAGTCCAAAAAAAAAGTGAAAATTCAAAAAAATGCACAAACAAACAAATAAGATGATTGATTTTTAGTTCAGTTCGAATGCACACAAACCGTGCGGAATGAACGAACGGTATGGTTACTGGTATTGTAAATTGTACAAGCATGGAATGCAACCCTTATCAACTATTGTGACAAGACATTGAGTATAAATTAGGCAAAACAAAGCATATAACAGCAACTGCAATGCATGCATAAAACTCATTGTTGCAAAACACAACCATTCACTGTTGTGGCACAACCTTGAGAGTAATAGAGGCAAAACAAAGCACTATAACAGCAACTTTGGTGTATGGATAAGCAACAGACAACAAGTTTGTCATTTTCTACTCCGAGAAATTCCATGTTATTCCATGTAGTGTCAACAGTACAAGGTCCTGCAATGGAGCAACCCCATACCTAGCGTGACTTGCTCCCATCCAAGTCCCTGGGGAGATATGTGAGTGTGTGGTGGAAGAAGGAACCCAAGCACAAAGAGAGAGAGAGAGAGAGAGAGAGAGAGAGAGAGAGAGAGAGAAGGAAACAGAAGATGAAGAAAGAAATACTACACTGACTGAAGAAGAATGCTGAATACAATGATCAGGACTGATCAATCCTTGCATGTAGCTCAAAGCGATAGGGAGGCACCAAATCAGGCTGAGATGGAGGTAGAAACCTCTTGACAAACTAGGGAAATGCATAAGAAATGAGCCTAAAATGGGAGAAATGCACACTAAACTGCCAAAGCTCCCATGTCTCTGTCAAACTCTGACAGGAGCTCACAACCAAGAGATGAACCTCATGTGATGAAGCATAGAAGCCTGAGGCAAAGGCTTCGTGAAGAAATCTGCAGTATTGTCTTTCATGGGACAGTAGGCCACCGCTAACTCAGAATCCACAATCCGCTCCCAAACATTATGATATTGAACCTCAATGTGCTTGGTGTGAGCATGAAACACTAGGTTCTTTGCCAGAGCAAGGGCACTCAACCCAGAGCATCAATAAGGCACCAAATCAGGATGAGATGATGAAAGCAGCACCAATGATGAAGAGTGTCGGAGAGGAGTTACTGAAGATAACCTGCAGAAGTGAGAGACTGATCAATGAGATGGCTATAAATAGCCAACACCCTCCAAATCTAGCCAACTGCTGCAGGAGTCCCTCCATCTGGCCAAGTGCAATAAATGCCCCAAAATGAATGCATATAATGCAATCCAACTGCTGAAAAAAATGAAGAAAATAATGACAAAATAACCAGCAATCATAGAGCAATCTGACACTGTCCAAACGTGGAAACCTCCTAACAAACTAGGGAAATGCACAAGAAATGTGCCTAAAATTGAAGAAATGCACACTAAAATGCCAAAGCTCCCACGTCGCCGTCAAACTTTGATAGGAGCTCACAACGAGGAGATGACAGACTAACATGCCCAAAGCAGGCAAGCTAACAAGATATGCTAGGGTTTGCAAAAGAAAACACTGAGCATAGGACTATGACTATGTCAAAAGTGGTGCAGCAATGGAAGCATAGACAAGTGCTGAAATAAACTGTTGAACACAAGACAAAAGAGGAAGAAAACAAAAGAACAAAAAAACACTGCAAAAGAAGAGAACTCAAAGATGTGCTTGAGAAATGAAATCCATATACTAAACACAACAATGACACATACAACAACAATTCACTGGATGCCAGGGCATCGGCACTGGCTCCTCTCCCCAATAGGAAGACCCCCTGAAGAATGATAATGAGTGAATGAGGAGGAGGAGCCCATGAATAAATAGGCCCAAAATATGCCAACTATGGCAACTAGCCACCCAGCATTTAATGTTGGTCAACTAGCATAAAATGCCACAAGCGCCACACAAAAATCACTAAA